>NC_091317.1:19796646-19959146 GCF_038502225.1 Cherax quadricarinatus
TATGTGTGAGGTGGAGTGTCCTGACTGGCTACCATATCTCCCACACCTGACTTCTTACAATAAATGCTACTCGCCTTTTACCCTACATTAAGACTACAAACATTTTAAGTTAAGTAATGAGTGTACTATATGTGTATTTTAGTTTTTATTGTTTTTAATGCCTAATTCTATTGCTAACTTAATATATGTTAGTGTAAGCTTCTTACCTGGCATTTGTAAGTGGAAAAAATGGTGTTCTGCTTTCTGACGATGTCCGTTTTCCGGTGGTAGTCTGGAACCTAACCTGCCATAAAAGTGGAGCCCTACTGTATTTTATCTTTAGCCAAAAGTGTCACTCAAGCCAATTTTGTTTATAGTAGTAGTTGAATTTCTGGTTGCTGGTGCATTTTGATATATATGGAGAGGGTTGTTATGGCCCTATTGGGCAGAGGTGTATGACTGTGGTTCTTGTGTTAATATTGATGCATTGTTGTCAGGTGTTGATAGTTGTAACTGGTGTTACTACCATCATTGCCTCTGTTTTGCCTGGCAGTACTACATACAGTTGCCTCTGACTACTAGAAATACTCTTAACTACAAAATCCATGTAGAAGTCAAATGTCCTCATGATTTTCTTGTGTTTTTCTTGTTTAAATAAGCATTTATTGGAGTCCACACATGTCACTATTTTGTTTTATTAGTTTTTATATTAAAAACATTTTTTGTTCATTTAAAAGTTTTGCAGAGTTTTTTAATCCTTCTTTAATCCTTTCAGGGTCGACAGGCCCTCTCAGAGACTTGTTCTCAGGGTCGGCCAAATTTAAAAGAAAAAAAAAAAATTTTTTCTTATGAAAAGATAGAAAATATTTTCCCGATCATAATGACACCAAAAGTATGAAATTTGATGGAAAACTTACGGAATTATACTCTTGCGAAGTTAGCGGTCTCGTTGATGTTTATGCATCGGCGATTTTGCCCACTTTGAGCCCTATTTTTGGCCAATTCCAGTGTACTTGTCGACAAAAATCATAACTATTTCGCTAGAACTCCATTTTTTCTATCGAATGAGTACAAGAAACCACCCATTTATTCAATACAGTGGTCAGAATTTAGCAATTTTGCCAATTTCACACAAATTTCAAAAGATGCCAATTTTCGAATAGGGTCCAGAATTAACAAAAAAGACATTCCTGGCACTAAAATAACATTTCCTCTGTTCATTAGTCACATCCCCATGCCCCTCTTACATTCTTTTGCTTTCCACTTTGAATTTTTATTCTCACAAAAAAATAGAAGATTTACTGTTATGCAGACTACTGCATTGGTGTAGAAATGGTATAACTAATATCAGTGCACTTTTGAAAGAATATTAGACTCACCAGTTGATGTGTATTGGACGCATAGCATGATTTGTTTACTTTTGAATTTAGGTAAAAATCAAACATTTCTGCTACTTTGAGTGCAATTTCAAGGTAGTTTTCTTTGTAAAACCAGTCAAAGTCATCTCAATTTCTGTAATATGTCTTCCATTCTATAAAATGAGACCAAGAAAACTAGAATACAGCAGTAAATACCATACGAAAATACAGTGCAAAGTCACTGTTTTAATCCAAAAACACGGTCAAAGTTTTTTTTTTTCTCATTACGCACTGTGTGCTGCAGGATTTTTTTTATACCACGCACACTGACCACATAGACCCATTCTTTCATATGTAGGCCTACCAGCTTTCTCTCACTAGATTTGAGGGCGCTAGAATTTAGGCATACTAATACGTCAAAAACCCTGGTGCGTAAGCCGTTCTAGTACGGCCAAAACCCTGAAAGGGTTAAGATAACCTTAATCTTTTCTTACTCCTGCTCCATTTAATCTGTTTAGTATTTTAATAATTTACTTACTACGTGTGGTAACACTGATCCAGAGCTTGTTAACTAACTCTTACAAGAACCACTATTCTCCTGACTAAAACTGTGGTAACTATACATCCTACCATGCTTAAAATGTCTTTTGCTGCAATAAGAATGTAACTGTTCAACCAAAATGTTAACATCTCAAAGTAAACACTATGATAACATCATTGCTATCCTGGAGTCATTACGTAATAACTTTTCATTCATATTTGCAGAGATTTAGCTAAAACTGGATATATTCAACATGGATACACATCTATTCACAACTGTAGTCTATCATAAACACTAGTGATGCCTGTGGTAAATATATATTTCTCCAGTTTGCCAATAATGATTTCAATACGTATACCATTTACAGTTGGAGCTGTATATAAATATCCGAACACAAACCTGTCAAATTTCAATGACAGTCTTCCTGATCTCATCATAAATAACAGCATTCACAAAATTCACCTGATAATATGAGGTGACTAATGTTAATCTTTCCCATCCCAGTAATACCTAAGTTACAAGCTGCCTACACAGTATGTACTCCTGCTTGTTAATGCCATCAGTTGCTAAACCAACAAGAGTAACTGATATATGTCTCTGCACTAGATTAGATTTATTCTAATATAATTGCACCACTTCAATCAAGAATAATCGTCAATAATACAACAAACCGCTACCCAACTTTTCATATAACAAATATCACCAAAGCACCATTAAAAACTGTTACTTTCAAGTTCAGAGTACACAAGAATGTGTCACAAAGGAACTTAATCTCAGTATTAGGTAATATAAATTGGAAACAAGAACTACATGAAATAAAAAACATAAAAGTAGTGACAGAAACCTTCATAAAAGAAAATACTATTTGTATGATAAACAGCAATCCACTAATGACTAAAAAAATTACAAAAAGGCTAAACATTCCATGGTATGCTGTAGGCATACTCAGACCTGTTGATAAAAATGTGATCTCAAAAAAAAGAAAAAAGTATAGGCTAGAACACATTGCCAAAGAGACATCATAAAGATACTTTGCAACACTATTAGAATAGAATATACAAACATATATTCTATTCTAACAGATTAAATGAAACTAAAATTAAAACAAAACATACTTGGAAAACCCACCTGGGGAGGTACTGCCCATCCTGCCAGGTGACTGTGAAACAGAAACCTGTAACTGTTTTACATGATGGTAGGATTGCTGGTGTCTCTTTTCTGTCTCATAAGCATGCTGGATAACAGGTATATCTTGCCACTTCTACTTACACTTAGGTCACACTACACATACATGTACAAGCACATATATACACACCCCTCTGGGTTTTCTTCTATTTTCTTTCTAGTTCTTATTCTTGTTTATTTCCTCTTATCTCCATGGGGAAGTGGAACAGAATTCTTCCTCCGTAAGCCATGCGTGTTGTAAGAGGCGACTAAAATGCCAGGAGCAAGGGGCTAGTAACCTCTTCTCCTGTATATATTACTAAATGTAAAAGGAGAAACTTTCGTTTTTCCTTTTGGGCCACCCCGCCTCGGTGGGATACGGCCGGTGTGTTGAAAGAAAGAAGAAGATATATATATATATATATATATTTCTTCTTTCTTTCAACATACCAGCCGTATCCCACCGAGGCGGGGTGGCCCAAAAGAAAAAACTAAAGATTCTCTTTTTAAATTTAGTAATATATACAGGAGAAGGGGTTACTAGCCCCTTGCTCCCGGCATTTTAGTCGCCTCTTATAACACGCATGGCTTACGGAGGAAGAATTCTGTTCCACTTCCCCATGGAGATAAGAGGAAATAAACAAGAATAAGAACTAGAAAGAAAATAGAAGAAAACCCAGAGGGGTGTGTATATATGTGCTTGTACATGTATGTGTAGTGTGACCTAAGTGTAAGTAGAAGTAGTAAGATGTACCTGAAATCTTGCATGTTTATGAGACAGAAAAAAGGACACCAGCAATCCTACCATCATGTAAAACAATTACAGGCTTTCGTTTTACACTCACTTGGCAGGACGGTAGTACCTCCCTGGGCGGTTGCTGTCTACCAACCTACTACCTATATGAAAGTATAGTAGTACCAACACTCTTATATGGGTGTGAAGCTTGGGTGGTAAATGCAGCAGCGAGGAGACGGTTGGAGGCAGTGGAGATGTCCTGTTTAAGGGCAATGTGTGGTGTAAATATTATGCAGAAAATTCGGAGTGTGGAAATTAGGAGAAGGTGTGGAGTTAATAAAAGTATTAGTCAGAGGGCAGAAGAGGGGTTGTTGAGGTGGTTTGGTCATTTAGAGAGAATGGATCAAAGTAGAATGACATGGAAAGCATATAAATCTATAGGGGAAGGAAGGCGGGGTAGGGGTCGTCCTCGAAAGGGTTGGAGAGAGGGGGTAAAGGAGGTTTTGTGGGCAAGGGGCTTGGACTTCCAGCAAGCGTGCGTGAGCGTGTTAGATAGGAGTGAATGGAGACTAATGGTACTTGGGACCTGACTATCTGTTGGAGTGTGAGCAGGGTAATACAGTGGACCCCCGGTTAACGATATTTTTTCACTCCAGAAGTATGTTCAGGTGCCAGTACTGACCGAATTTGTTCCCATAAGAAATATTGTGAAGTACATGTAGATTAGTCTATTTTAGACCCCCAAACATACACGTACAAACTCACTTACATAAATACACTTACATAATTGGTCGCATTCGGAGGTAATCGTTATGCGGGGGTCCACTGTATTTAGTGAAGGGATTCAGGGAAACCGGTTATTTTCATATAGTCGGACTTGAGTCCTGGAAATGGGAAGTACAATGCCTGCACTTTAAAGGAGGGGTTTGGGATATTGGCAGTTTGGAGGGATATGTTGTGTATCTTTATATGTGTATGCTTCTAGACTGTTGTATTCTGAGCACCTCTGCAAAAACAGTGATAATGTGCGAGTGTGGTGAAAGTGTTGAATGATGAAAGTATTTTCTTTTTGGGGATTTTCTTTCTTTTTTGGGTCACCCTGCCTCGGTGGGAGACGGCCGACTTGTTGAAAAAAAAAAAAATTATATATATATATATATATATATATATATATATATATATATATATATATATATATATATATATATATATATATATATATATATATATATATATACACGCACGCATGCGCACACACACACACACACACACACACACACACACACACACACACACACACACACACACACACACACACACACACACACACACACACACACACACACGCACACACTCACTCACTCTCACTCTCACACACACACACACACACACACACACACACACACACACACACACACACACACACTCACTCTCACACACTCACTCTACCTACCTACACACCTACCTACCTACCTACCTAGGGTTTCTCTTCTTTTTCTTAATAGCTCTTGTTCTTTTTTTTTTCTCTATTCTCCATGGGGAAGTGGAAAAGAATCTTTCCTCTGTAAGCCATGCGTGTCATATGAGGCGACTAAAATGCTGGGAGCAGTGGGCTAGTAACCCCTTCTCCTGTACACATTTACTAAAAATCAGAAGAAGAATGTTGAAGGACCAATTATGAAAGGAGAAGAGAGAATATAAATGTGTAAATTCAAGGATTATGTGGATTAAAATAAGGGTCGGATGTGAAAAGTGGGTCATAATAAGCGTGTATGCACCTGGAGAAGAGAGAGAGATATATATAGAGAGAGAGATATAGAGAGAGAGATAGAGAGAGATATAGCTAGATATAGATAGAAAGATATAGATAGATATAGAGATAGATATAGATAGATATATAGATAGATAGATATAGATAGATATAGATAGATATAGATAGATAGATATAGATAGATAGATATAGATAGATAGATATAGATAGATAGATATAGATTGATTGATTTTGGGAGATGTTAACCCCTTCAGGGTCCAAGGCCAAAATCTGAAGTGGTGCTCCAGTGTCAAAGAAATTTTGAAAAAAAAAAAAAAAAAAAAAAAATTCTTACAGAATTAAAGAGCATATTTTTGTGAAGGTAATTAGAAAAAAAAATTCTGATCAGTACTTACCGAGATACAGTGCCAAGAAGTTTGTCAAAAATGATGTGGTGGCGGCAACATCGACGAATTCCACATACGCGCATTACATTATTTTGCGGTTTTTATAGTTTTTTCTTTTCTTTTCCAATTTTTTTCTATTCCTACTAACATTTGGGGCCTGAGAGACCAGTACTGTACATAATGTATATATATAAACTCACTGTATTGAACACAATAACCGCACGAAAGTTATTATCATATTATTGTTTACCACTGTTGTTTATTACAATAAACATGCACAAATCTTGTATAATACTAATGTTCTACCATATATTTACATATTTACAATCACTGGACATGGTTTTAGAACTGCTGGAGCTTGTGGAACTCCTTGAAACAAGGCACCATGTAGAGAGGCACTTTACATTCCTCACACATAAACCGAGTGTCTTTGCGTCTTTGTTGCCGTCGTTTTGTTTGTGCACAGACGATGCATCTCTTCTGAGCAAATTTCTTCTGAGTTGAAGGAAGTTGTATTATGAAATGATCACCTTCCCTCCTCAAACGCTTGGGTATATCCTGAGTAATTCGAGGACCTTGTTGTATAGCAGGTGTTCTTACCTGGTACTTCATTATGAGTTGTCTGACAACAGACAAACAAAATTTACCATACGGTGGTCTGTTGCCAGTCTTTATTTGGTACATATTATATGCATTGAGCATTGAAATGTCCATGAGATGGAAGAAAAGTTTCATGTACCACTTGTAACTCTTAGGAACGCAGTCAACAAAACCAATCTGCATGTCACATTTGTCAGCCAAGCGCATGTTTTGTGTATAATCAATCACTGTCACTGGTTTTCGAATATGTTCATTAGTCACTCGATCAACTTTGCCACTGTCTTGCATTTCATTACGATGAATGGTTGTCAACAATGTGACATCTCGTTTGTCATGCCACCATAATGCCATGATGTCATTGGCAGTAAACACGTACACGTCATCACCACGAGCATCTGCGTTGAGCCTGGGCATATGTTTACGATTAGAACGCACTGTGCCACACACATCTGTCTTGTTCACTTGCATGAAATCACTGAGTAATGGGCATGTGTACCAGTTATCGGTATATAATGTATGCCCCTTACCAAGATAAGGTGCCATCATGTTTCTCACTATGTCACCTGAGATACCCAATAACATCTTGGTATCTTTCAATGTTTTACTACCCGTGTATACAACAATATCCAACACCAGGCCACTGTCACAATCACAGAGTACAAACAGTTTTATACCAAAGCATTTCCTCTTGCTCGGTATATACTGCTTGAATGACAGTCTACCTTTGAACAAAATCAAAGACTCGTCAATTACAAGATTCTTGAATGGATAAAAGTATATGCTGAACTTTTATTTGAGATACATGAAAACATTTCTAATCTTGTATAACCTGTCACTTCTGTCAGGCCTGGTTTTGTCAGAGAAGTGCAACATACGTAAGGGTAAGATAAACCTGTACTCTGGTATGATTTCACTGAAGACCGGGGTAGAAATTAGCCGATCTGTGGACCAGTATGCTTTTATATTATGCTTATAGACATGAGGCATAAGCATTATTGTTGCAAAAAGCAAATACATTTCTGCAACAGTCGTCTCTTTCCACCTGTGTAGTCTTGACTGTGGTGATATGATCGTATTTGCCATGGTGTACTCAAAATACTTATTACTTTCCCTGACAATAGTTTCCATCAATGGCTGGTTAAAGAATAATTCAAAGAATTCCAGTTCATTGGCCGTGGTTCCAAGGGGACAAGTAGGTAGAATTCCCACTTTGAGAGTCATCAAAGTGGTGAGGCTTGGGAACAAAATTGGGATTTTACTGCCAATCCCACATACGGTTTGCTGGTGGATACTGGACATCATAGGCTGATTGTGCGGGTGGTTGTGGTGGGCTGGTGGCTGACGTTCCGCTTTGTCCTTGAACTGACGAGTCAGCAGCGTGGGTCCCACCCTGGGCTGGTGAGTCACGCATGGCGGTGCCACTACCATCACCACTAACACCATCCACTGATGCCTGTGGTCTATCCATGCCAAGTGTAGCCACATCATCCTCACTATCACTACCTAAAACTGGTGTAGGGCCACGGGATGTACTCCGGGATGTACTCCGTCCCCTGGGCACAGCATAGGGTACACTACCCAAGCGCATGCGGCGGCGAACATACCGACGCTTCACTGGTGAATATGATTCCTCACTATCACTACTCGAATGATCGTCGAGTGCAGTAAAATCACAATCCACATCACTATCATCATCATTACTGAAGTCAGAGGCCTGGCCACGCGAAAATATTAGTTTTCTCTTGCGTTGAGGAACAACCGACCGTGAGTCACGAGTGCCCACACCAGAGGTAGAAGGTTGAGGATCGTCAGGGTTTTCTGCACTATTATCAATATCCTGGTCATTCTTTTCGGTCACCAACTTATCAAAGCCGTAGAATTCGTCTTCATTTCCACTTCCATCAGTGTCAGAACTATCAGATAGGAAGAGGAGAATCCCAATTTTCCGGGGAGTGAGAGCTGACTTGCGACGAGGCATGGTGAACAAGGGTAGCTGAGCCGGCGTTCCCACAATGCTATGCAGGCGCCTAGATTTTTTGTTTATGGCACACACCCACCAAGCAGACCCGTTCTCTCACATGTAGGCCTATGAGCGCTTTCGCGCTAAATTTGACGGCACTAGAATTTTGGCGTAGATCTACGGTTTGGACACTCAACGTGAAGCTGTAGATCTACGGGACGGACCCTGAAAGGGTTAAGCAAATGTATAAAAACCTTTAAACCAAGTGAGAGAGTAATTGTGGTAGGGGACCTAAATGCTAAAGTAGGAGAAACATTTAGAGAGGGTGTGGTAGGTAAATTTGGGGTGCCAGGTGTAAATGATAATGGGAGCCCTTTGATTGAACTTTGTATAGAAAGGGGTTTAGTTATAAGTAATATGTATTTTAAGAAAAAGAGGATAAATAAGTATACAAGATATGATGTAGGGCATAATGACAGTAGTTTGTTGGACTATGTATTGATAGATAAAAGACTGTTGAGTAGACTTCAGGATGTACATGTTTATAAAGGGGCCACGGATATATCAGATCACTTTATAGTTGTAGCTACAGTGAGAGTAAAAGGTAGATGGGATACAAGGAAAATAGAAGCAGCAAGTAAGAGAGAGGTGAAGCTGTATAAACTAAAAGAGGAGACACTTAGGGTAAGATATAAACAACTATTGGAGGATAGATGGGCTAGTGAGAGTATAGGCAATTGGGTCGAAGATGTATGGGGTAGGTTTAAGAATGTAGTGTTAGAGTGTTCAGCTGAAGTTTGTGGTTACAGGAAAGTGGGTGCGGGAGGGAAGAGGAGCGATTGGTGGAATGATGATGTAAAGAGAGTAAGGGAGAAAAAGTTAGCATAAGAGAGGTTTTTACAAAGTAGAAGTGATACAAGGAGGGAAGAGTATATGGAGAGAAAAAGAGAGGTTAAGAGAGTGGTGAAGCAATGTAAAAAGAGAGCAAATGAGAGAGTGGGTGAGATGTTATCAACAAATTTTGTTGAAAATAAGAAAAAGTTTTGGAGTGAGATTAGTAAGTTGAGGAAGCCTAGGGAACAAATGGATTTGACAGTTAAAAATAGGAGAGGAGAATTATTAATCCCTTGACTGTCGCAACCCCTAATCCTGAGGTTTCTCCTGGTGTCGCAAAATTTAAAAAAAAAAAAAAATTATGAAATGATAGAGAATCTTTTCCCGATTGTAATGACACCAAAAAAACGAAATACTATGATGGAAAACTGATGGAATTATGCCCTCATGAAGTTAGCGACCTTGGCGATATTTACAAATCGGCGATTTCGCCCACTTTGAGCCCTATTTTTGGCTAATTTCATTGTTCCAGTCGACCAAACTCATAGCTATTTCTTTAGAGCTAGATGTTTTCTATCAATTGAGTACAAGAAACTGCCCATTTACTGATTTCAACTACCCAATAACGTGGTCAGAAATTTGCAATTTGGCCATTTTCACGAAAACTAAAAAATATGACAATTTCAAAATAAGGTCCAGAATGAACAATGCAGACATTCCTGGCTCTAAAATAAAATTTTCTTTGTTCATCAGTCACGTCTCCTGGCCCCTATGATATTACTCTTGCTTTCTATTTTGAATTTTTATTGAAACAAAAAATAAAAGATTTACTGTTATGCAGACTACTGCAATATTGTAATAATTGTACAGATAATGTTACCCCATTCATAACTGCATATTAGAATGGCTAGTTGGACATTTATTGAACGGTGACATCATTTGTTTACTTTTGAACATCGGCAAAAATCAAACATTTCCCCTACTTTGAGCTCCATTTCTAGGTTTTTTTTTTTATAGTAAAACCAATCAAAATCACTTCTATTTCTATAATATGTTTTCCATTCTTTCAAATGAGACCAAGAAAACGAGAATACAACCATAAATACTATAGGAAAATAGACTACAAAGTTGGCATTTTAATTAAAAAAAAAAGGTCGGAGTTTTTTTTCTCATTATGCACTGCGTGCTCCAGGATTTTTTTTATATGGTGCACACTGACCACACAGACCCATTTTCTCACATGTGGGCCTACCAGCTTTCTTCTGCTTGATTTGAAGCTGCTAGAATTTATCGGTATATATATGTCAAACATGGTACCTCGTAAGACGTATATATACGACCAAAACAGTCAAACGGTTAAATAAAGAGTTAGAGGTATCGGGAAGATGGAGGGAATATTTTGAGGAATTGTTAAATGTTGTTGGAGATAGGGAAGCTATGATTTCGTGTATAGGGCAAGGAGGAATAACATCTTGTAGGAGTGAGGAAGAGCCAGTTTTGAGTGTGGGGGAAGTTCATGAGGCAGTGGGTAGAATGAAAAGGGGTAAGGCACCTGGGATTGATGGGATAAAGATAGAAATGTTAAAAGCAAGAGGGGATGTAGTTTTGGAGTGGTTGGTGCTAATATTTAATAAATGTATGGAAGAGGGTAAGGTACCTAGGGATTGGCAGAGAGCATGCATAGTTCCTTTGCATAAAGGCAAAGGGGATAAAAGAGAGTGCAAAAACTAAAGGGGAATAAGTCTGTTGAGTATACCTGGTAAAGTGTATGGTAGAGTTATTATTGAAAGAATTAAGAGTAAGACAGAGAGTAGGATAGCAGATGAACAAGGAGGCTTTAGGAAAGGTATGGGGTATGTAGACCAAGTGTTTACAGTGAATGATGTAGGTGAACAGTATTTAGATAAAGGTTAAGAGGTTTTTGTGGCATTTATGGATTTAGAAAAGGTATATAACAGGGTGGATAAGGGGGCGATGTTGCAGGTGTATGATACAGGAGGTAGGTTACTGAAAGCAGTGAAGAGTTTTTATGAGGATAGCGAGGCTCAGGTTAAAGTATGTAGGAGAGAGAGAGATTATTTCCCAGTAAAAGTAGGCCTTAAACAAGGATGTTTGATGTGACCATGGTTGTTCAATATATATATAGATGTGGTTGTAAGAGAAGTGAGTGCGAGGGTCTTGGCAAGATGTGTGGAGTTAAAAGATAAAGAATCACACACAAAGTGGGAGTTGTCACAGTTGCTCTTTGCTGATGACACGGTGCTTTTGGGAGATTCTGAAGAGAAGTTGCAGAGGTTAGTGGATGAGTTTGGTAGGGTATGTAAAAGAAGAAAATTAAAAGTGAATATGTATAGGAAAGAGTAAGGTTATGTGGCTAACTAAAAGATTAGGTGACGAAAGACTCGATATCAGATTGGAGGGAGAGGGTATGGAGGAGGTGAATGTATTCAGATATTTAGGAGTGGACGTGTCAGCAGATGGGTCTATGAAGGATGAGGTGAATCACAGAATTGATGAGGGGAAAAGGGTGAGTGGTGCACTTGGGAGTCTGTGGAGACAAAGAACTTTATCCATGGAAGCAAAAAGGGAAATGTATGAGAGTATAGTTGTACCAACACTCTTGTATGGGTGTGAAGCATGGGTGATGAATGTTGCAACGAGAAGAAGCCTGGAGGCAGTGGAGATGTCATGTCTGAGGGCAATGTGTGGTGTGAATGTAATGCAGAGAATTTGTAGTTTGGAAATTAGGAGAAGGTGTGGGATTACCAAAACTATTAGCCAGAGGGCTGAGGAAGGGTTGTTGAGGTGGTTTGGACATGTAGAGAAAATGGAACAAAACAGAATGATTTCAAGAGTGTATAAGTCTGTAGTGGAGGGAAGGCAGGGTAGGGGTCGGCCTAGGAAGGGCTGGAGGGAGTGGGTTTTGTGTGCAAGGGGCTGGGACTTCCAACAAGTGTGCATGTGCGTATTTGATAGGGGTGAATGGAGACAAATGGTTTTTAATACGTGATGTGCTGTTGGAGTGTGAGCAAAGTAACATTTATGAAGGGATTCAGGGAAACTGGCAGTGCTGGACTTGAGTCCTGGAGATAAGAACATAAGAACATAAGAACGAAGGAACACTGCAGAAGGCCTACTGGCCCATGCGAGGCAGGTCCAAGTCCCTACCGGCTCAAGCCAACGCACCCAACCTAGTCAGGTCAGGTCACATTGACTTAAGGGAGGAACACGGCAACCGACCTGTTAGCACAAGCTATCAGGTCCAACTCACACCCACCCACATCTACTCATGTATTTATCCAACCTATTTTTAAAGCTACACAACGTTCTGGCCTCTATAACGGTACTTGGGAGTTTGTTCCACTCATCCACAACTCTATTACCAAACCAGTACTTTCCTATATCCCTCCTGAATCTGAATTTTTCCAACTTAAAACCATTGCTGCGAGTCCTGTCTAGGCTAGATATTTTCAGCACACTATTTACATCCCCTTTATTTATTCCTGTCTTCCACTTATAAACCTCAATCATATCCCCCCTAATTCTACGTCTTTCTAGAGAGTGCAGTTTCAGGGCCCTTAGTCTATCCTCATAGGGAAGGTTTCTGATACATGGGATCATCTTTGTCATCCTCCTTTGTACATTTTCCAGAGAATTTATATCCATTCTGTAATACGGTGACCAAAACTGTGCAGCATAATCTAAATGAGGCCTAACCAAGGATGTATAGAGTTGAAGAACAACCTGAGGACTCCTATTATTTATGCTTCTTGATATGAAGCCAAGGATTCTATTAGCTTTATTGCGAACACTTATGCACTGTTGTCTTGGTTTCAGATTACTGCTAACCAGAACTCCTAAATCTTTTTCGCAATCCGTAATATTAAGATCTACATTATTTAGTTTATATGTGGCATGGTTATTGTCCTGTCCAACATTTAGAACTTTGCATTTGTCTATATTAAACTGCATCTGCCACTTCTCCGACCACTGCATCAGTCTATTCAAATCTTCCTGGAGTGCTCGAATGTCCTCGTCAGAATGAATTCGACGGCCTATTTTGGTGTCATCGGCAAACTTGCCGATGTCGCTCTTTATGCCCTCATCTATGTCGTTTATGTAGATTGTGAACAGCAGGGGGCCCAACACTGACCCCTGTGGAACACCGCTCGTGACGCTTCCCCACTCTGATTTCTCCCCATTTATGCAAACTCTCTGCTGCCTATTTGTCAACCATGCCTCTATCCAGGAAAAAATTTCTCCTCCTATTCCATGTGCTTTAATTTTCCTCAATAGTCTCTGATGTGGGACCCTGTCAAAAGCCTTACTGAAGTCCATATACACAATATCATATTCATTACCATGATCTACCTCCTCAAATACCTTAGTGAAAAAAGTTAATAAATTCGTAAGGCAGGAACGCCCCTTTGTAAAACCATGCTGAGATTCGTTGATTAATTTATGCTTTTCAAGGTGGCTACGAACTGCCTCGGCAATTATTGATTCCATAAATTTTCCCACTATGGAGGTTAGGCTTATTGGTCTATAGTTCGAAGCTAAGGACCTGTCACCTGTTTTGAAAATAGGTATCACATTTGCCATTTTCCACTTATCTGGCACCATGCCAGTTTGTAGTGATATGTTGAAAAGATTAGCCAAAGGTGTGCTAAGCTCCTCTTTACATTCCTTTAGAACCCTTGCATACAGTTCATCAGGGCCTGGGGATTTGTTAGGTTTTAATTTATCTATTTGCCTAAGGACCATGTCACTTGTGACCCTAATAGTGCACAGTTTATTATCGTCCTGTTCTACATAATTTATCATTACTGGAATATCGCTGGTATCCTCCTGTGTAAAAACTGAGAGGAAGTATGTGTTAAAAATTCTACACATTTCCTTATCACTGTCAGTGAGCTGACCCGAGGAACTTTTGAGTGGGCCTATCTTGTCCCTGATCTTACTTCTGTATACCTGAAAGAATCCTTTTGGGTTAGTCTTCGATTCTCTTGCAACTTTAACCTCATAATCTCTATTTGCTTTTCTAATTCCCATTTTTATTTCTCTCTTTAACTGAATATATCGATTTCTTAATTGCCCCTCTCCTCTTTTGATTTGCCTATATATGCCTCTCTTTTGACCAATCAGATATTTTAATCTATTGTTCATCCATTTAGGATCATTTTTGTTTGATCTGATTTCCCTATTTGGAACATAATTTGACTGAGCAGCTAGAACTATGCCCTGGAAAGCATCATATCGGCAACCATCACCACCTACCTGACCCCTAGTCAGGTCATTCCAGTTCAGCCCACCTAAGTAATTTTTCAGTCCTATGAAATCAGCCAAGCGAAAGTCAGGGACGGAGACTTGATTGCCATTATTAGGGGAATTCCATGATATGTTAAAACTGAGTGATTTGTGATCACTCTCCCCAAGCTCATCATTAACCTCAAGATTATTAATTAGTGTTTCCCTACTGGCAAGAACCAAGTCAAGGAGGTTATTTCCCCTAGTTGGCTCTGTCACAAACTGTTTTAAAAAACAATCCTGGATCGTATCAAGAAAGTCACCCGACTCTAAATTTCCTGTCAAATTGCTCCAGTCAATCTGTCTATAGTTGAAATCTCCCATTAGCACAACATTTTCGTATGTAGATGCCTTACGAATTTCGTCCCATAGAAGTTTACTGCACTCCCTATCAAGATTAGGGGCCCTGTAAATCACACCCAAAATTAGTTTTTCTCGGCCCTCGAGAAGCTGTAACCAAACAGATTCAGTGGCTGACGCTTCTAATTTAATATCTTGTCTAACACAACAATTTAAATTGTCTCTGACATACATCGCTACTCCACCACCTTTCCTGTTGACCCTGTCAGTGTGGAATAATTTATAGCCTTGTATGTGACATTCAGAGGGCATCTCTCTATCTTTCAGATTGAGCCAGGTCTCTGTTATAGCAATAATATCTATGTTTCCTGCACTTGCAATTAATCTTAGCTCATCTATCTTATTTCTAACACTCCTGCTATTAGTATAGTAAACCTTAAGGGACCTAGTCCCTTGCTGCCCTCTGCTGTCCCCCTTTGTTTGCTGACCTGTTCTATTGTCTTTATTTATAACTTCATGCTGAATGCCTTTTATACATTTACTGTTTCCAACCCTAGTGTTGCAACCTGCTTGTTTCCCACACACACCCATACCTCTATCTTCCATCAGTTTAAAATCATAGGCATTTCACCAATGGCCTTCTCAATCGAGTCTGCAAGTGCTACCACCCCTGCCCCAGAGAGATGAACCCCATCCCTTGCATACATATCATGTTTGCCATAAAAGTTGTTCCAGTTGTCAATGAATGGGATTGCAAGTTCCTTGCAGTATCTGTCTAGCCAGCAATTTACACCAATTGCCCTAGACAACCATTCATTTCCTACTCCCCTTCTAGGCAAGATGCTACATATAATTGGGATCCCTCCCTTAGACTTAATGAAATCTATAGCTGACCTGTACTTATCTAGCAGCTCTTCTCTCCTACCCTTCCCAATATCATTTCCACCAGCACTGAGACAGATAATGGGCTTGTTCCCATTACCTGACATGATATTATCCAGTCTGTTGACAATGTCCCCAACACCAGCTCCAGGGAAGCACACTCTATCTCTCATCTTCTTATTCCTATTACAAAAAGCACGATCAACATATCTTACCTGAGAGTCACCAACCACAAGAATGCGCTTACCTTCATTAGCAGGGGCAGTAGTACCCTTACCTTCACTGGCCACTGAAGTACATTCATCCTGGAGAACAGAGAAGCGATTTCCTACCTTCAGATCTGCACTCTTAACTTTCCTTACTCTGATGCGCCTCCCATTACTGTGAACAACTCGCCACTTGTAGCAGGTGCTGGGCTGCACCTCACTGCTGGTAGCCGTTGCTACCACCCCACCTACAGCCTCCTCACAGTGAGAGACAGACTGCACCTCACTGCTAGAAGCCTCATTCCCCACATCTCCAACCACCTCACACTCTCTCCCAGGCCCATTGAGGTGGACCTTCAGCCTCCTATAGCACCCCTATAGCAAGACAATGATGGAGTGAATGATGATGAAAGTTTTTCTTTTTGGGGCCACCCTGTGCCTTAGTGGGAATCAGTCGATGTGTTAATAAAAAAAAATTAAAGAAAACACGTAACATATAATTCTCTCAATGAATAATTCAGAAAAACTATGGTACAGGTGGGGACTGAACTTGCAGCAACTGAGTCATATGACTATAATCAGTGTAAGCCACTGGGCCAGGTGGCTACAGTAAGATTCCCCCAACTAGGTATGATTTCATGTCATGATGATGGCTTTGAAGGGGCTTGAGCTAGAGTTTGTCATTGCTACGCTGGCGGGAGATTCAACCTCCCTATGTGTATAAATATACCTAGTTGGATGAATCTTATTGTAGCCAGCTGGCCCAGTGGCTTACATGCTGGCCTGGAATTTTATGACTCATTTATGGTGAGTTCAGTCCTCACCCGTACCATGGCTTGTTTGCAAGCGTGTCATTACGTTTTCATGAGTAATAATTCAGAAATCCTCATGGCTTCTGATACTGCCAACAAATCTTATGGCTCTTGTGCTTCGACTGGAATCAAGCTAGCAAGTAACCCTCCAATCCCGAACTAATATTAACGATTATCTTGCTTGCCATTACTTGAATCCCTTATACTTATCACCAGTCGCTGCCTCAGAGGTTGACGCCATAATAAAATAACTCAAAAATAAAGAGGACACTCAGTCTCAAGTACTGTCACCAGCCATTGCCTGTCTTTTTAGTAAGTTGCCTATACAGCATTTTTCTGGACAGAATTGTACAAGGTCATTGACTAGACTTGGCCAGTATTGTATTGCATCAGTGCCTACCTCTTCATTTGTAGTAGTTTCAGACTCTTCTAGTGCATTACAGGCTATCCAGAAATTTTATTTAACTCATCCCATTGTCCTATGTTTACAACTTTGGTTATGCCTCATTTCTAGTAAACACAGATGTCATTTTCTGCCTGGTCCCTTGACATGTTGATTTTCAGGATAATGAACAGGCAGCCTCTGCTGTTCAGTCAGCAATTCATGACCTCGTAATTATTTACAAGGGTATTCCTTTCCCAGACTATTTTGCAGGGATCTCTTGACAACACCGTAACTATTGACAACAATGGTTGCAGAGTTGGCCCATAATAAATTGATTTCTGTCCAACCATGTTTGGGTTTCTAGCCATCTGAATATAGCTGTCACGTTTGGGAGATTTCACTCTTGTCTACGTATAGGACATGCACTTCTTGCTCATGGGTATCTCCTTAAAAAATGCTCAGCACCTGTTTGTGAAGATTTCAAAGGTACACTGTCAGTTTACTATCTCTTAATAGATTGCTGTTGTCTATCAGTGGGCATGCAGAATTCACTTCCAGTGTCTCCACCATTTTAATGTACTTTATCTGACCTCCTTGCTGAGAGTCCCAACTTGACACACACTTTTCTTTGCCTATTAAACAGAAATTAACTTTTGCACCAACTTTGATTATGTTTTACTTTTAGCACTCTCCACTATCCTCGCTAACCCTGGCTCTTGCACACTCCTGTCCCACACTAATCTCCAACCTCCACATATTCCTTCTTTAGCTTCTCTCACCTGCAGCACTGTATAACCCTTTCAGGTTTAGTTCTTATTTGATTAAATGATTACATTAGTAGTATATCACCTGCTTCAGAAAGTTTTTCAGGTATCTTCAAAATAGCTATAGTAACCCCTTTTCATAAAATTTGTGATCTCTCTGACATTAACAACTATAGACCATTGTCTAAAATATTTGAAAAAACTATACAAACAAATATTTTCATAAAACTAATCACAAAAATTCTCCCTTATTGCCAGCATGACTTCCATCCCCAAAAAGTACAAATGATGCAATGATAAAAATACCAAATGTATTATATAGCACTAGATAAGAATTAATATCGAGTTGGCATGTTGATTGACCTATGGAAGGCCTATGACACTGTTGACCACAATAATCTATATCTAAAACTAGAGCATAATGGATTTCAATCATATGAAATCCTACTTAACCCTTTCAGGGTCGACAGGCCCTCTCAGAGACTTGTTCTCAGGGTCTCCCAAATTTCAAAAAAAAAAAAAAAAAATGTTTTTTTCTTATGAAAAGATAGAGAATCTTTTCCCGATCATAATGACACCAAAAGTATGAAATTTGATGGAAAATTTACGGAATTATGCTCTCGCGAAGTTAGCGGTCTCAGTGATGTTTACGCATCGGCGATTTTGCCCACTTTGAGCCCTATTTTCGGCCAATTCCAGTGTACTAGTTGACAAAAATCATGAATATTTCACTAGAACTCCATTTTTCTATTGAATGAGTGCAAGAAACCACCCATTTACCGATTTCAACTATCCAATACAGTGGTCAGAATTTAGCAATTTTGCCAATTTCACACAAATTTCAAAAGATGTCAATTTCCAAATAGGGTCCAGAATAAACAAGAAAGACATTCCTGGCACTAAAATGACATTTCCTCTGTTCATTAGTCTTGTCCCAATGCCCCTCTTACATTCTTTTGCTCTCCACTTTGAATTTTTATTCTCACAAAAAATAGAAGATTTACTGTTATGCAGACTACTGCATTAGTGTAGAAATGGCATAAATAATATCGGCGCACTTGTGAAAGAATATTAGACTTGCCAGTTGACGTGTATTGGACGCCTAGCATGATTTGTTTACTTTAGAACTTTGGTAAAAATCGAACATTTCTGCTACTTTGAGCTCAATTTCAAGGTACTTTTCATTGTAAAATCAGTCAATATTATCTCAATTTCTGTAATATGTCTCCCATTCTATAAAATGAGACCAGGAAAACTAGAATACAACAATAAATACCATACGAAAACACAGTGCAAAGTTGCTGTTTTAATCCAAAATCACTGTCAAAGTTTTTTTTTTTCTCATTACGCACTGTGTGCTTTAGGATTTTTTTTATGCTGCGCACACTGACCACATAGACCCATTCTTTCATATGTAGGCCTACCAGCTTTCTCTCACTAGATTTGAGGGCGCTAGAATTTAGGCGTACTAGTACGTCAAAAACCCTGGTGCGTAAGCCGTACTAGTACGGCCGAAACCCTGAAAGGGCTAAGAGACAGGCTACATCCACCCTATCAGTAAATATTGAGTTATCCCAAAACAATATATTCAGCCCTTTCCTGTTTCTTCTCTGTATCAGTAGCATACCAAATACCACTCAACACCTGAAACAGACATGCTTTACTGATGACAGTATTTTTGTCTTTTCATGTCCTGATCCTATTGCACTAAATAACACAATACATACTGAATTTAAAAATCCACACTTGGTTGACAGTCAGCAAACTGGAGATTTACTTGTTCTCTCTAGGCTGGAACACTAAACTGAAAGCCCCATTCAAGGCATGTGGAATTTGCAGATCTAGAGAATGTACAGAGAACCTTCACTGCACATGTAAGTTCAGTTAAGCACCTTAATTATTGGGAACATTTCGGGTCTCTTGACCTGTACTCCCTCGAATGCAGGCGAGAGAGATGCATCATGTTCTACACCTGGAAACTCCTAGATTGACTGGTCCCAGATCTGCACACAAATTACTCCTTATGAAAGCCAAAGACTAGGCAGATGGTACAGCATATCCCTATTGTAAAGCAGGAGTGCCATGAGTACACTAAGAGAAAACACGGAGTGTCCAGGTCCCAAGACTGTTCAACAGACCCTCTAACCCCATGCATAAGGTGAATTACCAGTACAGTGGAACCTCAAGTTTCGAACGTATTGCTTATCGAACTCTTAGAAAATAGAACCCTTTTTTTGAACCAACTTTGTCCCTAATATCGAACTCGCCCCTATTTTTGAACCGCCAGGTACCGGACCTGTCCGGCACCCAGCTCTGTCCATGTCTCCACGGAGGCGCCGTGAGCCAGTCTGGTTTTGTTGATGCTTGAGTGAACACTAACCTGCGATCTCATTCAAACATTTTACAATTATTTCATTGTGGTTAGTGCTTGTGGGACTGTGAAATAAGCTACAATGGGAGCAATGAAACTTGCTAGTGGTACCCCTGTGGTAAAGAAAGTGAGAAACACCATAGATGTGAAGAAGGAAATAATACAGAAGTGGGATGATGTCCAAATGTTTGTGGAGAAGTACCATCCTGATCAAGCTGAAACAAGCCATCTTTGCAACAAGTTCAGTAACAGAACCATGTCCCATTTTAGGGAAATCTTAGAGGCACCAGAAACAGAGGACTGTGGACAGTTATTTTGTGAGACAGGGGTCCAGTGACTCTCAAGCTGGTCCTAGTGGCATTAAAAGACAGAGAAGGGAAGTAACCCCAGAGAGGGATTTGATACATGAAGTCCTCATGGAGGGGGATTCTCCTTCCAAACACTAACCCCAACTCCCTCTCTCCTCCCTATCTTCCAGATGCCATCACCAAGCTCCAATAAAGGTAAGTAAAATGTTATTTTATGTTTATTTAAATTAATTACTACATAATTGAACACTATATTTGTCGTGTGTATGTAAAACTATAATTAATCTCTATAAATTTTTTTTTTTTTTTTGTGAATATTTTTGGGTTTCTGGAACGGATTAATTGTATTTCCATTATTTCTTATGGGAAATATTGCTTTGCTTTTCAGACTTTTCGAATTTAGAACTAACTCCAGGAACAGATTAAGTTTGATATTTGAGGTTCCACTGTACATGTAGTGCCCTGGTTGCCTTCAAGAGGGAACTGGACACATGCCAAAAATTGGTAAAAAAAAAAAAAAAAAAAAAAACTATCAGCCAGGCTGTGGTTTGTACATTGGATTGCGTGTGGCTAGCAGCAACAGCCTGGTTGATCAGGCCCTGATCCACCATAAGGCCTAGTCAAAGACCAAGCTGTTAGAATGGCCTCCAGGTAGACCTCCAAGGAGGTACTATTTGGCAGTAAAATTGTCAGCTAAATAAACATGAAAATAAATAACAAACAAGTCATTAGAAACAAATGAAACACAAACTTCTAGGATTACACCTTTATCACAAAGTAAAATTTTGATATCCATATCCAATACATTGCAGGAAAAGTTTCAGATATTGTAGGCATACTCTCAAAAGTCCGATACTATGTATGTACTCCTTTGTTTACCATGTCTAGTATATGGTGTCTGTATGGGGATCAACATTATTACCCTAACCTTATAACTGTGTTCAGTGTACTAGTATGCAAGTGATGACTATCTGGCATACTAGTACTTTGATAGTGTTTGTAGGTTCGAATCCAGCTGAGAACTGAGAGAAAATGTTTAAATAATTTCATTCATTTGTGGATTGTTAAGCATATATACATTAAGCCTTCAATGTCATTGATAGGTTCTTGGAAACTGTGACTTTAAGCAAAATGATACATCATGAACACTACAGGAACAAATGTACTTCCTCCTCCTCCAAGTGCCAGGCTGTGATCAATGTGTGTGTCTGTTGGCACACACAGCTACAGCCTGGTTGACCATCCAAGCACCAGACAATCCTAGCATGGAGCTTGGCTGTGGGAGTAGGAAAACTTTTGAAACTCTTTAAAGGTATATCTTGGTCAATGAGGCCCATCTTTATCATTTTTTTTACTGCCCAGTTTATAATACTGTACAGTTACAGTAATGAGTTACTTTTTTCATGCTACCTTGTATTGTACATTGCTGTTGACAGATGATTCCTACATGATTCATGTAATCCTGACTAAAGAATTCTGCTTTTGAAATATGAAAAACTGATTTTTGTGATATGAACCATGGCTCGTGCACCTCTTGCTGATCATTTTCAAGGTTGGTAATGAGTGGTGTCATACTGAATATTCTGGGTCAGATTGTATTGCCACATGACTCACAAATAATTGAGATGTGTTAATGCCTGTTATTCATTCATGGTTCATTGAGTCCCAGATGGAAAGTAGCATTTTATGCTTCAAAATGTAGTACTAAATAAGTAAATATTGTATGTTCTGTAATCTTCTAAATATTTTCTGAATTGGAGGAAATTCTGAATTCAGTTTTAGAAATTTTTTATATTATAATTAAGAATTTTTCTGAATAAAAAGTAATGCTTAAGTGAAATTTAATTTAAATGGTTTGAAATCACATTTTTCCCAGCAAGATAAAATTTCTAATAAAAAATCAGGTAATGTGTCTAATAGAATTTTTTTCAACTTATTTTTGAAACATTAGTTATTCAGTGCAATATAAACTGAAAATAATATCTATTTTAATTTAGGCATTTTTCTCAGCAACAGGCATTGCAACGTGCCGAGGGCAGTGAAGGAGAGAGTAATCACGATCACGCTGCCTCTGAATCTGATGCTGAAAATCATTCCATTAGTGAGTAAACAGTTTGATGACTACACTATTTTTATATAGGTGAAAGAACTTGATATTTATAATAATTTTGTTTATAATTCATAGCCTTATTTTTAATTATAATTTAATTTGAGAGGGAATAAGAGGTTGTTGAGTGTATGGTAAGGGAGAGAGTGCTGAAAGTGGGACATCCTAGTGCCTGCAGTCTGAAGGAGGAGTGGGCATCTTGCAGTTTGGAGGGTCATTTTAATTATGATATCTTCACACTTTTGGCAAAACAGATATTGAATGAATGATAGTGAATGTGTGTGGGTGTATGTATGTATATGTATATGTGGAAATTAGGAGAAGGTGTGGAGTTAATAAAAGCATTAGTCAGAGGGCAGAAGAGGGGTTGTTGAGGTGGTTTGGTCATTTAGAGAGAATGGATCAAAGTAGAATGACATGGAAAGCATATAAATATACAGGGGAAGGAAGGAGGGGTAGGGGTCATCCTCAAAAGGGTTGGAAAGAGGGGGTAAAGGAGGTTTTGTGGGCTAGGGGCTTGGACTTCCAGCAAGCGTGCATGAGCGTGTTAGATAGGAGTGAATGGAGGCGAATGATACTTGGGACCTGACGATCTGTTGGAGTGTGAGCAGGGTAATATTTAGTGAAGGGATTCAGGGAAATGGGAAGTACAATGCCTGCACTTTAAAGGAGGGGTTTGGGATATTGGCAGTTTGGAGGGATATGTTGTGTATCTTTATACGTATATGCTTCTAAGCTGTTGTATTCTGAGCACCTCTGCAAAAGCAGTGATAATGTGTGAGTGTGGTGAAAGTGTTGAATGATGATGAAAGTATTTTCTTTTTGGGGATTTTCTTTCTTTTTTGGGTCACCCTGCCTCGGTGGGAGACGGCCGACTTGTTGAAATACCAAAACTCTTGTCCAGAGGGCTGAGGAAGGGTTGTTGAGTGGTTCGGACATGTAGAAAGAATGGAGCGAAACAGAATGACTTCAAGAGTGTATCAGTCTGTAGTGGAAGGAAGGCGGGGTAGGGGTCGGCCTAGGAAAGGTTGGAGAGAGGGGGTAAAGGAGGTTTTGTGTGCGAGGGGCTTGGACTTCCAGCAGGTATGCATGAGCGTGTTTGATAGGAGTGAATGGAGACAAATGGTTTTTAATACTTGACGTGCTGTTGGAGTGTGAGCAAAGTAACATTTATGAAGGGGTTCAGGGAAACCGGCAGGCCGGACTTGAGTCCTGGAGATGGGAAGTACAGTGCCTGCACTCTGAAGGAGGGGTGTTAATGTTGCAGTTTAAAAACTGTAGTGTAAAGCACCCTTCTGGCAAGACAGTGATGGAGTGAATGATGGTGAAAGTTTTTCTTTTTCGGGCCACCCTGCCTTGGTGGGAATCGGCCAGTGTGATAATAAAATTATATATATATATATATATATATATATATATATATATATATATATATATATATATATATATATATATATATATATATATATATATATATTTATATATATATATATATATATATATACATATATATATACATATATATATACATACATACATACATATATATATACATACATACATACATACATACAGTGGACCCCCGGTTAACGATTTTAATCCATGCAAGAGGGGTAATTGTTATGCGAAATAATCGGTATGCGAATGAATTTTCCCCATAAGAAATAATGGAAATCAAATTAATCCGTGCAAGACACCCAAAAGTATGAAAAAAAAATTTTTACCACATGAAATATACATTTTCCCACACACAAAGAGAAGGATACATGCACAATAGTAGAGTAGTACATGCACAATATATATTGTACATGTACTACTCTACTAAATGAAGAATAAATGACACTTACCTTTATTGAAGATGCAGCAATGACTGATGAGACACTGTGTCCTGGGAGTGCCTTTTCCTCCTGAGTACTGTAGGTCCTGTTTGGCATTTTCTTCCAGAACAGGCCTTATCACACTGTGTATGCCACTACGATTCTTAAATCTCTCAAACCAACCTTTGCTGGCTTTAAATTCACCAATATGAGCACTAGTTCCAGGCATTTTTCCCTGTTCACCTGGGTGTTAGTCGACTTGTGTGGGTTGCATCCTGGGAGACAAGATTAAGGACCCCAATGGAAATAAGTTAGACAGTCTTCGATGACACTGACTTTTTTGGGTTATCCTGGGTGGCAAATCCTCTGGGGTTAATTGTTTCTTGGTATTCTCAATAAGCCACACCAACAACGGTGCTACAGCAGCAGCAGCAGCTGACAGTGCAGCAGCAGCAGCAGCTGACAGTGCAGCAGCAGCAGCAGCTGACAGTGCAGCAGCAGCAGCAGCTGACAGTGCAGCAGCAGCAGCAGCTGACAGTGCAGCAGCAGCAGCAGCTGTACCACCAATAGTAGCGATGGTTGATTGGGGTTTATTATACAACCTGGCCAGCTCGGAGACATGCACTCCACTTTCATACTTATCAATGATCTTTTTCTTCATATCTATTGTAATTCTCACCCTTATTGCTGTAGGGTTGGCACTAGAAGCTTTCTTGGGGCCCATGGTCACTTATTTTCCAGAAAAAGCACCGAAAACACTGTAATAATACGAAATATTCCGATTGTATGCTTGGATGTTACCGCGGAGGCTGGCTGGTAAACAATGCCACCGGCGGAACATGTGAGCGTGGCTCAGGCCGCACATTGGACGCGTCTCGGACGAAAATCGGTAAGCGGGTTTTTAAGCGGTATGTGAGGCAAAATTTTTGCGATTAAAGCAAGCGGTATGCGGATTAATCGCTATGTGATGCCATCGTTATGCGGGGGTCCACTGTATATACATATATATATATATATATATATATATATAGTATATATATATATATATATATATATATATATATATATATATTTATTTTTTTTATTATCACACCGGCCGATTCCCACCAAGGCAGGGTGGCCCGAAAAAGAAAAACTTTCACCATCATTCACTCCATCACTGTCTTGCCAGAAGGGTGCTTTACACTACAGTTTTTAAACTGCAACATTAACACCCCTCCTTCAGAGTGCAGGCACTGTACTTCCCATCTCCAGGACTCAAGTCCGGCCTGCCGGTTTCCCTGAATCCCTTCATAAATGTTACTTTGCTCACACTCCAACAGCACGTCAAGTATTAAAAACCATTTGTCTCCATTCACTCCTATCAAACACGCTCACGCATATATATATATTTTATGTAGTAGGTTGGTAGACAGCAACCACCCAGGGAGGTACTACCGTCCTGCCAAGTGAGTGTAAAACGAAAGCCTGTAATTGTTTTACATGATGGTAGGATTGCTGGTGTCTTTTTTTATCTGTCTCATACACATGCAAGATTTCAGGTATGTCTTGCTACTTCTACTTACACTTAGGTCACACTACACATACATGTACAAGCATATATATACACACCCCTTTGGGTTTTCTTCTATTTTCTTTCTAGTTCTTGTTCTTGTTTATTTCCTCTTACCTCCATGGGGAAGTGGAACAGAATTCTTCCTCCGTAAGCCATGCGTGTTGTAAGAGGCGACTAAAATGCCGGGAGCAAGGAGCTAGTAACCTCTTCTCCTGTATATATTACTAAATATGAAAGGAGAAACTTTTGTTTTTCCTTTTGGGCCACCCCACCTCGGTGGGATACGGCTGGTGTGTTGAAAGAAAGAAAGAATATATATATATATATATATATATATATATATATATATATATATATATATATATATATATATATATATATATATATATATATATATTTATATATATATATATATATATTTATATATATATTTTATGTAGTAGGTTGGTAGACAGCAACCACCCAGGGAGGTACTACCGTCCTGCCAAGTGAGTGTAAAACGAAAGCCTGTAATTGTTTTACATGATGATAGGATTGCTGGTGTCTTTTGTCTGTCTCATAAATATGCAAGATTACAGGCATGTCTTGCTACTTCTACTTACACTTAGGTCACACTACACATACATGTACACGTTTATTTATACACACTCATCTGACTTTTCTTTGATTTTATCTTAACCCTTTGACTGTCGCGGCCGTATATATACGTCTTCGAGGTACCGTGTTTGACGTATATATACTCATAAATTCTAGCGGCTTCAAATCAAGCAGGAGAAAGCTGGTAGGCCAACATGTGAGAGAATGGGTCTGTGTGGTCAGTGTGCACCATATAAAAAAAATCCTGGAGCACGCAGTGCATAATGAGAAAAAAAAACTCCGACCGTTTTTTTTAATTAAAATGCCGAATTTGTGGTCTATTTTCGTATAGTATTTATGGTTGTATTCTCGTTTTCTTGGTCTCATTTGATAGAATGGAAGACATATTATAGAAATAGAGATGATTTTGATTGATTTTACTATAAAAAGAACCTAGAAATGGAGCTCAAAGTAGGGGAAATGTTTGATTTTTGCCAATGTTCAAAAGTAAGCAAATGATGCCATTTTCCAGTAAATGTCCAACTAGCCATTCTAATATGCAGTCATGAATGGGTTGATGTTATTTATACAATTATTACAGTATTGCAGTAGTCTGCATAATAGTAAGTCTTCAATTTTTTGTTTGAATAAAAATTCAAAATAGAAAGCAAGAGTAATATCAGAGGGGCCTGGAAACACGACTGATGAGCAAAGAAAATGTTATTTTAGAGCCAGGAATGTCTGCATTGTTCATTCTGGACCTTATTTTGAAATTGTCATATTTTTTAGTTTTTGTGAAATTGGCCAAATTGCAAATTTCTGACCACATTATTAGGTAGTTGAAATCGGTAAATGGGCAGTTTCTTGTACTCAATCGATAGAAAAAATGGAGTTCTAAAGAAATAGCTATGAGTTTGGGTGACTGGTACAATGGAATTAGCCAAAAATAGGGCTCAAAGCGGGCGAAATCGCCGATTTGTAAACGGCGCCGAGGTCGCTAACTTCGCGAGAGCATAATTCCGTCAGTTTTCCATCAAATTTCGTTTTTTTTGGTGTCATTACAATCGGGAAAAGATTCTCTATCATTTCATAAGAAAAAAATTTTTTTTTTTTTTTTTTAAATTTTGCGACACCAGGACGTAAGACGTATATATACGGCCGCGACAGTCAAAGGGTTAATAGTTCTTGGTCTTATTACTTTTCCTTTTATATCCATGGAGAAGTGGAATAAGAATCTTTCCTCCGTAAGCCATGCGTGTTGTAAAAGTCAACTAAAATGCCGGGAACAATGGGCTAGTAACCCCTTTTCCTGTAAAGATTACTAAAACGAATAAGAAGAAGAAAATTGTCAAAGTAGGAAGTCTGAATGTGCGTAGATGTTGTGCAAATGATAAGAAAGAGATGATTGTGGATGTTATGAATGAGAAGAAACTGGATGTCCTGGCTTTAAGTGAAACAAAGCTGAAGGGGGTGGGAGAGTTTCAGTGGAAAGGAATAAATGGGATTAGGTCAGGGGTTTCAAATAGAGTTAGAGCTAAAGAAGGAGTAGCAATAATGTTGAAGGATAAGCTATGGCAGGAAAAGAGGGACTACAAATGTATAAATTCAAGGATTATGTGGAGTAAAATAAAGATTGGATGTGAAAAGTGGGTTATAGTAAGCGTGTATGCACCTGGAGAAGAGAGAAGTGTAGAGGAGAGAGAGAGATTCTGGGAAATGTTGAGTGAATGCGTGGGGAGTTTTGAATCAAGTGTGAGAGTAATGGTGGTTGGGGATTTCAGTGCTAAAGTGGGTAATAATGTTAGAGGGAGTAGTAGGTAAATTTGGGATGCCAGGGGTAAATGTAAATGGGGAGCCTTTAATTGAGCTATGTGTAGAAAGAAATTTGGTAATAAGTAATACATATTTTATGAAAAAGAAGATAAATAAATATACAAGGTATGATGTAGCACGTAATGAAAGTAGTTTGTTAGATTATGTATTGGTGGATAAAAGGTTGATGGGTTGGCTCCAGGATGTACATGTTTATAGAGGGGCAACTGATATATCGGATCATTATTTAGTTGTAGCAACAGTTAGAGTAAGAGGTAGATGGGAAAAGAGGAAGGTGGCAACAACAAGTAAGAGGGAGGTGAAAGTGTATAAACTAAGGGCGGAGGAAGTTCGGACGAGATATAAGCGACTATTGGCAGAAAAGTGGGCTAGTGCAAAGATGAGTAGTGGGGGGGGGGTGGAAGAGGGTTGGAATAGTTTTATAAATGCAGTATTAGAATGTGGGGCGGAAGTTTGTGGTTATAGGAGGGTGGGGGCAGATCGAAAGAGGAGTGATTGGTGGAATGATGAAGTAAAGGGTGTGATAAAAGAGAAAAAGGTAGCTTATGAGAGGTTTTTACAAAGCAGAAGTGTTATAAGAAGAGCAGAGTATATGGAGAGTAAAAGAAAGGTAAAGAGAGTGGTGAGAGAGTGCAAAAGGAGAGCAGATGATAGAGTGGGAGAGGCACTGTCAAGAAATTTTAATGAAAATAAGAAAAAATTTTGGAGTGAGTTAAACAAGTTAAGAAAGCCTAGGGAAAGTATGGATTTGTCAGTTAAAAACAGAGTAGGGGAGTTAGTAGATGGGGAGATGGAGGTATTAGGTAGATGGCGAGAATATTTTGAGGAACTTTTAACCCTTTCAGGGTCCGTCCCGTAGATCTACGGCTTTATGGTGAGTGTCCAAACCGTAGATCTACGCCATGAGCTCAGCTCACTCTGATAAACTGTGAGTGGTACATTTGGGCCTAGATATGAGAGAATACATCTATGTGGTATGTGTGCACCACATAAAACAGATCCTGCAGCACGCTGTGTATAATGAGAGAAAAAAACTGAAATCATGATTTTTCGATTAAAACAGCAACTTTGCAGTGTTTTTTCGTATGTTTTTTATAGGTGTATTTGCGATTTCTTGGTCTCATTTGTTAAATTTTTGCCGATATTCAAGAGTAAACAAACGACCTCACACGTCTAATACACGTCAGCTGGTGGGTCTAATATACATTCACAAATATGGTGATGATATTTATACAATTATTACAGTATTGCATAACAGTAAATCTTCTATTTTTTGGTGTGAATAAAAATTCATTATGTGAATAAAAAATCAAAATGGACTTTATTTGTAAAGCCTCAAAACATAACTAATGAACAGAGGAAATGTTAGTTTAGTGCCAGGAATGCCTACATTGTTTATTCTGGACCCTATTTTGAAATTGGAATATTTTGAAGTTTGTGTTAAATTGGCCAAATTAACAATTTCCGATCACTTTATTTTGTAGTTGAAACAGTTGACGTGGCGATTTCTTGTGCTCAATTGATAGAATAGAAGTAATACTAGTGAAATAGCTAAGAATTTGGTTGATTGGAATAATGTAATTGGCCTAAAATGGGAGTCAAAGTCAGCAAAATCGCCGATTCGTAAATATCGCTGACACATCAAAATTCGCAAGAGCATAATTTCGTCAATTTTCCACCAAATTTCGTACTTTTTGTTTTATTACCTTCACAAAAAGATTCTCTACTATTTCATAAGAAAAAATAACAAATTTTTTTTGAAAATTCTTGGACACTGGTGCGTGACTCCAGATTTGGGCCTTGGACCCTGAAAGGGTTAAATGTTAAGGAAGAAAGAGAGGCGGTAATTTCATGCACTGGTCAGGGTGGGGGAGGTACGTGAGGCATTACATAAAATGAAAGGGGGTAAAGCAGCTGGAACTGATGGGATCATGACAGAAATGTTAAAAGCAGGTGGGGATATAGTGTTGGAGTGGTTGGTACTTTCGTTTAATAAATGTACGAAAGAGGAGAAGGTACCTAGGGATTGGCGGAGAGCATGTATAGTCCCTTTATATAAAGGGAAAGGGGACAAAAGAGATTGTAAAAATTATAGAGGAATAAGTTTACTGAGTATACCAGGAAAAGTGTACGGTAGGGTTATAATTGAAAGAATTAGAGGTAAGACAGAATGTAGGATTGCGGATGAGCAAGGAGGTTTCAGAGTGGGTAGGGGATGTGTAGCTCAAGTGTTCACATTGAAGCATATATGTGAACAGTATTTAGATAAAGGTAGGGAAGTTTTTATTGCATTTATGGATTTAGAAAACACATATGATAGAGTTGATAGAGGAGCAATGTGGCAGATGTTGCAAGTATATGGAATAGGTGGTAAGTTATTAAATGCTGTAAAGAGTTTTTATGAGGATAGTGAGGCTCAGGTTAGGGTTTGTAGAAGAGAGGGAGACTGCTTCCCGGTAAAAGTAGGTCTTAGACAGGGATGTGTAATGTCACCGTGGTTGTTTAATATATTTATAGATGGGGTTATAAAGGAAGTAAATGCTAAGGTGTTCGGGAGAGGGCTGGGATTAAATTTTGGGGAATCAAATTCAAAATGGGAATTGACACAGTTACTTATTGCTGATGATACTGTGCTTATGGGAGATTCTAAAGAAAAATTGCAAAGGTTAGTGGATGAGTTTGGGAATGTGTGTAAAGGTAGAAAGTTGAAAGTGAACATAGAAAAGAGTAAGGTGATGAGGGTGTCAAATGATTTAGATAAAGAAAAATTGGATATCAAATTAGGGAGGAGGATTATGGAAGAAGTGAATGTTTTCAGATACTTGGGAGTTGACGTGTCGGCGGATGGATTTATGAAGGATGAGGTTATCGTAGAATTGATGAGGGAAAAAAGGTGAGTGGTGTGTTGAGGTATATGTGGAGTCAAAAAACGTTATCTATGGAGGCAAAGAAGGGAATGTATGAAAGTATAGTAGTACCAACACTCTTATATGGGTGTGAAGCTTGGGTGGTAAATGCAGCAGCGAGGAGACGGTTGGAGGCAGTGGAGATGTCCTGTTTAAGGGCAATGTGTGGTGTAAATATTATGCAGAAAATTCGGAGTGTGGAAATTAGGAAAAGGTGTGGAGTTAATAAAAGTATTAGTCAGAGGGCAGAAGAGGGGTTGTTGAGGTGGTTTGGTCATTTAGAGAGAATGGATCAAAGTAGAATGACATGGAAAGCATATAAATCTATAGGGGAAGGAAGGCGGGGTAGGGGTCGTCCTCGAAAGGGTTGGAGAGAGAGGGTAAAGGAGGTTTTGTGGGCAAGGGGCTTGGACTTCCAGCAAGCGTGCGTGAGTGTGTTAGGAGTGAATGGAGACGAGTGGTACTTGGGACCTGACGCTCTGTTGGAGTGTGAGCAGGGTAATATTTAGTGAAGGGATTCAGGGAAACCGGTTATTTTCATATAGTCGGACTTGAGTCCTGGAAATGGGAAGTACAATGCCTGCACTTTAAAGGAGGGGTTTGGGATATTGGCAGTTTGGAGGGATATGTTGTGTATCTTTATATGTGTATGCTTCTAAACTGTTGTATTCTGAGCACCTCTGCAAAAACAGTGATAATGTGTGAGTGTGGTGAAAGTGTTGAATGATGATGAAAGTATTTTCTTTTTGGGGATTTTCTTTCTTTTTTGGGTCACCCTGCCTCGGTGGGAGACGGCCCACTGTGGCAGGGTGACCCAAAAAAGAAAGAAAATCCCCAAAAAGAAAATACTTTCATCATCATTCAACACTTTCACCACACTCACACATTATCACTGTTTTTGCAGAGGTGCTCAGAATACAACAGTTTAGAAGCATACACATATAAAGATACACAGCATTTAATAACTTACCACCTATTCCATATACTTGCAACATCTGCCACATTGCTCCTCTATCCACTCTATCCTATGCCTTTTCTAAATCCATAAATGCAATAAAAACTTCCCTACCTTTATCTAAATACTGTTCACATATATGCTTCAATGTAAACACTTGGTCTACACATCCCCTACCCACTCTGAAACCTCCTTGCTCATCCGCAATCCTACATTCTGTCTTACCTCTAATTCTTTCAATTATAACCCTACTGTACACTTTTCCTGGTATACTCAGTAAACTTATTCCTCTATAATTTTTACAGTCTCTTTTGTCCCCTTTCCCTTTATATAAAGGGACTATACATGCTCTCTGCCAATCCCTAGGTATCTTTCCGTCTTTCATACATTTATTAAACAAAAGTACCAACCACTCCAACACTATATCCCCCCCTGCTTTTAACATTTCTGTCATGATTCCATCAGTTCCAGCTGCTTTACCCCCTTTCATTTTACGTAATGCCTCATGTACCTCTCCCACACTTGCATTCTGCTCTTCTTCACTCCTAGAAGATGATATACCTCCCTGACCAGTGCATGAAATTACTGCCTCTGTTTCTTCCTTAACATTTAAAAGTTCCTCAGAATATTCTCGCCATCTACCTAATACCTCCATCTCCCCATCTACTACCTCCCCTATTTTTTTTTTAACTGACAAATCCATACTTTCCCTAGGCTTTCTTAACTTGTTTAACTCCAAAATTTTTTCTTATTTTCATTAAAATTTCTTGACAGTGCCTCTCCCACTCTATCATCTGCTCTCCTTTTGCACTCTCTCACCACTCTCTTTACCTTTCTTTTACTCTCCATATACTCTGCTCTTCTTATAACACTTCTGCTTTGTAAAAACCTCTCATAAGCTACCTTTTTCTCTTTTATCACACCCTTTACTTCATCATTCCACCAATCACTCCTCTTTCCTCCTGCCCCCACCCTCCTATAACCACAAACTTCTGCCCCACATTCTAATACTGCATTTTTAAAACTATTCCAACCCTCTTCCACCCCCCCCACTACTCATCTTTGCACTAGCCCACCTTTCTGCCAAATGTCGCTTATATCTCACCCGAACTTCCTCCTCCCTTAGTTTATACACTTTCACCTCCCTCTTACTTGTTGTTGCCACCTTCCTCTTTTCCCATCTACCTCTTACTCTAACTGTAGCTACAACTAAATAATGATCCGATATATCAGTTGCCCCTCTATAAACATGTACATCCTGGAGCCTACCCATCAACCTTTTATCCACCAATACATAATGTAATAAACTACTTTTCATTACGTGCTACATCATACCTTGTATATTTATTTATCCTTTTTTTCATAAAATATGTATTACTTATTACCAAATCTCTTTCTACACATAGCTCAATTAAAGGCTCCCCATTTACATTTACCCCTGGCACCCCAAATTTACCTACTACTCCCTCCATAACATTTTTACCCACTTTAGCATTGAAATCCCCAACTACCATTACTCTCACACTTGATTCAAAACTCCCCACGCATTCACTCAACATTTCCCAGAATCTCTCTCTCTCCTCTACACTTCTCTCTTCTCCAGGTGCATACACGCTTATTATAACCCACTTTTCACATCCAATCTTTATTTTACTCCACATAATCCTTGAATTAATACATTTATAGTCCCTCTTTTCCTGCCATAGCTTATCCTTCAACATTATTGCTACTCCTTCTTTAGCTCTAACTCTATTTGAAACCCCTGACCTAATCCCATTTATTCCTCTCCACTGAAACTCTCCCACTCCCTTCAGCTTTGTTTCACTTAAAGCCAGGACATCCAGCTTCTTCTCATTCATAACATCCACAATCATCTCTTTCTTATCATTTGCACAACATCCACGCACATTCAGACTTCCCACTTTGACAATTTTCTTCATCTTATTCTGTTTAGTAATCTTTACACGAAAAGGGGTTACTAGCCCATTGTTCCCAGCATTTTAGTTGACTTTTACAACACGCATGGCTTACGGAGGAAAGATTCTTATTCCACTTCCCCATGGATATAAAAGGAAAAGTAATAAGACCAAGAACTATTAAGATAAAATCAAAGAAAAGTCAGATGAGTGTGTATAAATAAATGTGTACATGTATGTGTAGTGTGACCTAAGTGTAAGTAGAAGTAGCAAGACATACCTGTAATCTTGCATATTTATGAGACAGACAAAAGACATCAGCAATCCTACCATCATGTAAAACAATCACAGGCTTTCGTTTTACACTCACTTGGCAGGACGGTAGTACCTCCCTGGGTGGGTCACTGCATTGGTGGAATTTGGTTGGTATGTTAAATGTTTTATGCAGAAAACTGTGCATGTGTGAGAGTATTGTATGGTGTTATTGAATTATTATAAATTTTGAAGGGTGGCAAGGTGATGGTTGCTGCCATTCTGCTGTTTCTACCTCATCTGTTTTGATATTGGCTGATGTGCTTTTGCTGCTTCTGGTGATGTTCTGCTCCTGGCAGTGATGTTGCCAGCTAGGCCAGCTGGCCACTGGGTGAACTTGCCCAGTGCTTGACACACGGGTCTTGAGTCGTACAACTCACTAGCCGCGAGTTCAGTCCCTGCTTGTACCATGGTTTATGTTGTGTGATAGCGTAGTACAAGTTTTCATTATGGTTAATGTCCAGAGGCAAGAATTGGTGATGATATATCTACAAAGTGCTTGGTAAAACCTGGTTTGTGTTGAGCGAAACTCTCCAAAAAAATGTTATAGGTCCACCTGGGAATTAGGTTAACTGTAGGCTGTGGGCTAACTGTACAGTGGACCCCCGGTTTACAATCAGCTCCCAATGCGACCAATTATGTAAGTGTATTTATGTAAGTGTGTTTGTATGTGTATGTTTGGGGGTCTGAAATGGACTAATCTAATTCACAATATTCCTAATGGGAACAAATTCGGTCAGTACTGGCACCTGAACATACAGTGGACCCCCGGTTAACGATATTTTTTCACTCCAGAAGTATGTTCAGGTGCCAGTACTGACCGAATTTGTTCCCATAAGAAATATTGTGAAGTAGATTAGTCCATTTCAGACCCCCAAACATACACATACAAACGCACTTACATAAATACACTTACATAATTGGTCACATTTGGAAGTAATCGTTATGCGGGGGTCCACTGTACAGTGGACCCCCGGTTAACGATTTTAATCCGTGCAAGAGGGGTAATTGTTATGCGAAATAATCGTTATGTGAATGAATTTTCCCCATAAGAAATAATGGAAATAAAATTAATCCGTGCAAGACACCCAAAAGTATGAAAAAAAAAATTTTTTACCACATGAAATGTTAATTTTAATACACACAAACTGAAAAAGGCATGCACACTTACATGACACTTACTTTTATTGAAGATCTGGTGATGATTGATGGGATGGGAGGAGGGGAGAGCATTATCTTCTTACTGTTTAGAAGGGGAATCCCCTTCCATTAGGACTTGAGGTAGCAAGTCCTTTTCCGGGGTTACTTCCCTTCTTCTTTTAATGCCACTAGGACCAGCTTGAGAGTCACTGGACCTCTGTCGCACAACAAATCTGTCCATAGAGCTCTGTACCTCCCGTTCCTTTACGATTTGTCTAAAATGGGCCACAACATTGTCATTGAAATAGTCACCAGCACGGCTTGCAACAGCTGTGTCAGGGTGATTTTCATCCATAAAGGTTTGCAGTTCAACCCACTGTGCACACATTTCCTTAATCTTTGAAGTAGGCACAATGGATTCCACAACTGGCATAGGCTTCTCAGGGTTAGCCCCAAACCCTTCAAAATCTTTCTTAATTTCCATACTAATTCTCACCCTTTTTACCACAGGGTTGGCACTAGAAGCTTTCTTGGGGCCCATGGTCACTTATTTTCCAGAAACACCACCGAAAACACTGTAATAATACGAAATATTCCGAGTGTATGCTTGGATGTTAGCGCGGAGGCTGCCTGGTAAACAATGGCACGGGCGGCACATGTGAGGCTGGGTGAGGGCGCACATTGGACGCGTCTCGGACGAAAATCGGTGAGCGGGTTTTTAATCGGTATGCGCGGCAAAAATTTTGCGATTAAAGTAAGCGGTATGCGAAATAATCGCTATGTGATGCCATCGTTATGCGGGGGTCCACTGTACTTCTGGAATGAAATAATATCGTAAACCAGGGGTCCACTGTAGTTGATTTTAAGGATTATTGCACTTGGTCCTATCCAAGACCAGGCCTCTTGTTTGATTGATAAGGCTGTTGGTCCTCACTTCATGCATTCACATACAGTGGTCCAAGGCCAAAATCTGAAGTGGTGCCCCAGTGTCCAAGAAATTTTGAGAAAAAAAAAAAAAAAAAAAAATCTTACAGAATTAGAGATAATATTTTTGTGAAGATAATAAAACAAAAAAAAAAAAGTTTTGCTGATCAGTACTTACCGAGATACAGCGGCGGGAAGTTGACCCAAAATGACCCGGTGGCGGCAACATAAGTGACTTCCGCAAAATCCCAATTTTTTATTTTACGTTTTTTATACTTTTTTCTTTTCTTTTCTATTTTTTCTTTTTCTAATAACATTTGTGGCCTGTGAGACCAGTATAATGTATATTGTATAAGTGTACACTCATTGTATTCAACACAATAACTGCACTAATTTGTTTATCATTATATTGCTTACAAAACTTGTTTACAAGTTTGTTAACAAAATTATGAAAATATTAGTGCGGTTGTGTTGAATACAACGGTACCATATAGTACCATATGGTACAATGGTGCCATAGGGTGCAATGGTACCATATGGTACAGTGGCAGCATATGATACAATGGTACCATACGATACAATGGCACATGATACAATGGTACCATATGATACAATGGTACCATATGATAGTATTCCCTGGAACGCAGGAGGGAAAGATACATGATTATATACACCTGGAAAATCCTAGAGGGACTAGTACCGAACTTGCACACGAGAATCACTCACTACGAAAGCAAAAGACTTGGCAAACGATGCAACATCCCCCCAATGAAAAGCAGGGGTGTCACTAGCACGTTAAGAGACCATACAATAAGTGTCAGGGGCCCGAGACTGTTCAACTGCCTCCCAGCACACATAAGGGGGATTACCAACAGACCCCTGGCAGTCTTCAAGCTGGCACTGGACAAGCACCTAAAGTCAGTTCCTGATCAGCCGGGCTGTGGCTCGTACGTTGGTTTGCGTGCAGCCAGCAGCAACAGCCTGGTTGATCAGGCTCTGATCCACCAGGAGGCCTGGTCACAGACCGGGCCGCGGGGGCGTTGACCCCCGGAACTCTCTCCAGGTAAACTCCAGGTAAACTCCAGATACAATGGTACCATATGATACAATGGTACCATATGATACAATGGTACCATATGGTACAATGGCACCATTTGGTACAATGGTATCATATACAATGGTACTGTATGGTGCAATAGTACCTTTTGGTACCATATGGTGCAATGGTACCATATGGTGCAGTGGTACCATATGGTGCAATGGTACCATATGGTACATTGTACCATACAGTACAATGATACCATATGGTTCATTGTACTATATATGGTACTGTTGTATTCAACACAATAAACACACTAATATTTTCATTATTATGTTTACAATAGTTGCTTACAACAAACATATGCAAAAATGTTGTATATTAGTAATGTTCTATTATATATTTACAAGTGTACAGGAACTTTACATGTTGCTTGAGGTGGATGACAAAGCACTTTGTCTGGGAAACTGTGGAGTCAGTAGCAAACTTGCTTCTCCACTCAGTCATGGCTGGTGTCTCATGCCACCAACACCTATTGACCATATGGTACAAGGTATCATATGTTACAGGGTACCATATGGTACATTGTACTATATGGTATAGGGTACCATGCAATACAGGATAACATATGGCACAGGGTACCATATGGTACAGGGTACCATATGGCACAGGGTGCCATATGGCACAGGGTACCATACAGTACAGGACACCATATGGTACAGATACAGGGATAACTATGGAAATAAGTCACCCTGACTTTTTTGGGTTATCCTAGGATTTTATACATATGCTGCTATGTATGATAATCTATGTAATGTATTTCTGTACACCTGAATAAACTTACTCAAGTGCATGTGGCATCATAAGTAAGTTTATTTAGGTATACACAAATAAAGTTACATAGAATATCATACTTAGCAGCATATGTTTGGAGAACCTAGGATAACCCAAAAAAGTCACAGACTTATTTCCATTAGGGTCCCTGTACTCTGTACCATATGGTATAATGTACCATATGGTACAATGTACTATATGGTACATTGTACCATATGATGACATTGTACCATATGATACCATATGGTACCATTGTACAATATGGCACAGTGGTACCATATGGTTCAAAACCATAGAATTCGTCTTCAGCTCCACTTCCATCAGTCTTAGAACTGTAAGTTGTGAAGAGGAGAGTCAGAATTCACCCAGAGAGTGATTGGGGAGTGAGAGCTTCCTTGCCGCCAGGCACGAAGAACAAAGCTACTTTGCAGGCGTTCCCACAATGCCATGCAGGTGTCCAGATTTTTTTCTATAGTGTGCACACTGACCACCCAGACCCATTCTCTCAGATGTAGGCCTACCAGCCTTCTCACGCTAAATTTGGCACTACTAGAATTTTGGCGTAGATCTATGGTTTGGACCCTGAATGTAAAGCCGTAGATCTACGGGACGGACCCTGAAAGAGTTAACCCTTTCAGGGTCGAGAGGCCCTCTCCTAAACTTCTCAGGGTCGAAAATTTTTCGTAAAAAAAAAATTATTTTATGAAAGAGAATCTTTTCCCGATTATAATGACACCAAAAGTATGAAATTTGATGGAACACTTACAGAATTATGCTTTCGCGAAGTTAGCGGTCTCGACGATGTTTACGCATTGGCAATTTCGCCCACTTTGAGCCCTATTTTCGGCCAGTTCTAGTGTACTAGTCAACAAAAATCGTAACTATTTTGCTAGTACTCCATTTTTTTGTATCGAATGAGTGCAAGAAACCACCCGTTTACTGATTTCAACTGTCCAATAAAGTGGTCAGAAATTAGCAATTTTGCCAATTTCACACAAATTTCAAAAGATGCCAATTTCCAAATAGGGTCCAGAATAAACAAGACAGACATTCCTGGCACTAAAATAACATTTCCTCTGTTCATTAGTCACATCCCCAAGCCCCTCTTACATTTCTTTTGCTTTCCACTTAGAATTTTTATTCTCAAAAAATAGAAGATTTATTGTTATGCAGACTACTGCATTAGAGTAGAAATGGTATAACTAATATCAGCGCACTTGTGAAAGAATATTAGACTCACCAGTTGACATGTATTGGACACATGGCATGATTTGTTTACTTTTGAACTTTGGCAAAAATTGAACATTTCTGCTACTTTGAACTCAATTTCAAGGTACTTTTCATTGTGAAACCCATCAAAATCATCTCAATTTCTGTAATATGTCTTCCATTCTATAAAATGAGACCAGGAAAACTAGAATACAACCATAAATAGCATACAAAAATACAGTGTAAAGTCACTGTTTTAAACCAAAACCACAAAGTTTTTTTTTTCTCATTATGCACTGTGTGCTTCAGGATTTTTTTATAGTCTGCACACTGACTACATAGACCCATTCTTTCATATGTAGGCCTACCAGCTTTCTCTCACTAGATTTGAAGGCACTAGAATTCAGGCATACTAGTACGCCAATAACCCTGGTGCGTAAGCCGTTCTAGTACGTCGGAAACCCTGAAAGGGTTAACGATATTGATCCGTTCCAGAGAGCTTGTCCTTAACTGATTTTGTCACTGTCTGAATTAATTTTCCCATAAGAAATAATAGAAATCTAATTAATCCGTTGTAGGCACCCAAGAGTATTAAAAAAAATAATTTTTTCACATCAGATATACATTTTCCTACACAGAAAACAATGAGACATGCAGAATAAATACATTAATAATTCATGAAATGACGCTTACCTTTATTGAAGACTTAGTGATGTGACCGGAGGAGGGGAGAGGATGGAGGTGTATTACTGTTTGGAAGGGGAATCCCCTTCCATAAGGACTTTAAGTGGCAAGTCCTTTTCTGGGGTTACCTCCATTCTTTGTTTTTTAATGCCACTAGGACCAGCTTGAGTCACTGGACCCCTGTCACACCAAAAATCTGTCCAGAGTGCTCCGTTTCTGGCATGTCTTTAAGGTTTCCCTAAAATGGGACACAACATTGTCTTTGTAACAGTCACCAGCATGGCTTGCAACAGCTGTGTCAGGGTGATGTTCATCCATAAAGGCTTGCACCTTTGCCCACATTGTGCAAATGTCCTTAATTGTTGAAGAAGGCAACTTCCTCCATCTCTCTTTCCCCTCCTCTGAAGCAGTTTCCGCAGCTGTGGTCTGTTGCTGTTTTAGATGAAGCTCTTGGAGCTCATCAGTGGTTAGCTGTTCATCGTCGTCCTCCACCAACTCTTCCACATCCTTGCCACTAACCTCCAACCCCATGGACTTCCCTAATGACACAATAGATTCCACAACTGGTATAGGCTCCTCAGGGTTAGCCCCAAACCCTTCAAAATCCCTCTCTTGTACACATTGTGGCCACAATTTTCTCCAAGCAGAGTTCAAAGTCCTGCAAGTCACTCCCTCCCAAGCTTTACCTATAAGGTTTATGCAGCTGAGGATACTGCAGTGATCTTTCCAGAACTCTCTTAGGGTCAGTTCAGTGTCTGAGGTCACTTAAAAGCATTTTTGAAGCAATTCTTTGGTGTACAGTTTTTTGAAATTTGAAATGACCTGCTGGTCCATGGGCTGGAAGAGAGGAGTGGTGTTAGGGGGCAAAAATTTCACTTGGATGAAACTAAACTCCCCACAATTTGCTCTTGCAAGTCTGGAGGATGAACAGGAGCATGGTCTAATACCAGGAGGCACTTGAGTTCCAGTTTATTTTCCAGGAGGTATTTTTTCACACTGGGGCCAAACACTTGATAGAACCAATCGAGGAAAATGTCCCTTGTGACCCATGCCTTACTGTTTGCCCTCCACATCACACACAAATTAGGCTTGATGACATTGTTTTTCTTGAAAACACTTGGAGTTTCAGAGTGATACACCAGTAAAGGCTTCACTTTACAATCCCCACTAGCATTACTACAAAACATGTGAGTTAGCCTGACTTTCATAGGCTTGTCTCCTGGGAGTGCCTTTTCCTCCTGAGTAATGTAGGTCCTGTTTGGCATTTCCCTTCAAAACAGGCCTGTTTCATCACAAATGAACACTTGTTGGGATTTTAGTTTTTCAGCCTCTATGTACCCCTTAAATAACAAAAAAAGGCACAATACCGTGATTGGAATGATACACTAATAACCGGCACATAAAAGAGAGAAGAAGCTTACGACGACGTTTCGGTCCGACTTGGACCATTTACAAAGTCACACTAACCAGAAGTGGAGCAGGACGGCTATATATAGGCAGGAAGAGGTGGTGGTAGTAGTAGTAGTAGTAGTAGTACAAGAATGGTATATAATACCGACAAGATGAAATTAAGACACATGCGCAGCACATAGGCATCCCTATCGTAGACGTTTCGCCATCCAGCCAGCCACTGGATGGCGATACGTCCACAACAAAGACAACCAGATGCCGCACATGTGTCTTAATTTCATCAGTAGTAGTAGTAGTAGAAGAGGTAGTAGTAGTGGTAGTGGTAAAAGTGGGGAATAAGGATGACGAGCCAGTCAAATACAAAGGAAGGGGAGCACTGCAAGAGAGCTAGGTGCCCACAGAGGGAGAGCAAGCGCACAGAGGTGGGTGAAAGGGAAAGTAGTGAAATAAATGAAGAAGGAACAGAAACACGAGACAGAAGAGAGAAAGACAACCCAGAGGAGAAAAAGGAAAGAGGAAAGGGGAAGAGGGAGAAGAAGAAAAAGAAAAAGAAAAAATGATCGCATCAAGAGAACTTTCAACAAGAAACTAAGGACTCTCTCTGACCTCTGTCCTCCTGACTTTGACCTTGTTCAACGGTTTCGTGTCATCTGTCCCTCTCTTCCCTATTTCTATGGCCTTCCCAAAACTCATAAACCTGATATTCCTCTTCATCCTACCATATCCTTTAGAGGTTCTGTCTCTTATTCTCTTGCTTCTTGGCTGGCCAAAACCCTCACTCCCTTTCTTGGCACTTTTTCTCCTGCCCACCTCCGTCACTCTCAAGACTTCATTGAACGGGTTCGCTCTCTCCCAACCTGTAAGATTCTTAGTCTTGACGTTGAGTCCCTCTTCACCAATGTCCCTCTTGATGATGTCCTTGATTTCCTTAGAGAGAAGGCTCATGAAGGGTTTCTACATCTCCCTATACCTACTGATGTCTTTCCTGATCTTATCCGCCTCTGTGTGGACTCTAACTCCTTTTCCTTCCAAGGGAAATATTATTCTCAAACCTTTGGTGTCGCTATGGGCTCTCCTCTCTCTCCTGTCCTTGCTAATCTTTACATGGAATACTTTGAGACTGTTCTTCTTCCTACCCTCGATGTGCAACCTTCACTCTGGCTCCGCTATGTGGATGACATCTTTGCTCTCTGGCCTCATGACTCCAGTCTCTTCCAACCTTTTCTTGAAGCTCTTAATAATCTTGCCCTTTCCATTAAGCTGAATGGGAATCTAATTCCTTGCTTCCTTTCCTTGATGTCCATGTCCACCGCTCAGATACAGGTTTTTCCTTTTCCGTTTACCGAAAACCTATGCACAGTGGCATGTACATTCACTACTTTTACTATCATGCTTCCCCTGTCAAGAAAAGTGTTCTTATCTCCCTCTTTCTCCGTGCTCTCCGCATCTGTGATCCTCAGTTCCTTCCAGCAGAAATTTCCACTCTTCATAATTTTTTTTTCCCATCTTGGCTACCCTTCCCATTTCATAGACTCTGTCCTCTCACGTGCTAAACGCAATTTCTTCTCTCCCAAACTCTCTACTCCTGGGAATTCTTCTATCCTCTGCCTTCCCTACATTTCCGGTCTTTCTAATCTCAACAATTCTCTCCGTCCCTTAGACATCAAGCTTACCTTCCGCTAGACTAACACTCTTCGCATTAATCTCGTTCATACCTCTCCTTCCTCTACAGATGTTCCTGGTGTCTACTCTATTTCTTGCTCCTCCTGTCCTCTTCAATACTTCGGAGAAACTGGTCGATCTCTTTCTGACAGACTTAGGGAGCACAAAAATAGTGTTAGGCTTGCCGACACTAACAATGCTCTTTTCTGTCACGTCAGAGATCATAGCCATCCTATTGACTGGTCTTCTGCTAAAAACTGTCTTCCCTACTTCCAACTTGAACAGTCGCCGTCTAGTTGAATCCTCTCTTATACACAACTTTCCTTGTATGAATCTTAGCCCTGGCTTTGTCTCTGTAGATGCCTTCCTCTCCCACTACATTGTAAAATGCTCCCAACTTCAGAACACCCGTGACTTAACCTGACTCCTCATTTTTTCTTTTTCTTTTTCTTCTTCTCCCTCTTCCCCTTTCCTCTTTCCTTTTTCTCCTCTGGGTTGTCTTTCTCTCTTCTGTCTCGTGTTTCTGTTCCTTCTTCATTTATTTCACTACTTCCCCTTTCACGCACCTCTGTGCACTTGCTCTCCCTCTGTGGGCACCTAGCTCTCTTGCAGTGCTCCCCTTCCTTTGTATTTGACTGGCTCGTCCTCCTTATTCCCCCCTCCTCCTCCTCCTCCTCCTGCTGCTGCTGCTGCTGCTGCTGCTGCCGCCGCCGCCGCCGCCGCCGCCGCCGCCGCCGCCGCCGCCGCCGCCGCCGCCGCCGCCGCCGCCGCCGCTGCCGCCGCCGCCGCCGCCGCCGCCGCCGCCGCCGCCGCCGCCGCCGCTGCCGCTGCTGCTGCCGCTGCTGCTGCTGCTGCTGCTGCTGCTGCTGCTATTAAGACACGTGTGGCGTCTGGTTGTCTTTGTTGTAGACGTTTCGCCATCCAGTGGATGGCTGGATGGCGAAACGTCTATGATAGGGATGCCCGTGTGTTGCGCATGTGTCTTAATTTCATCTTGTCGGTATTATATACCATTCTTGTACTACTACTATCACCACCACCTCTTCCTGCCTATATATAGCCATCCTGCTCCACTTCTGGTTAGTGTGACTTTGTAAATGGTCCGAGTCGGACCAAAACGTCATCGTAAGCTTGTTCTTCTCTTTTATGTGCGGGTTATTTGTGTACCCCTTGAAGTCCTGCGCATATTTTTCAATCGCTTTTGTCAGAACTGGCAGCCTCACCATGCCTTATCACACTGTGTATGCCACTATGATTCTTAAATCTCTCAAAACCAGCCTTTGCTGGCCTTAAATCCATCACTATCAGCACTAGTTGGAGGCATTTGCTTAATTAGATCCTCAAGCACCTGCCTTGCCTTTTCAAATATGATTGACTTTGAAACACTCTCTCCTGATGATTGTTTCTTGTTGATCCACACCAACAACAGTCTCTCCACATCTTTGAGTATTTGCGATCTCTGTTGTGTAAGCACATTTGCACCTTTTGCAACAACAGCTTTTTTGATTGCCTTTTCATTGGCCAAGATAGTAGCGATGGTTGATTGGGGTTTGTTATACAACTTGGCCAACTCGGAAGCACGTACCCCACTTTCGTACTTAGCGATTATCTCTTTCTTCAGTTCAATAGTATTTCTCACCCTTTTTACCACAGGGTTGGCACTAGAAGCTTTCTTTGGGCCCATGATGGCTTATTTATCAGTTACAAGCACTAAAAACAATGGAAAAATACAAAATGTATCGCATGTACACATGGAATCGTCTGCACTTGCTTGTAAACAATGGCACACTGGCTGTTCATGGAGTGGCTGGGCGGCTCAGGCTGTGCAGACACGTTCTGGATGAACGTCCTTAACTGAGTTATTTATCGTTAGCCGAGCCAATATTTTGACGCAAAAACGTATCGGTATCCAATTTTATCGCTATCTGATGGCATCATTAACTGAGGGTCCACTGTATAAGCACCACAGCCTGGCTGATCTGGAACCAACCTAATGCTCTCACTCTCTCCCTCAAAGATTTTTATTATTGATGCCAGTGTTGCCTACATAGATATAAGCTTTAAATGCAGTGCCCTCAAATATGTTGCAAGTGATAAATCTTGGCATAGACATGAGAGAATGTGTCTGTGCTGCAGGGAGTGTACACAGTATAAAAGAATCCCACACACTTTGTGCATGATGGAAAGAGGAAACCTCTGACCTTGAATGTGGTTTAAAATAGTGACTTTGAGGTATTTTATAGGGTGGTTTTATGGGTTTATTGGCTGTTTCTTGATACATGATATAATGGACATCATATTAGCGAAATAGAGGTGACTTCGAAACACTGCTCCAAGTAGTGGAAATATTAAATTTTTGGCTATTTTCTTGAGAAAGGTATGGCGGCCCCCATTCTCGGTCTGTTTTATTGTTTTTTTTCTAGGCCTGCTTCAATTATTGGAATGCCTTACATTACACCATGACCAATCATTCTTGGTTATATTTTATCTGAGAAATAGACCTAGTAGAACTTTAATTTTTTGTGTAACGGATTCAAAATGGAGGTCTGAGAATGTGATTAATAAACAGAGGATAGGTTGCTTTGGTGGCTGAAATGCATACATTGTTTATTTTGGCCTCTGATTCTAAATTTGAATTTCCTTAACCCCTTGACTGTTGCAACCCCCAATCCTGAGGTCTCTCCTGGTGTTGCAAAATTTAAAAAAAAAAAAATAATTTTTTCTTAGGAAATGATAGAGAATCTTTTCCCGATTGTAATGACACCCAAAAAAAAAAAAATGAAATTTGATGGAAAACTGACGGAATTACGCTCTCATGAAGTTAGCGACCTCGGTGATGTTTACAAATCGGCGATTTCACCCACTTTGAGCCTCATTTTTGGCTAATTCCATTGTTCCTGTTGACCAAACTCATAGCTATTTCTTTAGAACTCCGTTTTTTCTGTCGATTGAGTTCAAGAAACTGCCCATTTACCGATTTCAACTACCCAATAACATGTTCAGAAATTTGCAATTTGGCCAATTTCACAAAAATTAAAAAATATGACAATTTGAAAATAAGATCCAGAATGAACAACGTGGACATTCCTGGCTCTAAAATAACATTTTCTTTGTTCATCAGTCACGTCTCAAGGCCCCTCTGATATTACTCTTGCTTTCTATTTTGAATTTTTATTCAAACAAAAAATAGAAGATTTACTGTTATGCAGACTACTGCAATATTGTAATAATTGTACAAATAATGTTAACCCATTCATGACTGCATATTAAAATAGCTAGTTGAACATTTATTGGACAACAACATCATTTGTTTACTTTTGAACATCGGCAAAAATCAAACATTTCCCCTACTTTTAGCTCCATTTCTAGATTCTTTTTATAGTAAAATCAATCAAAATTACCTCTATTTCTATAATATGCTTTCCATTCTATCAAATGAGGCCAGGAAATGAGAATACAACCACAAATACTATACGAAAATAGACCACAAATTCGGCATTTTAATTAAAAAAAAACGGTCGGTGTTTTTTTTTTCCTCATTATGCACTGCGTGCTCCAGGATTTTTTTATAAGGTGCACACTGACCACACAGACCCATTCTCTCACATGTGGGCCTATCAGCTTTCTCCTGCTTGATTTGAAGCCACTAGAATTTATGAGTATATAGACGTCAAACACGGTACCTCGTTAGACGTATATTTTTTTTTTTTTTTTTTATCACACTGGCCGATTCCCACCAAGGCAGGGTGGCCCGAAAAAGAAAAACTTTCACCATCATTCACTCCATCACTGTCTTGCCAGAAGGGTGCTTTACACTACAGTTTTTAAACTGCAACATTAACACCCCTCCTTCAGAGTGCAGGCACTGTACTTCCCATCTCCAGGACTCAAGTCCGGCCTGCCGGTTTCCCTGAACCCCTTCATAAATGTTACTTTGCTCACACTCCAACAGCACGTCAAGTATTAAAAACCATTTGTCTCCATTCACTCCTATCAAACACGCTCACGCATGCCTGCTGGAAGTCCAAGCCCCTCGCACACAAAACCTCCTTTACCCCCTCCCTCCAACCTTTCCTAGGCCGACCCCTACCCCGCCTTCCTTCCACTACAGACTGATACACTCTTGAAGTTATTCTGTTTCGCTCCATTCTCTCCACATGTCCGAACCACCTCAACAACCCTTCCTCAGCCCTCTGGACAACAGTTTTGGTAATCCCGCACCTCCTAACTTCCAAACTATGAATTCTCTGCATTATATTCACACCACACATTGCTCTCAGACATGACATCTCCACTGCCTCCAGCCTTCTCCTCACTACAACATTCATCACCCATGCTTCACACCCATATAAGAGCGTTGGTAAAACTATACTCTCATACATTCCCCTCTTTGCCTCCAAGGACAAAGTTCTTTGTCTCCACAGACTCCTAAGTGCACCACTCACCCTTTTCCCCTCATCAATTCTATGATTCACCTCATCTTTCATAGACCCATCCGCTGACACGTCCACTCCCAAATATCTGAATACATTCACCTCCTCTCCAATCTGATATCCAATCTTTCATCACCTAATCTTTTTGTTATCCTCATAACCTTACTCTTTCCTGTATTCACTTTCAATTTTCTTCCTTTGCACACCCTACCAAATTCATCCACCAATCTCTGCAACTTCTCTTCAGAATCTCCCAAGAGCACAGTGTCATGAGCAAAGAGCAACTGTGACAACTCCCACTTTATGTGTGATTCTTTATCTTTTAACTCCACGCCTCTTGCCAAGACCCTCACATTTACTTCTCTTACAACCCCATCTATAAATATATTAAACAACCACGGTGACATCACACATCCTTGTCTAAGGCCTACTTTTACTGGGAAATAATTTCCCTCTTTCCTACATACTCTAACTTGAGCCTCACTATCCTCGTAAAAACTCTTCACTGCTTTCAGTAACCTATCTCCTACACCATACACCTGCAACATCTGCCATATTGCCCCCCTATCCACCCTGTCATACGCCTTTTCCAAATCCATAAATGCCACAAAGACCTCTTTAGCCTTATCTAAATACTGTTCACTTATATGTTTCACTGTAAACACCTGGTCCACACACCCCCTACCTTTCCTAAAGCCTCCTTGTTCATCTGCTATCCTATTCTCCGTCTTACTCTTAATTCTTGCAATAATAAATCTACCATACACTTTGCCAGGTATACTCAACAGACTTATCCCCCTATAATTTTTGCACTCTCTTTTATCCCCTTTGCCTTTATACAAAGGAACTATGCATGCTCTCTGCCAATCCCTAGGTACCTTACCCTCTTCCATACATTTATTAAATAATTGCACCAACCACTCCAAAACTATATCCCCACCTGCTTTTAACATTTCTATCTTTATCCCATCAATCCCGGCTGCCTTACCCCCTTTCATTTTACCTACTGCCTCACGAACTTCCCCCACACTCACAACTGGCTCTTCCTCACTCCTCCAAGATGTTGTTCCTCCTTGCCCTATACACGAAATCACAGCTTCCCTATCTTCATCAACATTTAACAATTCCTCAAAATATTCCCTCCATCTTCCCAATACCTCTAACTCTCCATTTAATAACTCTCCTCTCCTATTTTTAACTGACAAATCCATTTGTTCTCTAGGCTTTCTTAACTTGTTAATCTCACTCCAAAAACTTTTTCTTATTTTCAACAAAATTTGTTGATAACATCTCGCCCACTCTCTCATTTGCTCTCTTTTTACATTGCTTCACCACTCTCTTAACCTCTCTCTTTTTCTCCATATACTCTTCCCTCCTTTCATCACTTCTACTTTGTAAAAACTTCTCATATGCTAACTTTTTCTCCCTTACTACGCTCTTCACATCATCATTCTACCAATCGCTCCTCTTCCCTCCCGCACCCACTTTCCTGTAACCACAAACTTCTGCTGAACACTCTAACACTACATTTTTAAACGTACCCCATACCTCTTCGACCCCATTGCCTGTGCTCTCATTAGCCCATCTATCCTCCAATAGCTGTTTATATCTTACCCTAACTGCCTCCTCTTTTAGTTTATAAACCTTCACCTCTCTCTTCCCTGATGCTTCTATTCTCCTTGTATCCCATCTACCTTTTACTCTCAGTGTAGCTACAACTAGAAAGTGATCTGATATAGCTGTGGCCCCTCTATAAACATGTACATCCTGAAGTCTACTCAACACTTTTATCTACCAATACATAATCCAACAAACTACTGTCATTTCGCCCTACATCATATCTTGTATACTTATTTATCCTCTTTTTCTTAAAATATGTATTACCTATAACTAAACCCCTTTCTATACAAAGTTCAAGCAAAGGGCTCACATTATCATTTACACCTGGCACCCCAAACTTACCTACCACACCCTCTCTAAAAGTTTCTCCTACTTTAGCATTCAGATCCCCTACCACAATTTCTCTCTCACTTGGTTCAAAGGCTCCTATACATTCACTTAACATCTCCCAAAATCTCTCTCTCTCCTCTGCATTCCTCTCTTCTCCAGGTGCATACACGCTTATTATGACCCACTTCTTGCATCCAACATTTACTTTAATCCACATAATTCTTGCATTTACACATTCATATTCTCTTTTCTCCTTCCATAACTGATCATTCAACATTACTGCTATCCCTTCCGTTGCTCTAACTCTCTCAGATACTCCAGATTTAATTCCATTTATTTCCCCCCACCGAAACTCCCCTACCCCCTTCAGCTTTGTTTCGCTTAGGGCCAGGACATCCAACTTCTTTTCATTCATAACATCAGCAATCATCTGTTTCTTGTCATCTGCACTACATCCACATATATATACTACCAAAACAGTCAAAGGGTTAATATTGTGTAAAACTGGCCAAATTACTGACTTCTGTGCACTTGTATGGCAGTTCTGGGAGTTGAGTGGGCAGTTTCTCATGCTCATTTGATAGCACAGAGGGAGCACTAGTGAAATTGCAGGAATTTTGCCAATGTGGCTTAAAATAGGACTTAGTGTGTGAAACTGCTGATATGCAAATTGCCTCCAGATTGTCAGTTTTGCATCTTCGTAACTCCTTAAGTTTTCCAACTTTTTTTTTTTTGTCATCACCTTCAGAAAAAGTCTCTACCATTTCAGAAGACTTTTTTTTTTTAAATCATCACACTATCAGTACTTTTAATTTCAATGGCTACAACAGTGACAGGGTTAAGGAACTTAAAAACTCTACTGAAGAGGGCTAGGTTTTTTTTTTCATTAATTCCTTTGTGTATAAAGGTAGGGCATTAGAAAGTGGCGGTCCTTTTATATTTAAAAAGTTCTCAAAGTATACTCATTGTACCTTTGCTGTATCTTTTTTCCCCATGTTCCAGGGAGTACATTTCAAGGGATTTCAGGCAATCTGAAAAATTTAGGTACTTGACTGAATTTATATTGTCACTTTAGATTCTTGGCACATTCTGCAGATTACAGTTTTTGCCTACCTTAAAAGGGGCTGTTAGTGTACAATAATATTCCAGTCTTGTGATTTTTGAATGTAAAATCTTCTGACATTATCACTTCTAAGTCCCTCACATTAATCTTCCACTCTATAAAATATCCAAGTTTGTTTTATACTCTGTTGCAGTTTATAATTCTTATTTTTTTTCCATATTGTAATACAGTTGAAATTTGTCTGTATGACCCATTGAAGACCTGATTTAAATTATCTTGAAGATTTGCTGTGTGATTAGTGGATGCCACTGTCAAAAAATTCTTGTATTATTTGCAAAGGATCATAGAGTGCAATGATATATGCTCTTGTCAGATGAGGATGAAAAAGAGATTTGAGGAGAGAGTTTATCTTGAAAAATAGCTTTTACTGTGGCGACCTTTGAATTTTTTTGTTTACTATTTCTTCTTTTCTTAGGTCTGATTGATAGAAAATAAAGTTATCTACTGATTTTTCCATTTATTGTTTTTGCCCAGATTTTGAGCACAATTGCATAATGATCATTCTTGATGAAGTCTTTTGTATTGTATCTTCATTTTATTTGTCTTACAGTATGTCCAAGACTATGTCATGAAGGTTCAAGAGTTGCAAGAGGTAGAAGAAACCTGTTCTAAATCCATGTTGCCTTGGATTATGCAAGTGTTGTATATTAATTCCATGTGTTTAACAATCTTGATTTTAAAACTCTCCCAAAAGGTTTTGGTAATGTGGAACATCAGTGCATTGCTGCCACTTATGTAGAATGGGGTGGGGGTATATCCATGATTTTTAATTACCAGTATGACTCCAACAGTCTAGCACATATGTCATCCCACAGTGGTGACAGATTTGAAAATGAAAATTTGTTTTTATTAACTTTTTTTTTTTTAACACATCGGTCATCTGCAACCGATACAGGGTGACCCAAAGAAAAGAAACTCATTAATTTCACCATCATTCACATGCAATCACTGTTTTTGCAGAGACAATCAGATATGACAGTTAAAATGTCACTCCAAGTGGCAAATATTCCAAACCTCTCCTTCAAAGTGTAGGCATTATACTTCCCACCTCCAGAATTCAAGTCTGGCTAACAGGCTTCCCTGAATCCCTTCACAAAATATTACCCTGCTCACACTCCAACAGCTCGTCAGGTCCCAAAAACCTTTTGTCTCCATTCATTCCTTTATAACATGCTCACACATGCCTGCTGTATGTCCAAGCCCCTTGCACACACAACCTCTTTTACTCACTCCCTCCATCCTTTCTTACAACAACCCCTACCCTTCCTCCCCTCCACTACAGACTTGTACCTCTTCAAGGGGGGCTCCTTGGCGTGATGAAGAGGCTCTTGGTCTGAGGAATTAGACCTGTCGGTCTACTTCCTCAGACCGAACCTAATTACCCCCCAATACCCCATTCCCTATCCCATCCTCCCCTTTTTCCTTTCCTCCTCCTCCTCCCCACCCCTCCCTTTTTGGCCTTTTTTTTTTTTTTTTTTCCCCACAGGCACGCTAGTTCCTAGGTAGGGGAAAGGGTACCGGGGTCCATCCCATTTCGTTAAGGTTCTTGGCGGTGGCGTAGTTTGCCGTGGAATCTGGATTGCCTGGGGATGTCCTGATCCCTCTCCGGTATCCCGGAGGGTGGCTTTGGGTGTCTCTCGGGCGACGGGTGTATCTCTGGAAGCCACCTTTCGGATTCCAGGGGTGGTGGCCGAAGGAGGTATGCTTTGTGGCGGATTTCCGGCCGCCCTCTCTTTTGTCCACCGAGGTAGCTCGGCAGATGTGAGGTTGCTATCCCGGATTGCCGGTTTACTGGCATGATGGGTAGGGTATGGCACAGGTTCCATGCTGCATCTGCGCTACTTGTGGTGCTGAGGTCCTCTTGGGCGCGGAGGGAGATTTCTGGCCCTTTCATTCCTCCTAGGAACTATCCCTCCCCGGTCCCCCCTTTTTTTATTCTTTTTTTTTTATTTTTATTTTCTTTTCTTCTTTCTTTTTTTTTCTTAAAAACAAAAAGAAAGAAGTAACCTGACCATGGCAGCCCTAGTCCATGAACCTGCTACCCCGGGCCCCCAGGCCCCTTCTTGATACCGCATCCCGTTCTGACCCCGCCTCGTCTTTGGACCACTCTTTGGACACTCCTCATGCCTCTGTACCTCTCGCCGGTGCTGTTTCCTCACCTGCTTCAGGTACTGAGGCCTCGACTGACTCCTTCGATTTATCTGACCTTCGCTCTCCTCTGACTATGCTTCCGGCCTCTCCCTCTAAGGTGCGGCAATTTTCGAATCGCCGGCCCGTTCCATGTCGGACCAACTCTGGTCCCATGCCTAAACCCCAACGACAATTACCTGCTGATGATACTTCTCCACCTTCTCGTTCTTCTCAGAAAAGATCGACACGTCCTTCACTACCTTTCCACGCTCAGTTTCAGACTGCACAATGGACTAAATTCTTCACTTTACGACCGACTTCCTCTACTGCCTATCTTTCTGACCACAGTATTGGCAAGGCACTCCTACGCCATGTTGGTAAAGATATTTCTTTTCATGCTCTTAAGAGCGGTACGCGCATCGTCACCGTACAGAATGCTACCCAGGCTCATGAGCTTTCTTGTCTTTCCCATATCGATAATGTTCCTGTAACTATTGAAAAGCATCATTCCCTCAATTCTTGTAGTGGTACCGTCATTCTGCCCCATACCATAGTTCAACATTTCCAGACATGTGGCACTGACATTCTTGAACAGCTGGAACTCCAAGATCTCCCAGTCCTCAAGGTAGACACTTACGTTCTTCCTGCCCGTGGGCGGAGACGATACCCTAGCAATGTGGCTCATTTAACTTTTGACAGCCGTGAACTCCCATCCTCACTTTATGTAGCAGGACATCGGTTACAAGTTCGAAAGGTGATCCCTACACCGCAACAGTGTAGAAATTGCTGGCGATTTGGCCATCCAGCGAAATATTGCAGATCTATCGCCGAATGCCCAGTCTGTGGTGCCGATGACCATTCTAATACGTCTTGCAATCGACCTCCCTCTTGCCTTAATTGTCATGAGGCTCACCCTTCGTACTCTCGCCGTTGTCAAGTCTACTTAAACGAGCGGGAAATCCGTTACCTCAAAGAGGCAGAAGGTCTCCCTTATACCATGGCAGTTTCTCATCTCCGCCTCCAAGGGAGACTACCTCGTGTTTCTTATTCCCGTGTTTCAAAACGTCCCCCCACTTCTGGTATCCCATCTTCTGCACCCCCCTCTGTGGCTACCTCTCCCATAGTCACTCCTGTAGCTAATTCTTTTGCTGTCCTCGGCTCAGACGTCCCTACTTCAATGTCTCAGTCTGATCTCGCTTCTTCATGTTTTCTCTCACAAGCCTCAGTAGCGACGAGATCTCGTATGACACCTCCTCCCAATTGTCCCTCTACTTCTCAAAAGTCAAAAAAAGGTCCGTTAACACCTCCTACCCATCTTCCACCTCCTCATTTTCCCTTCCCTGTCTCTATACCTGGTTCTCCCCCTCTCACTGGCTCTGTTACAAGTGTAGAGGTTCACCCTCCTCCTCGTACTCTACCTTCCTCCCCTGTTCCCTCCCAAGTTTCTTCCTCTTCTGCCACCTCCCAGGTTTCAGCCTCTTCTGTCCCCTTCCACGCTTCTCCAGTTCCCTCCACCCTTTCGCCCCCCCCCCTACCTTGGTACAGTCCATTACAGTTCCAATCTTTACTCATCCTCCCCTTACCATTTCCAATATTGTCTCCCATACGACGTCTCTGAATTCTGAAACACTTGAAGCAATCTCTGAATATATTGCAAAGACCAAACCATCAATGGACACTGATCCACCCTCCGCTCCTTCTTTCTCCTCTACTCCATGTGCGCAACTCCTTTCTTCACAGCGCACCGTTCCTTTGCTGCTTGAATGTTTTCCACTGCCTCCGCATGTGGACTTTTCTAACCCCTCTAGTCCGTAGGAACCCTTACCTGTGGATTTCAGGTATCTTTATCATTGCCAATCATGGCCTATTTACAGTGGAATATACACGGCCTCAGGGGTAATCGGGGTGAGCTTCAGATGTTACTCTCCCAGTTTTCCCCTGTTGGTGTTTGCTTACAGGAACCAAAATTACACTCTGCTGTTATCTCTCCCATCTCAGGCTATAATTTATTGTATTCTTCAGATCCTTTTCCTGATGGGACCTTTAATGAAAGTGCCCTTCTTCTACGCACTGATATTCCATACCATCAGCTATTTGTTCATACTTCGCTGCATTACACAGCAGCCCGTATCCACTTGCATAGGTGGTATACGCTCTGTTCTTTATATCTCTCTCCTTCTCGGGCATTATCTATTCCAGATATTGCCTTTCTTGTTTCGTCATTACCACCACCGATTCTGTTACTTGGTGATTTTAATGCCCACCATTTCCTCTGGGGGGTCTCACTGTGATTCCCGTGGCATTCAGTTAGAGGCTTTTCTTGCCACCCACCCCCTCCATGTTTTAAATACAGGTACTCGCACCCATTTTGATCCTCGGACTCACACTCTCTCTTGCATCGATCTCTCAGTCTGCTCTTCCTCCGCCGCATTAGACTTCACTTGGTCTGTTCTTCCGGACTTACATGACAGCGATCATTTCCCAATCATTCTTACTTCCCCTTCATATTCACCACCTCTTCGCATCCCACGCTGGCAATTTGATCAGGCAAATTGGAACCTTTACTCACACCTAACTGTTTTTAGAGAGGTTCCTTCTTCGTCCTCCATCGATGAGCTTTTACACCTCTTCTCATCCTCCGTTTTAACTGCAGCTTCTCATTCTATACCCCAAACTTCGGGCAGGCATTCTCAGAAATGCGTGCCTTGGTGGTCTCCTGCTTGTGCTCGTGCAGTACGTTTGAAACGCGCTGCATGGGGCAGGTACCGGTACAATAGAACCACAGAGAGACTTCTTGATTTTAAGCAGAAGCGTGCGATCATTCGCCGTGTCATCCGTGACGCTAAATGCACTTGCTGGCGAGATTATGTCTCCACCATCACCTCTGCTTCCTCTATGAGTGCAGTCTGGAAAAAAGTACGAAAACTGAGTGGTAAATATTCTCCTGACCCGGCTCCTGTTCTGCGGGTTGCCGGTGTTGATATAGCAAACCCACTAGATGTTGCCAATGAAATTGGCAATCATCTGGTCCGTATTTCTCAGGGACTCCATCTATGCCCCTCATTTCTTTCCTTAAAGTCTGCCAGAGAGTTAGCACCCTTGGACTTTTCTTCCCTCAGAGAAGAACAGTATAATGTGCCTTTTACACTTCAAGAACTGGAGGCAACACTCTCAGCTTGCCGATCATCAGCAGCTGGGCCCGACGACATTCATATTCGTATGCTACAACATTTACATCAGTCAGCCCTTGCAGTCCTATTACGCCTTTACAATCTTATTTGGTCACAATGAGTTCTTCCACAGCTGTGGAAATCCGCCATTGTTCTCCCTTTCCGCAAACCAGGCACTATGGGACATGAAACCTCCCACTATCGTCCCATTGCTCTTACCAGTGCAGTTTGCAAAGTGATGGAACGCCTAGTAAATAGACGTTTAGTGTGGTATTTAGAGACACACAACAGTCTCTCCACTCGTCAATATGGCTTTCGTAAGGGACGTTCTACCATAGACCCCTTACTACGCTTGGATACGTATGTTCGTAATGCCTTTGCGAATAACCACTCAGTTATTGCCATATTTTTTGACCTTGAGAAGGCATATGACACAACTTGGAGGTATAATATTTTAGCCCAAGCCCACTCCATAGGCCTTCGAGGCAATCTACCATCCTTCCTTAAGAAGTTTTTAACTGACAGGCATTTCCATGTTCGTGTTAATAATGTGCTCTCCCCAGACTTTATCCAAGCTGAAGGTGTCCCCCAGGGATGTGTTCTGAGCACAACACTTTTTCTCCTTGCTATTAATGATTTGGCCTCTAGTCTTCCATCAAATATTTGGTCATCACACTATGTTGATGACTTCGCTATTGCCTGTGCAGGCGCTGACTGTCACCTTATTACAGTTTCTCTCCAGCATGCAGTCGACCGTGTTTCCAATTGGGCCACCACACATGGGTTTAAATTTTCCAGCACTAAAACCCACCAAATTACTTTCACTAGACGCTCTGTCATCTCCGATCATCCTTTGTACCTCTATGGCTCCCGTATCCCTGAACTTGATACAGTCAAGTTTCTGGGCCTCCTCTTTGATCGTAGGTTATCCTGGAAACCTCACATTACCTCTCTGAAGGCAACTTGTCACAGCCGGCTGAACCTTCTTAAAACCCTTGCTCATCTTTCATGGGGAGCTGATCGTCGAACCCTCCTTCGCCTACATTCCACCCTTATTTTATCGAAACTTGATTATGGTGACCAGATCTATTCAGCGGCATCTCCTGCTACTCTCTGTAGCCTTAACCCCATTCATCACCAAGGATTACGTTTATGCCTTGGTGCTTTTCGCTCTTCCCCTGTCAAGAGCCTCTATGCAGAAGCGAACGTTCCATCCTTATCCGATCGCCGTGATGCCCATTGCCTTTGCTACTATGTACACTCTCATGATCTCCGCAATCCTTCCATTTATAGAATGGTCACTGATATTAGTAGACATTCTTTATTTGTTCGCCGCCCCTGTTTACTCCGTCCCTTCTCTCTTCGCCTTCATTCGCTCGTCTTCTCTTCAATTACCACCTTTCTATGTACATGTAGCATCTCACTTTTCCCTACCCCACTGGGAAGTTCCAGCTGTTCGAGTCTGTTCTTTCTCTCTCCCTTGCTCGAAAGCCCAACTGTCTACGGTCGCTTCCCGCTCTCTTTTTCTTGACCACTTTCACTCTCATTCTCATGCCATTGCTGTGTACACAGATGGCTCTAAGTCTTCTGACGGCGTAGGATTCGCAGCAGTGTTTCCGGACAGCGTCGTACAAGGGCATTTACTATCTTCGGCTAGTATTTTTACTGCTGAATTGTATGCCATCCTTACAGCACTTATCCGTATTGCAGCTATGCCTGTGTCATCATTTGTGGTTTTCTCAGACTCCCTTAGTGCTTTACAGGCTGTACAGAAATTTGATACACCTCACCCCTTAGTCCTCCATATCCAACTTTAGCTACGCCGCATCTTTACCAAGCATAAAGATATTGTTTTTTGTTGGGTCCCTGGTCATGTTGACGTACAGGGCAATGAACAGGCAGACACTGCTGTGTGGTCAGCAGTACATGACCTACCAGTTTCATGTAGAGGTATTCCATTTACGGACTATTTTGCAGCAATATCTTCCCAACTTCACACCCGTTGGCAACAACGATGGTCTACTATGCTCGGCAACAAACTTCAATCTATTAAACCGAGTGTAGGTTAATGGCCGTCTTCTTATCACCAGTGTCGAGGTTGGGAGACTACTCTCTCCCATCTTCACATTGGCCATACTCGTCTTACTCATGGATATCTCATGGAGAGGCGCCCTGCTCCTCTCTGTGAGAATTGCCAGATTTCCATTATCAGTCAGCAACATTCTGTTGGACTGCCCACTTTATCAACGAGCACGCAGAATTTACCTCCGTCGTCGTCTTCGCTCTGCTGCTCTCTCTCTACCTTCCCTTCTCACTGTTGGACCCACCTTTCATCCAGACTCTCTCATTGACTTTTTGACAACAACTGACTTACTTCACAAATTCTGATACCTTCAGCCCTTTCTACTTCAATCTCTTGCTACCCTCTACCCCCGTACTATCCCCTGCCCCGCTGTTTTCTGTAACCTACTGATCATCCCTCCTCCCTTCTGCCATCCAATACCCTCACTTCCTTCCCTACCCTGTAGCGCTGTATAGCCCTTGTGGCTTAGCGCTACTTTTTGATTATAATAATAATACAGACTACACCATTCAAGTCATCCTATTTTGCTCCATCCTTTCTGAATGACCAAACTACCTCAACAACCCCTCCTCAGCCGTCTGAATAATATTTTCACACTAATTTTCACACTATGAATTCTCTGCATAATATTTACACCACACATTGCCCTTAAACATGATATCTCTGCCTCCAGCCTCCTTCTTGCTGCAGTATTTACACCCCATGCTTTACACCCCATAAAAGAGTGTTGATACCACTATACTCACATTCCCTTCTTTGCCTTCATAGATAACGTTCTTTGTCTCCACTGATACATCATTGCACCACCCAACCTTTTTCTTTCATCAAGTCTCTGGTTTACCTCATCCTCCACAAACCCATTCACTGACAAGTCTACTCCCAAATATATGAACACATTCACTTCTTCCATACTCCCTCCAATGTGATATCTAATTTTTCTTTACCTAACTCATGTGATACTGTCATCATGTTACTCCTATCTACGTTCACTTTCATCTTTCTTTTACACACCCTCTTTAACAGATATTTGATTACATTTTTGAGATTACACTTTTTTGAGGTCACACTTGGGATAAGCAATGTATAAAGCTAAATTGTTAGACACATTGGTGTGAATGCATGTAGAGAATTGATGAATGGAAATGGGTGCTTTTCTATTGGAAATGAAAATCTAAATTTAAATTGCATAATATTGAAAATACAAGTTAAGTTCACTGTACTTAAGGTTTTTTAATGCACTGTAATATCCTATCTAGCTTTGATTTGAGAGTGTATATGTGAAGGCTTGTGGTTGAGTATCCTACTGGGAATGAGAACTGTCACTTGCCATTTCAACTTGTGTATGGATATCAGCCATGAATTGCTTGAGAGTGGATGGTTGAGATGAAATGTAGTTCAAGCTCCCTTCTGAATAAACATTCTGTATAAGTAAGTCTGGCTAGAGCACATTTAAGGGGCATCCAAAGTGCAGAAGTTTTAACTCTCACCGGACTATGAGAGAAGGCTTCACCTGAATCCACTGTTAGTTTAGCTAAACCCACTGAACAAACCCTCCCTAATGAACATAGTCAGTGTGCCAAGCAAAAGTAATGCTAATCACTGTCCTCCAACATGGAGGAGCAAGGTTTATGTCCATATAAAAGATTAAATGTTCTCTGTGTCATTGATAGGTCTTTAGTCAACTGAGGTGAATAACCGAATAGAGCCAGAGGTCTGTGCTGCGAGTTGCCAAGGTGACTTTGAAATCTTCTGTCAGTCATTTTCTAGATTGGTTTAGATACATGTACTGTATTTTACATGCATATTGCATATGCAAACATGCATTCATATATACACTCTTATCTGTTAGTACTCTATTGCTTTAATCTTTTTTTTAATTGCTCTACTATGCTTTAGGCATTTTATTTTAATTAACTTTTTGTTTTTTCTTAAAAGTTTCAGTGAATTTTCATTGTATGCACGCTTTGTACTTAACCCCCAAAAATTAATGTCCCATGATTATCACAATTTTTCAAAAGTAATGATGTCAAATATGCAAATTGTGATGTATTTTGTTTTTATTTTGTTTTTTATATTAAAATGACTTTATTTGCAGTCTCAGACTCTGGTCCCTCTGTTGTTGTTGAGGAGAAGAGAATGGAGGTGAACGTTGAACGGACAACTGGTGGTCTTGGTCTTTCTATAGCAGGAGGGCGGGGATCAACACCTTACAAAGGAGACGATGAGGGCATTTTCATTTCTCGTGTTACTGATGGTGGACCTGCCTATCTCGCTGGATTAAGAGTAGGTTCATCTAAGCTTCAACTATGTGGAGCTGTCCTAGTGAAAAATGCTAAAATTTCAGATTCATTATTACAGTTTTCATAAATTACTATTAAACAATTTATGAGAAGTTGGCTAGTTAATAGTTTCATTTATATTTTCTAATTTTGTATGTTCTCAAATTAAAAACATTATTGTTTTCAAGGAAATAAAGGATGAATGTTGCATTAATGATTTATAAAGAGAAATTTATTTTTAACTTGATGGTCATCTCCTGGTAAGGCAGAGTAACACAGGGAAGAAAATGCATTCACTATCACTCGTTCAATTACTATCTTTCCAGAAGTGTGCTGACACCACATCAGATTACCCTCTGACTGTAATATTCCCACCCATCCTTAAGAGTACAGGCACTGCTCTTCCCACCCTCAGGAATTGAGTCCAGCTAACCAGTTTCCCTGAATCCCTTGATTAAAGTTAACATACTTCAACAGCACAACTATTTTGTACCATTTATCTCCAGTACAACCATTAAAAACAAGTTGGTTCCTTTCACTCATATCTAACACGCTTGTACAAGCCTGCTGAATCCCCAAGCCTCTTGTACCCCCCACCTTCCAGCTCTTTCTGGGACAACCACTACCCTTCTTACCTCTACACCATATTTATACGTCCTTTTTGCTCTCCTCAAAATGCCTTTTAATGTGTCCACTCTCAATTATCTGCATGTAGTAAATTTTCTCTCTTCCTCACCCTCCTCTCTCTCTCTCTCTCTCTCTCTTTTTTTTTTTACACAGGTTTTGACAAGGTTTGGTTAGGGATCCCTACTTTTATTGACAAGCTATTTACAGGTTAAGGATTCCTAACTTTATTGACAAGCTAAGAGCTGTTACCTATATCAGCTCATTTGAAAACATTTTTATTGTTACGAAATATGCAAGTAGGGAACAGGACGAAGTTGGAGCCATCTGTGGGCCAGCATTTTCATCAGATCAACTTACTTTCTCCCATTGACATCATAATGCTGTATGAATGTGTTCCATACTCAAATCATCCTGGGGATAAATTATCTCAGATGAAGTGATGTTCTGGAGAAGGGTACAGCCAGAGTGAAGTTGCTGCTTTCTGCCCATCTTGTGGTATAGAAGCTTGCTTCACGCTGTCCTTGAAGTGGATCCAAGTGTGGTACTTTGACAGTATTGGCCTTGTACATAACAGTAAGGCCACCCACATCCCTCCTGTGTTGAAGGCTCTGCTGAAATGACAGATGTATCCAGGATTGGTGCAGGCGAGAGATGAGACATCTTGCTCTGTTCTCTACTCTGTCAAGCAGTTGCAGATGAGAGGGGGGGCAGGCAGACCAAGAAAGTGGAGCATACTCAAGGTGTGAGCGTACTTGTGCCTCGTACAGAATCTTGCAACCCCTACTGTCAAGCAGATGTGAGATACGGCGAAGTGCTGTAAGCTTCCTGGCTGCCTTGTTTGCAAGATTTACAACATGGTTCTTCATGGTTAGTTTGGAGTCAAATTTCACCCCAAGGATATCAACTTCTCCAGGTGCCAACACCCTCCCATTCATCCTTACTGCTGCACCAGCATTACCATCATGGTGCCTAGAGATGATCATCATTTGCATTTTCTCAGGTGCAAATGTTACTTGCCATCTATTTCCCCAAGCTGATATAGCTCTCAGCTGGTGATTGATGTAGCTTAGAGCGGCTGGCCTTTCTTCTCTTGGATAAGTGAATGTCAGTGTACAGTCGTCTGCATATGCATGTGATTCTGGGATGAGATGAAGAAGGTCGTGTAAGTAGACATTCCGTAACAATGGTCCCAGTACGCTTCCTTGAGGAACGCTTGCCCAATAGGATGTCTTGCTGATTCCATTCCATTGAGAACTACACTTAGAGATCTACCATGAAGGTAATCACTGGGGAGATGTAACATAGAGCCTGCAATTCCCAGTGCTGGAAGTTTTGCTAAGAGGCCCTGGTGTCACACCCGGTCGAAAGCGCCAGCAATGTCCAGTGCTACCACACAGCTGACTTTGGATTCATCCAGTGACTGGTGCCACTTAGTGGAGAGGTTTAACAACAGATCAGCAGCAGAGTAACCTTTCCTGAAGCCATATTGACGATCACAAAGTAGTGAGTGGTAGTCAAAAAACTCTGTCATTTGTCTTGAGATTATTGTCTCAAGGATCTTACCAGTGATTGACAGGAGTGACACTGGTGTGTAGTTGCTGATTTCTGCTCTGCTCTTCTTTTTGTGAACAGGGACTACATTTGTCTCTTACCATAGAGAGGGCCATTTACACTGTACTAGGCAGTGCTGAAAGATGCAAGTTAGAGGTGCTGCTAGCTGGTCTGCACATCTCAGCAATCTTGGCTCAACTTGTCTGGGCCCACAGCCTTTTCTTGGTCAAGCAATTTAAGAAGGAAATGCACCTCCTCCTGCCTTATTGTCACCACTGACAGTTTTGACACAGTTCTTGCAGCTAGCCAAGGAGGGTCCTTTGCTGGATCAGGAACTTGCATTTTGGTAGCAAAGTGTTCAGCAAAGAGGTCCGCCTTCTCTTGACTACTAGTAGAGGTGGTCCCATCCTGTTGATTTAGAGGTGGAATGAGTTCATCAGGCAGATAACCTTGTCTGTCCTTGACCACCAGGTTTTGGAGCCTACCCTACCTGATGCTAGCTTTCTTTTAGTGTACACCTCCCATTTAGCAATGGCTCACTTTTGAACGTCACCCATATGCCTACGGGCTTGCCTGTGCAAGTTCCTGTTATAGGTGGTTGGATGTCTCTTATACCTTCGCCATGCTTTGTACTTAGCAGTAGCAGCCTCTCTACAACGAAAGCCAAACCAAGGCTGATCTGTAGACTTTGTCACATATTGCTGGTGAGGAATGTGTTCTTGTTGTAGATTAAGGATGTGTCCAGTGAAGGCTTTCACTTGGTTGTCAACATCCCCTTGGAGAAGAGCATTCCAATCGGTGGTGGCGAGCTCAGAGCAAAGGGCTTGCCAATTACGTCTTTCCCATAACCAGGTTGTGCGTGTGGACTCCTCACCTCGTTCTGTTGGGATCTTAAGTGTCGTAAAAACAGCCTTGTGGTCAGACAATCCAACGTAGCCGAGGGGTTGACAAGTGACTATACCTTCTGCCAGATCACTCACTACTGGGTCAAGGGAGGAGCCAGAGGTGTGAGTAGGGAAATCAACAAAGTTTCTCATGTCAAATACTGCAAGAAGGTCATCAAAGTCCCTCTGTATAAGGTGTTGGTTGAGGTCACCAACAATTATGATATGTTGACAGTTGTGTTGTAGCAGAAGGGAGTCAATATTTTTCATTAGGAAGTTGATGGGGTCTGCATGATGCCACTGAAGTCTGTACATTGCACATGCTAGTACAGAGGTACTAGTGTTTATGCATAGCTTGAAGAACATCTTTTCAAGATGCGTAGGGGTGGCAACATCAATGTGCTGGGCATGAACACTTTTAGAGAAGCACACAGCAACACCTCCTCCTTGGCCTTGCCTGTCTCTTCTCATCCATGAGGTGTAGCCAGCAATTCTTGCAAAATTTTCTGGAGTCCTGTCATCCAAAAATGTTTCAACAACAGCTATCATGTCGAGTGTTCACAAAACTATGTGTGAGCTCTCCAACATTAGTAATGATACCTTCAATGTTGGCCGACAGGATGCTGATAGACTGGCTCCTCATGATGTGGTCATATATATATACGTATATATATATTTGTCCTAGGTAGTAACTTGGTAGACAGCAACCGCCCAGGGAGGTACTACCATCCTTCTAAGTGAGTGTAAAACGAAAGCCTGTAATTGTTTTACATGATGGTAGGATTGCTGGTGTCCTTTTTTTCTGTCTCATGAACATGCAAAATTTCAGGTACGTCTTGCTACTTCTACTTACACTCAGGTCACACTACACATACATGTACAAGCGTATATATACATACCCCTCTGGGTTTTCTTCTATTTTCTTTCTAGTTCTTGTTCTTGTTTATTTCCTCTTATCTCCATGGGGAAGTGTGGGAGGGGTTGGATTTGAGTGGGACTTTCACATCAGAGCTTATTTCTTGGGTGGCATTGAAAATTGGGTTGGGCAAATGTTTTGTTAGTGGGATGAATTGTAAAGGACCTGCCTGGTGTGGGCCAACGGGCCTCCTGCAGTGTTCCTCCTTTCTTATGTTCTTATGTTCTAAGTGGAACAGAATTCTTCCTCCCTAGGCCATGCGTGTTGTAAGAGGCGACTAAAATGCCGGGAGCAAGGGGCTTGTAACCCCTTCTCCTGTATATATTACTAAATTTGAAAGGAGAAACTTTAGTTTTTTCTTTTGGGCCACCCCGCCTCGGTGGGATACGGCCGGTGTGTTGAAAGAAGAAAGAAAGATATATACAGTGGACCCTCGACTAACGCTATTAATCCGTTCCTGAGAGCTCATCGTTAGTCAGAATAATCGTTGGTCAAGTTAATTTTCCCCATAAGAAATAATGGAAATCAAATTAATCCGTGCAAGACACCCAAAAGTATTGAAAAAAAAATTTTTAACACATGAAATATTAATTTTAATACACACAAACTGAAGAAGACATGCACAGTTACATGACACTTACCTTTATTGAAGGTCTGGTGATGATTGATGGGATGGGAAGAGGGGAGTGTTGATGGTCTTAGTGTTTAGAAGGGGAATCCCCTTCCATTAGGACTTGAGGTGGCAAGTCCTTTTTCCGGGTTACTTCCCTTCTTCTTTTAATGCCACTAGGACCAGCTTGAGAGTCACTGGACCTCTGTCGCACAACATACCTGCCCATAGAGGCCTGTACCTCCCGTTCCTTTATGACATTCCTAAAGTGTTTCACAACATTGTCAGTGTCACCATTAAACACTTGTTCAGGTTTCAGCCCTTCACTGTCTATGTACTCCTTGAATTCCTGCACATATTTTTCAGCTGCTTTTTGTTCCAAACTGGCAGCCTCACCATGCCTTATCACACTATGTATGGCACTACGATTCTTAAATCTCTCAAACCAACTTTTGCTATCCTTAAATTCACTCACATCACCACTAGTTGCTGGAATTTTTCTAATTAAATCGTCATGCAACTTCCTAGCCTTTTCACATATAATCACTTGAGAGATGCTATCTCCTGCTATCTGTTTTTCATTTATCCATACCAATAACAGTCTCTCAACATCTTCTATCACTTGCGATCTCAGTTTCGAAAACATAGTTGCACCTTTGGCAAGAACAGCTTCCTTGATTGCCGTTTTCTTGGCCACAATAGTAGCGATGGTTGATTGGGGTTTTGTGTCCAGCCTGGCCAGCTCGGAGACATGCACTCCACTTTCATACTTAGCAATGATCTCTTTTCTTCATATCCATAGTAATTCTCACCCTTTTTGCTGTAGGGTTGGCACTAGAAGCTTTCTTGGGGCCCATGGTGACTTATTTTGCAGGTGCAATCACTAAAAAGGCTCTGATAATATGAAATGTTCCGATTGTATGCTTGGAAGCGACCGTGGTGGCTGGCTGGCTTGTAAACACTGGCCAGAAGTGGACGCGTCTCAGATGGAACGAATAGTGTTGGTCGAGTTTTTTAGCGCTAATCGAGGCAAAATTTTTGCGATAGAATGTATCTCTAGTCAGATTTATCGTTAATCGATGCCATCGCTGGTCGAGGGTCCACTGTACATGTATATGTAAAGGTAGAAAGTTGAAAGTGAACATAGAAAAGAGTAAGGTGATGAGGGTGTCAAATGATTTAGATAAAGAAAAATTGGATATCAAATTGGGGAGGAGGAGTATGGAAGAAGTGAATGTTTTCAGATACTTGGGAGTTGACGTGTCGGCGGATGGATTTATGAAGGATGAGGTTAATCATAGAATTGATGAGGGAAAAAAGGTGAGTGGTGCGTTGAGGTATATGTGGAGTCAAAAAACGTTATCTATGGAGGCAAAGAAGGGAATGTATGAAAGTATAGTAGTACCAACACTCTTATATGGGTGTGAAGCTTGGGTGGTAAATGCAGCAGCGAGGAGACGGTTGGAGGCAGTGGAGATGTCCTGTTTAAGGGCAATGTGTGGTGTAAATATTATGCAGAAAATTCGGAGTGTGGAAATTAGGAAAAGGTGTGGAGTTAATAAAAGTATTAGTCAGAGGGCAGAAGAGGGGTTGTTGAGGTGGTTTGGTCATTTAGAGAGAATGGACCAAGGTAGAATGACATGGAAAGCATATAAATCTATAGGGGAAAGAAGGTGGGGTACAGGTCGTCCTCGAAAGGGTTGGAGAGAGGGGGTAAAGGAGGTTTTGTGGGCGAGGGGCTTGGACTTCCAGCAAGCGTGCATGAGCGTGTTAGATAGGAGTGAATGGAGACGAATGGTACTTGGGACCTGATGATCTGTTGGAGTGTGAGCAGGGTAATATTTAGTGAAGGAATTCAGGGAAACTGGTTATTTTCATATAGTCGGACTTGAGTCCTGGAAATGGGAAGTACAATGCCTGCACTTTAAAGGAGGGGTTTGGAATATTGGCAGTTTGGAGGGATATGTTGTGTATCTTTATATGTATATGCTTCTAAACTGTTGTATTCTGAGCACCTCTGCAAAAACAGTGATAATGTGTGAGTGTGGTGAAAGTGTTGAATGATGAAAGTATTTTCTTTTTGGAGATTTTCTTTCTTTTTTGGGTCACCCTGCCTCGGTGGGAGACGGCCGACTTGTTGAAAAAAAAAAAAAAAATTTTTGGTTTTGCTCTTCCTGTAACTTGAAGTTTTATCTGTTTCATTTATTTAAGCAGTTCATTTTGTCTTACTTTTGAGTGTATTCAAATCAGAATTCTGTATTTATGTAAGTCCTGTCCAAAATACTAAGTATAACATGAGCTTTGTCTAAATTTTACTTGGTAAATTATACCTACATTGTTCCATACCTTTACCTGTACTTAATTCTATAAATACCTCGTTTGGTTTTGACTAACAAGCCAAATTGCATTCTGAGTCTTGTTTATTTGGCATTTTATGTAAGCAGATGCATTGTATGGAACCTCATTGTGTTGGGTGAACTTGTGTCACTCCTCAGTGGCTTTTACCTCATAACAATTTGTTACTTCTACCTCAGTCATTCCTTCATTATATGCTTAAGTATTGTGCATATTATTTGGGAAGTGATGATGCATATTGTTTGACAATAACTCTGTTTATTAATCCTTGTCTATATTGTTTTTCATACTGATTTTCTTATCAATGGATCTTAGTATGCTGTTGGGTAGCCATGGGCAACCTAGCCGTTTATTCGTAATCTGTTTCATTTTTATGGGACAAAGTTTGTTATATAGTCTAAGTAGTCTATTTAGCAATTTTTTATTATTATTATTATTATCACACTGGCCGATTCCCACCAAGGCAGGGTGGCCCGAAAAAGAAAAACTTTCACCATCATTCACTCCATCACTGTCTTGCCAGAAGGGTGCTTTACACTACAGTTTTTAAACTGCAACATTAACACCCCTCCTTCAGAGTGCAGGCACTGTACTTCCCATCTCCAGGACTCAAGTCCGGCCTGCCGGTTTCCCTGAATCCCTTCATAAATGTTACTTTGCTCACACTCCAACAGCACGTCAAGTATTAAAAACCATTTGTCTCCATTCACTCCTATCAAACACGCTCACGCATGCCTGCTGGAAGTCCAAGCCCCTCGCACACAAAACCTCCTTTACCCCCTCCCTCCAACCTTTCCTAGGCCGACCCCTACCCCGCCTTCCTTCCACTACAGACTGATACACTCTTGAAGTCATTCTGTTTCTCTCCATTCTCTCTACATGTCCGAACCACCTCAACAACCCTTCCTCAGCCCTCTGGACAACAGTTTTGGTAATCCCGCACCTCCTCCTAACTTCCAAACTACGAATTCTCTGCATTATATTCACACCACACATTGCCCTCAGACATGACATCTCCACTGCCTCCAGCCTTCTCCTCGCTGCAAAATTCATCACCCATGCTTCACACCCATATAAGAGCGTTGGTAAAACTATACTCTCATACATTCCCCTCTTTGCCTCCAAGGACAAAGTTCTTTGTCTCCACAGACTCCTAAGTGCACCACTCACTCTTTTTCCCTCATCAATTCTATGATTCACCTCATCTTTCATAGACCCATCCGCTGACACGTCCACTCCCAAATATCTGAATACGTTCACCTCCTCCATACTCTCTCCCTCCAATCTGATATCCAATCTTTCATCACCTAATCTTTTTGTTATCCTCATAACCTTACTCTTTCCTGTATTCACCTTTAATTTTCTTCTTTTGCACACCCTACCAAATTCATCCACCAATCTCTGCAACTTCTCTTCAGAATCTCCCAAGAGCACAGTGTCATCAGCAAAGAGCAGCTGTGACAACTCCCACTTTGTGTGTGATTCTTTATCTTTTAACTCCACGCCTCTTGCCAAGACTCTCGCATTTACTTCTCTTACAACCCCATCTATAAATATATTAAACAACCACGGTGACATCACACATCCTTGTCTAAGGCCTACTTTTACTGGGAAAAAATTTCCCTCTTTCCTACATACTCTAACTTGAGCCTCACTATCCTCGTAAAAACTCTTCACTGCTTTCAGTAACCTACCTCCTACACCATACACTTGCAACATCTGCCACATTGCCCCCCTATCCACCCTGTCATACGCCTTTTCCAAATCCATAAATGCCACAAAGACCTCTTTAGCGTTATCTAAATACTGTTCACTTATATGTTTCACTGTAAACACCTGGTCCACACACCCCCTACCTTTCCTAAAGCCTCCTTGTTCATCTGCTATCCTATTCTCCGTCTTACTCTTAATTCTTTCAATTATAACTCTACCATACACTTTACCAGGTATACTCAACAGACTTCTCCCCCTATAATTTTTGCACTCTCTTTTATCCCCTTTGCCTTTAAACAAAGGAACTATGCATGCTCTCTGCCAATCCGTTGGTACCTTACCCTCTTCCATACATTTATTAAATAATTGCACCAACCACTCCAAAACTATATCCCCACCTGCTTTTAACATTTCTATCTTTATCCCATCAATCCCGGCTGCCTTACCCCCTTTCATTTTACCTACTGCCTCACGAACTTCCCCCACACTCACAACTGGCTCTTCCTCACTCCTACAAGATGTTGTTCCTCCTTGCCCTATACACGAAATCACAGCTTCCCTATCTTCATCAACATTTAACAATTCCTCAAAATATTCCCTCCATCTTCCCAATACCTCTAACTCTCCATTTAATAACTCTCCTCTCCTATTTTTAACTGACAAATCCATTTGTTCTCTAGGCTTTCTTAACTTGTTAATCTCACTCCAAAAACTTTTTCTTATTTTCAACAAAATTTGTTGATAACATCTCACCCACTCTCTCATTTGCTCTCTTTTTACATTGCTTCACCACTCTCTTAACCTCTCTCTTTTTCTCCATATACTCTTCCCTCCTTGCATCACTTCTACTTTGTAAAAACTTCTCATATGCTAACTTTTTCTCCCTTACTACTCTCTTTACATCATCATTCCACCAATCGCTCCTCTTCCCTCCTGCACCCACTTTCCTGTAACCACAAACTTCTGCTGAACACTCTAACACTACATTTTTAAACCTACCCCATACCTCTTCGACCCCATTGCCTATGCTCTCATTAGCCCATCTATCCTCCAATAGCTGTTTATATCTTACCCTAACTGCCTCCTCTTTTAGTTTATAAACCTTCACCTCTCTCTTCCCTGATGCTTCTATTCTCCTTGTATCCCATCTACCTTTTACTCTCAGTGTAGCTACAACTAGAAAGTGATCTGATATATCTGTGGCCCCTTTATAAACATGTACATCCTGAAGTCTACTCAACAGTCTTTTATCTACCAATACATAATCCAACAAACTACTGTCATTTCGCCCTACATCATATCTTGTATACTTATTTATCCTCTTTTTCTTAAAATATGTATTACCTATAACTAAACCCCTTTCTATACAAAGTTCAATCAAAGGGCTCCCATTATCATTTACACCTGGCACCCCAAACTTACCTACCACACCCTCTCTAAAAGTTTCTCCCACTTTAGCATTCAGATCCCCTACCACAATTACTCTCTCACTTGGTTCAAAGGCTCCTATACATTCACTTAACATCTCCCAAAATCTCTCTCTCTCTCTCTGCATTCCTCTCTTCTCCAGGTGCATACACGCTTATTATGACCCACTTCTCGCATCCAACCTTTACTTTAATCCACATAATTCTTGAATTTACACATTCATATTCTCTTTTCTCCTTCCATAACTGATCATTTAACATTACTGCTACCCCTTCCTTTGCTCTAACTCTCTCAGATACTCCAGATTTAATCCCATTTATTTCCCCCCACTGAAACTCTCCTACCCCCTTCAGCTTTGTTTCGCTTAGGGCCAGGACATCCAACTTCTTTTCATTCATAACATCAGCAAACATCTGTTTCTTGTCATCCGCACTACATCCACGCACATTTAAGCATCCCAGTTTTGTAAAGTTTTTCTTCTTCTCTTTTTTAGTAAATGTCTACAGGAGAAGGGGTTACTAGCCCATTGCTCCCGGCATTTTTAGCAATGTGTCTATCCAATCATCGGTACCATTTGCCTTGGAGAATTCTGTAGGCCAGTCAGTTGTACCTAGGTCTGTTCTGACTTTACTTATTGAAGCCTCATCGTGGAGTCTAAAAGAGACCTTGTTGTATTCCAGTGATTGTTTACCAGTGTTTGTTAAAAGGAAGGTGGGGTAGTGGTCAGTAGTGCTGTCTGTGATTATCCCTGATTTAAGGGTGATGCTTGTTGATTTGGGTGTTTGTGATCAGTGTCTTTAATTTATTGTTAAAATTTGTGATGTTTGTATCAGGCATCCGGTAAATGGCACCAATTGTCATAGGAGTCTTAAGGTTTTTTGTAGTAAAATTTTCAAAATGTATTCTGTATATTTATCACTATATATAGCAAGTGGTGTTACAACATGATAGTTTTTTTTTTTTTCTCTCTCAACAAGTCGGCCGTCTCCCACCGAGGCAGGGTGACCCAAAGAGAAAGAAAATCCCCAAAAAGAAAATACTTTCATCATCATTCAACACTTTCACCTCACTCACACATAATCACTGTTTTTGCAGAGGTGCCCAGGATACAACAGTTTAGAAGTATATACGTATAAAAATACACAATACAGTGGACCCCCGGTTAACGATATTTTTTCACTCCAGAAGTATGTTCAGGTGCCAGTACTGACCGAATTTGTTCCCATAAGAAATATTGTGAAGTAGATTAGTCCATTTCAGACCCCCAAACATACACGTACAAACTCACTCACATAAATACACTTACATAATTGGTCGCATTCTGAGGTAATCGTTATGCGGGGGTCCACTGTATATGTCTCCAAACTGCCAATATCCCAAACCCCTCCTTTAGAGTGTAGGCATTGTACTTCCCATTTCCAGGACTCAAGTTCGGTTTTATAAAATAACCAGTTTCCCTGAATCCCTTCACTAAATATTACCCTGCTCACGCTCCAACAGATCGTCAGGTCCCAAATACCATTTGTCTCCATTCACTCCTATCTAACATGCTCACGCACGCTTGCTGGAAGTCCAAACCCCTCGCCCACAACACCTCCTTTACCCCCTCCCTCTAACCTTTTCGAGGACGACCCCTACCCCGCCTTCCTTCTCCTACAGATTTATACGCTCTCCATGTCATTCTACTTTGATCCATTCTCTCTAAATGACCATTGGAGTAATAGGTGGCAGTACCACCCCCAACTTGGTGTGGTCTGCAGTTGTGGATTGCTGTGTATCCTGGTAGCTGGTGCATATCTATTGTGTCCTGTATAAGCCAGGTTTCAGTGAGAATATTACAGGAGAAGGGACTTAAGGAGTGCAAGGAGGTCATCATAGTGTTTACTTAGGGACCTAGTATTGTAATTGAGAACTGTAATATTTCTGGCATTACTTAGAACAGTGCTGCCTTGTGATGTCATGTAATAGACACAGTTACTTGCCATTAAATTTTGATTGGTAATTAGATTATGTAGATTTAGATCTGGGTCTATTTGATCATTTAGCATTTAGGTTAAATGGTAATTATTTATATTATTTATTGTTTGTAGAGCTCCAATAAGGATATCTGTACTATGGGGATGTTTGGACAGGTGTGTAGTTAATGTATGTTGGTTATGTAGAGTGTAGAACATAATAGACATAATGAACTTAAGTGTGACAGTGTAATAAGCTATTAATGAACTGTAGTATTTACTATGTATGAAGCTGTTAACACCAAAATTGTAAAATAATGTAGCACCAGACTATGACTTGTTATTGCACTAAAGCAAACTTAAGCTGTTTACAAAGGTTACTAAAAAAAAAAATGCACAGTTTTAGATTAAAGACTATATGGATTTTAGCCATGATATGATGATAAGACTGTAATGACAGATATTAATAAAAGATACTAATAAACTGTAAATTGGAATATTTGGTAACACAAATTTTAAAAAGTAAAATAAAAATAGGTTGTAATAAAAGATACTAAGAAATAGGGCAATGATATGGTAAATTACAAATGGAATATTTGGCAACACAGATTTTAAAAAGTAAAGTAAAAAATAAGTTGTAAGAAAAGATAATAAGAGGATTACAAATGGTGAAGTAGGACAAAGATATGGTAAATTACAAGTATATATAGTAATAGAGGTGATGATAAAGGGTAATAATAGAGATTATGTAGAGATTAAAAACAATTAAGACTTTGAGATAGAGTGGTAATTGAATACAAAAGTGAAATACAAAAGCAACAAAAGTAATATGAGGGTATTAGAGTCTAAGCAACTAATTTTACGACAGTATATAACTATTACATATTGGTTCATAACACTGATTGTGGATGGTGGGAAAAATTGCACCTTACTCTGAGTCAGTTAAACCAGCCTTGTTAAGAAACTTTTTTAGTTCCTATTCCATAGAGATGAAGTACCTCTTTCCAGTGTGTTCTTTCCTAGCTGCGATTTTACCGTCCCTCACAAAGCACTGATGGATTTTTTGGTTGTGGCATAATTTTCTCAATCAATAAAGGAGGCTTTGCCTTGTTTTGGTAAGGCACTCATTTACATATACCTCGGATTTCATTGATATGGATGGTTTTAACAGGCAAGTTAGTGTTGAATTTTAATAGAAATGTTTTTTCCCTGCTTAGTAGCCCATTAGTTTGCAATCTTTTACTTCATCACTATGTATGTTTAGGCTAAGGTGGTCCTTAAGCTGTAGAGTGGTCTCCATGCATGTCACTTGGGTTACTTTAGGTGGGAGATGGCTGCTATTAACTACAACAGCATCAGAGAGCTGTTGTTTGTCATTATGATCTTGGAAGTTGTTGATGACATCAGTGAGTTGGAGCTCAACTCATGATCTTTCATCTATGAAGGTGGAGTTTAGCTTAGTGACTTGCTCTTGAAGGCTCTTGATGGTGTGCTCAGTTTCAGTGTGGCTGTTATTTTTACCTTCTAGGGTAGTGAATCTGTCAAGTAATTGATCGTTGGCAGCTTTGAGTTGTACTTCCTGGGTGAGTAAGCCATTTGCTGTTCTTAATTCCTGTATTTCTTGAATTAATGTGGCGATTTGTTGGTCTTGTGCCTTGATGTATGCAGCCATCTCCAGATATTGCAGCTCCAGTTTGTCGAATCCAAGGAAGGAGTTCACCTTTTTACTTGGGGTGGTGGCCATGTTTTTTGATGTTCGGCGAGTGGTGTGGGGGCTGTGGTGGGTGGAGTGGGTTGCACCCTTCTTGTTTGAAGGAGGAGACGCTGTACCAGTAGTATCATTCCCCTCACCTGTGTTGTTGTGGGTCCTGGCTTGATTACTGGATTTTCTTCTGTTGTGTTGACCCTTGGCCATCGACATTAGATTCAGGCGGCTTGTTGAATATGGGTAGTAGGCAGATGTAGAGAGGATTAACATAATGATAAACTGATCATCTATCACAAAACTCACAGGGAAAATTCTTAGGATTCCACCTTGATAATAGCCTCAAATTTCAGACACATAAACAACAACTTTCCAAGAAAGTATCCAAGACCGTAGGCATTCTATCAAAGATACAGTACTATGTTCCACAATCCCCTGTATCACTCACTTATTTACCCCTATCTCACCTATGGAATCTGTGCATGGGGCTCAGCAACAATAAATCATCTCAGACCATTAATTATCCAACAAAAGGCTGCAGTCAGAATGATAACAAATTCCCACTCCAGACAGCACACTCCACCAATATTCAAAAGTCTAAACTTAATCACCGTACAAAACATCCATACTTATTATTGTGCCTACTACATACATAGAACATTAAACTCAGATATAAACCCTCCCCTCAAACTTCTCCTTACCAGCCTTAACAGAACACACGACCATAAACAAGACACAGATCACTTTGATGTTCCTCGTGTCCATCTCACACTATGTAAAAACTCAATGCACATAAAAGGCCCAAAAATTTGGAATTCATTACCAGTGACTACCAAAGAAACACTGTTTGTATATCAATTCAAGACTTCTTAAAAACCACCTACTCACTCAAAACTAATTATGCAGTATTTGATTTAACTTAACCTACATAGTTAACAAATCACTTTCTACTACCTCAAAATATCATTACTCACTATGTTACTTCCCTAGCCTTAGGACCCCATAATTAAATGCTCACAGATCAATAAATTTTCATATCTAACCTAATGCAAATATTGAATAACTTATATTTCATAAATGTATAACCCAGTTGTATAATTAGAGAAACCTTATCAAACTATGTTTTTATAGCATTACCTAATAGAATAATCCATTCTCTTGAATGCACTGTAACTCATCTAATGACCATATGAACTGTTACTGCACTGCAGATCATTGATTTGACTTGATTAGATCTGATTATTAAATTGTACAACTACATACAGTAAATTGATCATTTTGTTATATTATTAACTGTAATGTTACAAAATTGTAAAACTTTAATGCTTCAAAATTGAAATGTTCAAATTCATTGTTTAAAATACTCAATTGTACTTGATATTGTAAATTGTCTACAGTAACTGTTACCATTAAATCTGTTATACCTTAGATAGTCTTTAGTTAATTTTAAGCCTCCCGATAATGCTCTCCATACAAGGGGCTTTCGACTTGTACACCCAACTACTATAATACCTTGTACAACTATTTGTCATGTCCTAATAAATATCATCATCATCATCATCATCATCATCATCATCATCATCATCATCATCATCATCATCGTCATCGTCATCGTCATCGTCATCGTCATCGTCATCGTCATCGTCAACAACAACAACAAAAAACAAACAAACAAACAACAATAATAATAATAATGCCAGTTTTAAAGCCAACAATCTCTAGATCCTTTTTTTTTTTTTTAAATCCTTCTGGGCGATCTGTCCGATACTTGAATGAGCATGTTTTCTAAGAGCTACCATACTTGCACACTTTCTAGATGTAACATCTATCATAAATTTCATCAATCATGAATTGAATGGGAGAATTTGGCAAAACCACATTCACTCATGGAGCATGCTGGCAGGAACAGCACTGACAAGTCGCAGGGTAACACCGCAGCTGGGTGGTTGCCAGAAATAGGCAGCAAACTCTTTTTGAAAAGAAAAGAACCCAAACTACATTAATTAAGCTGGAAACTAAGACATATTTTGAGATAATCACAAAATTTATTCCTGTCCCAAATAACTTGCACACTACTGTACCTCTGCTTATATTTGTACTGTATTATAATTATGAGGCACTGTGAAAGTGTTTTTATCACTTACAAGTGTTAGATACTTTCTTAAATCTTTATAGGTTGGTGACAAGCTGTATATGGTCAATGGACACGATGTGGAAATCTGTGACCATTATGAAGCAGTTAACATTATGCGTGAAGCAGGCTCTCAGCTAAGACTTGTGGTTTCCCGTGAAGTAACTAGAATTGTTCCAGAAAAGGTTGGTCTCTCTTTCTAGCTTTCAAGAAGAACTCTCCTTATTAGTTTCAGTGAATAATTCCATAGAAATTAAGTGTATTTTGGTCCTCTGTATGATGTCAATAGGAAAAACTATTTTTTTATCCTTTTTGATGGTAATTTTGGATAGTTTATCTTCAACTGTATATCTAGTTCTCCGTAGATGTGTAACATTCATTTCTCTGGGAACTCTTCTTGAGGGACTGACTTGTATGAAAACGCCTGGGGATGCACTCCACCATGCTACATCGATGACCTTATACCATACTTTCACTTGGAGTTCACTCCACCTTGCAACATATATGAGATGCTATCAAAAAGTTCCAGGTCTGCTGCTGCTGCCAAAAAAAGAGAAATATATACATGTATATGCTTACCTAATCACTTAGTTGAAGTTGTCTCCTTTGATGTACAGTAGTCCACCCAAATTCGCAGGGGTTACGTTCCAAGACCACCTACGAATTTGGAAAAACTGCGAATTCTGGACGCGGTTAAAAAAATGCCTATAAATGCTAGTGTTTATAGATTAAACCCTAAATATGCTCCCCAAACATTTTAATTTAATTTCAAACTCGGCTTCATACATTTTTTTTTTCAACAAGTTGACCGTCTCTCACCAAAGCAGAGTGACCCGAAAAGAAAGAAAATCCCCAAAAAGAAAATACTTTCATCTTCATTCAACACTTTTCACCACACTTATACATAATCACTGTCTGCAGAGGTGACTAGATGCAACAGTTTAGAAACATATATAAAGATATATAACATATCCCTCTAAACTGCCAATATCCCAAACCCCTACTTTAAAGTGCAGACATTATACTTCCCATTTCCAGTACTCAAGTCTGGCTATATAAAATTAACCGATTTCCTTGAATCCCTTAACTAAATATTACCCTGCTCACACTCCAACAGCTCGTCAGGTCCCAAAAACCATTTGTCTCCATTCACTCCTATCTAACATGCTCATGCACGCTTGCTGGAAGTCCAAGCCCCTCGCCCACAAAACCTCCTTTACTCCCTCCCTCCAACCTTCTTGAGGATGACCCCTACCCCTCCTTCCTTCCCCTACAGATTTATATGCTCTCCAAGTCATTATTCTTTGGTCCATTTTCTCTAAATGACCAAACCACCTCAACAACCCCTCTTCAGCCCTCTGACTAATTTTTTTTTTTTTTCAACAAGTCAGCCATCTCCCACCGAGGCAGGGTGACCCAAAAAAGAAAGAAAATCCCCAAAAAGAAAATGCTTTCATCATCATTCAACACTTTCACCACACTCACACATTATTACTTTTTGCAGAGGTGCTCAGAATACAACAGTTTAGAAGCATATACGTATAAAGATACACAACATATCCCTCCAAACTGCCAGTATCCCAAACCCCTCCTTTAAAGTGCAGGCATTGTACTTCCCATTTCCAGGACTCAAGTCCGACTATTGGCAGTTTGGAGGGATATGTTGTGTATCTTTATACGTATATGCTTCTAAACTGTTGTATTCTGAGCACCTCTGCAAAAGCAGTGATAATGTGTGAGTGTGGTGAAAGTGTTGAATGATGATGAAAGTATTTTCTTTTTGGAGATTTTCTTTCATTTTTTGGGTCACCCTGCCTCGGTGGGAGACGGCCGACTTGTTGAAAAAAAAAAAAAAAGTCCGACTATATGAAAATAACCGGCTTCCCTGAATCCCTTCACTAAATATTACCCTGCTCACACTCTAACTCTAATACTTTTAGTAATTCCACACCACCATTTAATTTCCACACTCCATATTCTCTGCATAATATATACACCAGACATTGCCCTTAGACAGGACATCTCCACTGCCTCCAACTGCCTCCTCGCTGCAGCATTTACAACCCAAGCTTCACACCCATATAAGAGAGTTCGTACCACTATACTTTCATACATTCCCTTCTTTGCTTCTATAGATAATGTCTTTTTTTGTCTCCACAGATACCTCAACATGCCACTCACCTTTTTGCCTTCATCAATTCAGTGGTTAACCTCATCCTACATAAACCCATCTGCTGACAAGTCAACTCCCAAATATCTGAAAATATTCACTTCTTCCATACTCGCTCTCTCCAATGTGATATCCAATTTTTCTTTATCTAAATCGTTTGATACCCTCATTACCTTACTCTTATATATGTTCACTCTCAACTTTCTACCTTTACACACCCTCCCAAACTCATCCACTAAGCTTTGCAACTTTTCTTTAGAATCTCTCATAAGCACAGTATCATCAGCAAAAAGTAACTGTGTCAACTCCCATTTTGTTCTCGATTCCCCATAATTTAATCCCACCCCTCTCCGCAACACCCTAGCATTCGCCTCCTTCACAACCCCATCTATAAATTTATTAACCATGGTGACATTACACATCCCTCTCTGAGACATACTTTTACCGGGAAGTAATCTCCGTCTCTCCTTCACACTCTAACCTGAGCCTCACTATCCTCATAAAAACTCTACATCATTTAGTATCTTACTACCTATTCCATATACTTGCAGCATCTGCCACATTGCTTCTCTATCCACTCTGTCATATGCCTTTTCTAAATTCATAAATGCAATGAAAATTTCCCTACCTTTATCTAGATACTGTTTGCATATAGGCTTCAATGTAAACACTTAATCCACACATCCCCTACCCACTCTAAAACCTCCTTGCTCATCCGCAATTCTGCATTCTGTCTTACCTCTAATTCTTTCAATAATAATCCTACCGTACACTTTACCTGGTATACTCAGTGAACTTATTCCCCTATAATTTTTACCATCTCTTTTGTCCCCCTTCACTCTATATAAAGGAACTATACATGCTCTCTGCCAATTCTTAGGTACCTTTCCCTCTTTCATACATTTATTAACCAAAAATACCAGCGACTCTAACACAATATATCCCCCCTGCTTTTAACATTTCTGTCATGATCCCATCAGTTTCAGCTGCTTTACCCCTTTTCATTCTACATAATGCCTCATGCACCTCCCCCTTCACTCACATCCTGGTCTTCTTCACTCCTAAAGGATGTTATACCTCCCTGACCTGTGCACGAAATTACCGCCTCCCTTTCTTCATCAACATTTAAAAGTTCCTCAAAATATTCCCGCCATCTACCCAATGCCTCCAGCTCCCCATCTACTAACTCCCCTTCTCTGTTTTTAACTGACAAATCCATTTATTCCCTAGGCTTTCTTAATGTGTTTATCTGCAAAATTTTTTCTTTTCATTAAAATTTCTTGACAGTGCCTCTCCCACTTTTTCATCTGCTCTCCTTTTGCACTCTCTCATCACACTCTTCACCTTTTTTTACTCTCCATATTCTTTGCTCTTCTTACAACATTTCTACTTGAAAAAAAACTTTCATAAGCTACCTTTTTCTCGTCCACTAACCTTTGCAATTTTTCTTTAGAATCTCCCATAAGCACAGTATCATCAGCAAAAAGTAACTGTATCACTTCCCATTTGTATTTGATTCCCCATAATTTAATCCCACCCCTCTCCCGAACACCCTAGCATTTACTTCTTTTACAACCCCATCTATAAATATATTAAACGACCATCGTGACATTACACATCCCTGTCTAAGACCTACTTTTACTGGGAAGTAGTCTCCCTCTCTTCTCCACACCCTAACCTGAGCCTCACTATCCTCATAAAAACTCTTAACAGCATTTAGTAACTTACCACCTATTCCACATACTTGGGACATCTGCCACATTGCTCCCCTATCCACTCTATCATATGCATTTTCTAAATCCATAAATGGTTGGTCATTTAGAGAGAATGGAACAAAGCAAAATAACTTGGAGAGTGTATAAATCTGTAGGGAAAGGAAGACTGGGTAGGTATCATCCCTGAATAGATTGGAGGCAGGGGGTAAAGGAGTTTTTGTGGGTGAGGGGCTTGGACTTCCAGCAAGCATGCGTGAGTGTGTTAGATAGGAGTGAATGGAGACAAATGGCTTTGGGGACCTGACGAGCTGTTGGAGTGTGAGCAGGGTAATATTTTGTGAACTGATTCAGGGAACCCGGTTAGCCAGACTTGAGTCATGGAAATGGGAAGTACAATGCCTGCACTTTAAAGGAGGAGTTTGGGATACTGGCATTTTGGAGGGACATCTAAGCTGTCATATCTGAGTGCCTCTATTGAAACAGTGATTATGTATGAGTGATGGTGAACGTGTTGAATGATGAAAGTTTTTGCTTTCTTTTTTCTTTTTTTTTCTTTTTGGGTTACCCTGCCTCGGTGGGAAAAGGCCTACATGTTTAAAAAAAAAAAATCTTTGGGTTTATTCTTTTAACCCTTTGACTGTTTCAGGCCCCTTTCTGAAACTGTCATTCTATGACACCAAATATTCGAAAAAAAAAAATTATTTTTTCTCATGAAATGATAGAGAATCTTTTCCCGATGGTAATGACACCAAATGTTCGAAATTTGGTCGAAAACTCACGGAATTACTCTCCCATGAAGTTCGCAGAATCAGCGACGTATGTGTATCGGCGATTTCGCCGACTTTGAGCCCTGTTTTCAACCAATTTCGTTGTTCCAGTTGACCAAACTCATAGCTATTTCTTTAGAACTACATTTTATCTATCAGCTGAGTACAAGAAACTGCCCATTTACCAATTTGAACTACCCAATATAGTGGTCAGAAATTGGCAATTTGGCCAATTTCATGCAAATTAAAAATGATGCCAATTTCAAAATAAGGTCCAGAATAAACAAGGTAGACATTCTTGGCACTAAAATAGCATATCCTCTGTTCATTAGTCACATCTCTAGGCCCCTCTTATATTATTATTGCTTTCTATTTTGATTTTTTATTCATTCAAAAAAATACAAAATTTACTGTTATGCAGACTACTGCAGTATTGTAAAAGTGGTATAAATAATATCAGTGCACTAGTGAAAGAAAATTAGACTCCCCAGGTGACGTGTATTGGACGTAGTGTGATTTTTTTACTCCTGAACATTGGTAAAAATCGAACATTTCCGCTAATTTGAGCTCAGTTTCAAGGTCGTTTTCATTGTCAAAGTAATGAAAATCATCTCTATTTCTGTAATATGTTTTCCATTTTATCACCTAAGACCATGAAAACGCGAATACAACGATAAATATTATACGAAAATACACCTCAAAGTCGGCGTTTTATTCCAAAAAAACGATCAGAGTTTTTTTTTTTCTCATTACGCAATGTGTGCTGCAGGATTTTTTTTATGTGGTGCACACTGATCACACAGACCCATTCTCTCACATGTGGGCCTACCAGCTTTCTCCCGCTTGATTTGAAGCCACTAGAATTATCGAGTATATATACGTCAGAAACATTGGCTCGTAAGACGTATTTATACGTCGAAAACAGTCAAAGGGTTAATTATACAGTGGACCTTTGGTTTTTGGCCAGTGTGGAAATCGTGCAATTTGGATTTTGAGCATTTTTTTGGGGGTGGAATACCCCCCCCCAACCCCACTGATGGGGGGGTTCGTACATCGGCTCGGAAATTGAAATAAGACATTTAATGTCTTATTTTCCATTAATATAGACATTTTCATTAATCCATCAATGATTTTTTCTTCAAAATTATGTAAGAAACACATTACATAGCATATAAACATGCAGTGTTTTTATGCGACGACTCCCACCGAGGCAGGGTGACCCAACAAGAAAGAAAATCCCCAAAAAGAAAATACTTTCATCATCATTCAACTCTTTCACCTCACTCACACAGTCACTGTTTTTGCAGAGGTGCTCAGAACACAACAGCTTAGAAGCATGTATGTATAAAGATACACAACATATCCCTCCAAACTGTCAATATCCCGAACCCCTCCTTTAGAGTGCAGGCATTGTACTTCCCATTTCCAGGACTCAAGTCCGGCTATATAAAAATAACCGGTTTCCCTGAATCCCTTCACTAAATATTACCCTGCTCACACTCCAACAGATCGTCAGGTCCCAAATACCATTCGTCTCCATTCACTGCTATCGAACCCACTCGCGCATGCCTGCTGGAAGTCCAAGCCCCTCGCCCACAAAACCTCCCTTAGCCCTTCCTTCCAACCTTTTCAAGAACAACCCCTACTCCGCCTTCCTTCCCCTACAGATTTAAATGCTCTCCATGTCATTCTACTTTGATCCATTCTCTCTAAATGTCTTAAATGTCTTATTTATTTTCATTAATCCATCTATGATATTTTCTTCAAAATTATACCATAAGAAACACGTTACATAGCATATAAACATGCAATCTTTATATGCTATCGAGGGGTGGGGTCAGGTGAAGGATAAACATTACATTTTTTCTGGTCCAGCTTCAGAGAAAACATGTATGAATCTGCCTTGGCCCAGTAACCGCCCCTAATAATACGTAAGGCTTTTGTTTACAATTCTCGGCATGAATTATTCATTATTCTCCCTTTGTTTATGATGGCATCTAAAGGTAGTTGATTGAAATGATTAAACTCAGTGAACATGGTATGTCGATGGTAATAATATGGCCATAGGTCGCAGTCTATGTAGCCGGTAGGTATACACCTAGATGTAGTCCGTCTGGGACTACAAATAAATATTACTCACCAGCAAGAGTCTTCAATAAAGGTATGTAATGTTCATTTATCATTAAAATTAGTCATTTATATTTATTTCTCATTGTTTTCTGTATGTAAAACTACAGTTATTCTCTATAAAATGTATTTTTTGTTAATGTTTTTGGGTGTCAGAATCGGCCATTTTGGATTTAGGCCAACCTTCTGTAACGGATTTATTACGGAAACTGGGGGTCTACTGTACTTTGGATATAAATTTAGTTAGTCTTTTGGACTTATTATGCTTGCTTAGAAACTGCTGTTTTCGCTTCAGATTTCTGCTTACCGTGATTCCCGTCTTTTACTTTTTTTTGTGTTATACATATTTCGCTCTTAGACAGAAAAGAGAAGACATGAACACCATATACACGATTATCAAGATTATAAAGAAGACTTCCTAACCCCCATTAACCCTTTGACTGTTTCGGTCGTATGTATACGTCTTACGAGCCACCGTGTTTGACGTATACATACTCATAAATTCTACCGACTTCAAATCAAGCAGAAGAAAGCTGGTAGTCCCAAATTTGAGAGAATGGGTCTGTGTGGTCAGTGTGCACCATATAAAAAAAATCCTGGAGCACGCAGTGCATAATGAGAAAAAAAAAAAACTGGCCTTTTTTTTTTTTTAATTAAAATGCTGATTTTGTGGTTTATTTTTGTATAGTATTTATGGGTGTATTCATGTTTTCTTGGTCTCATTTGATAGAATGGAAAACATATTATAGAAATAGAGGTGATTTTGATTGGTTTTAATATAAAAAGAACCTGGAAATGGAGCTCAAAATAGGGGAAGTGTTTGATTTTTGCCGATGTTCAAAAGTAAACAAATGATGTCATTGTCCAATAAATGTCCAAGTAACCATTCTAATATGCAGTCATGAATGGATTGACATTATATGTACAATTATTACAGTATTGCAGTAATCTGCATAACAGTAAATCTTCTATTTTTTGTTTGAATAAAAACTCAAAATAGAAAGCAAGAGTAATATCAGAGGGGCCTGGAGACATGACTGATGAACAAAGAAAATCTTATTTTAGAGCCAGGAATGTCTGCATTGTTCATTCTTGACCGTATTTTGAAACCGTCATATTTTTTAATTTTCGTGAAATTGGCCAAATTGCAAATTCCTGACCACTTTATTGGGTAGTTGAAATTGGTAAATGGGCAGTTTCTTGTACTCAATCGATAGAAAAAACGAAGTTCTAAAGAAATGGCTATGAGTTTGGTCGACTGGAACAATGGAATTAGCCGAAAATAGGGCTCAAAGTGGGTGAAATCGCTGATTTGTAAATATCGCCAAGGTTGCTAACTTCACGAGAGTGTAATTCCGTAAGTTTTCGATCAAATTTCGTTCTCTTGGTGTCATTACCATCGGGAAAAGATTCTCTATCATTTCATAAGTTTTTTTTTTTTCAACACCAGGAGACGCCTCAGGATTGGGGCTTGCGACAGTCAAAGGGTTAAGTGGTATAACAGAAGGCCAACAATACTAACCCCCCTCCCCCCCTTTTTTATTTTGTGTGTGGGGGGGGGGCAGATCAACCAGGCTGTGGATATGAGGGCCAGTGGACTGTCAGTAGAAACAGCCTGGATGACCAGGGAAGAACCAGCAAGTCTGAGTATTAGTAGGAAGACTCTCAAACCTCATCAAAGGTTTGTTGAAAGGTGTGGTGAATCAGTGAAATGGACTACAAGAGGAAGTAGCGTCTTACAAGCTCTGGAAACTCCTCTTATCAAACTTTCTTGCAAATCAACTCCCAGTTTTCCTAAACTTCAAACAAGATATTACCCCATTGATTTTGTTTTGTGTTCTAGTTTCACCTCATTATCCTTAGACACAATTTTAAAAACATTCATCAGTTTTCTTGTCTGTCACTGTATATAATGGGATTACTTTTGCATTATATTGACTGTTTTTTTCAGAAAAATTCTAAAGTTGAGCAGCCTGTCGGTAATCATGTTATGGTTGAGGGAGTACAAAATACCTGTGCTGCTAGTGGACTTTTACAAGAGAGTGATGTAGAACAGACACCACCAACACAAATAATAGCCAACCATGTGGGCATGACTATCAACTCTCAAAGTAATACAACTACTCTAAATGGAGATCATACAAGTATAAATGGAGATGCTGAACTTGATGGCGAAATGGAGGTGAGAAGTTTGAAATATTTTTGTAAACTCAGACACTGTTGTTATTCATGAATATGAAATGATATGAATATGAAAAATATTTTGTAATTAAGTATGAGTTTAAAACTGCATTTACTGTAATATGAACCTAGAGGAATTGGTGGTATTTTATTTGTCAGGAAACAGGACAAGTGTTTTCTGACATGAATCTTAATAATATGATGACTGGATATAATTGAAGCTTTTGAGCATACACAAATAACCCGCACTTAGGAGAAAGAAAAGCTTACGATGACATTTTGGTCTGACTTGGACTATTTACAAAGTCACACTAACACAAAAAGGAGAAGGAGCCAGTATGTGTAGGTGAGGGGGACCGGTACGGGTTCAAGAGAGGAAGAAATAGAAGTATGAGTAGTGGTAAGACTGGTAGTGAAAGTACAGTGGACCCCCGCGTAACGATCACCTCCGAATGCGACCAATTATGTAATTGTATTTATGTAAGTGCGTTTGTACGTGTATGTTTGGGGGTCTGAAATGGACTAATCTACTTCACAATATTCCTTATGGGAACAAATTCGGTCAGTACTGGCACCTGAACATACTTCTGGAGTGAAAAAATATCGTTAACCGGGGGTCCACTGTAGTAGTAGAAGATATAGTGGTAATAGAGAGAGTAGTTTAGTGGCACAAGAGAGAGAGAGAGAGAGAGAGAGGGGAGTGAAGGGTGAATGAGGCACTAGTAATGGTAATAGCAGTAGTAGTAGAAATGGAGTGGTAGTCATAGTAGTATAAGTGGGGTTAATCTAAGGACAAGAAAAAGGAGCACTGCAGGAGAGCTATGGGCCCACAATGGGTAGGGCCAAAAACATGGGGAAAAAACTGATGGACAGAACATACTTATGCAGATGAACTAAAACAGAGAAAGAAAAAGGAAAAAATAGGAAAGGAGAAGAGGTAGGGAGAGGAAGAGAAGAAAGGATGAGGTTAGGTCATGAATGTTCTGAAGTTTGGAACATTTGACAGTGTAATGAGAAAGGAACCCATCTACAGAGACAAAGCCAGGACTATGATTCATACAAGGAAAGTTGTGTATAAGGGATATTTCAGTAAGATAGCAACTGTAAAAGCTGGAAGTAGGGTAGACAGTTTCAGCAGAAGACCAGTCAGTTGCCTCCCTTCATCTTTCACTTCCCTTTCTCTCTTGTTCCACTAAATTGCTCTCCCTACTTTCTACTACTAATATTACTTCTACTATTACAACAAGCCTTACTACAACCACTACTTATTTTTCTTCCTCTTTTGGTCCCATCTTGTCCTTGCCTATGTACAGTAGGGTCCCACTTTACGGCATTTCACTAATATGGGCATTTCAAATTAATACCAAAACTATACAGCTCCCTTTCCACCCCACCTGACTCGCTAGTACAGTCACCGTGCACTACTGTTTGTTCACATCCTCCGTTAGCTCTGCGTCTTTCCATTACATCTGGAAACTTTTCCAAATTTCAAGTGTTTTAAAGTTTTTGCATATTTTATATATACTCTGATAATTATACTGAAGTGTACTTGTACACTGTGCTGGCGTGCAGGTACACATTAAAATCACTAGTTTCACTAGTCATGAAGACGCCATATTATTATTATTAAAAATTATAATCGTTATGGGGCGCTTTATGTGTCGTATATTATGTTAATATAGACAGTTTCATTAATTCATCTGTGATATTTTTTATCAAAATTATTTAAGAAACATCTACATAACATAAAAACGTGATAAATATAAGATGTAGTAGCCAGGCATCTTGTCGGAGTAACGGCAAGAATTACATTTTCTCTAGTTCATCGTAAGATACAATGTGTACACTATAGTATTACTGGGGGTAACTTTAATTGAGCTATGTGTAGAAAGAGATTTGGTAATAAGTAATACATATTTTATGAAAAAGAGGATAAATAAATATACAAGGTATGATGTAGCACGTAATGAAAGTAGTTTGTTAGATTATGTATTGGTGGATAAAAGGTTGATGGGTAGGCTCCAGGATGTACATGTTTATGGAGGGGCAACTGATATATTGGATCATTATTTAGTTGTAGCTACAGTTAGAGTAAGAGGTAGATGGGAAAAGAGGAAGGTGGCAACAACAAGTAAGAGGGAGGTAAAAGTGTATAAACTAAGGGAGGAGGAAGTTCGGGGATGATATAAGCGACTATTGGCAGAAAGGTGGGCTAGTGCAAAAATGAGTAGTGGGGGGGTTGAAGAGGGTTGGAATAGTTTTAAAAATGCAGTATTAGAATGTGGGGCAGAAGTTTTGTGGTTATAGGAGGGTGGGGGCAGGTGGAAAGAGGAGTGATTGGTGGAATGATGAAGTAAAGGGTGTGATAAAAGAGAAAAAGTTAGCTTATGAGAGGTTTTTACAAAGCAGAAGTGTTATAAGAAAAGCAGAGTATTTTTTTTTTTTTTCAACAAGTCGGCCGTCTCCCACCGAGGCAGGGTGACCCAAAAAAGAAAGAAAATCCCCAAAAAGAAAATACTTTCATCATCATTCAACACTTTAACCACACTCGCACATTATCACTGTTTTTGCAGAGGTGCTCAGAATGCAACAGTCTAGAAGCATACACATATAAAGATACACAACATATCCCTCCAAACTGCCAATATCCCAAACCCCTCCTTTAAAGTGCAGGCATTGTACTTCCCATTTCCAGGACTCAAGTCCGACTATATGAAAATAACCGGTTTCCCTGAATCCCTTCACTAAATATTACCCTGCTCACACTCCAACAGATCGTCAGGTCCCAAGTACCATTCGTCTCCATTCACTCCTATCTAACACGCTCACGCACGCTTGCTGGAAGTCCAAGCCCCTTACCCACAAAACCTCCTTTACCCCCTCTCTCCAACCCTTTCGAGGACGACCCCTACCCCGCCTTCCTTCCCCTATAGATTTATATGCTTTCCATGTCATTCTACTTTGATCCATTCTCTCTAAATGACCAAACCACCTCAACAACCCCTCCTCTGCCCTCTGACTAATACTTTTATTAACTCCACACCTTCTCCTAATTTCCACACTCCGAATTTTCTGCATAATATTTACACCACACATTGCCCTTAAACAGGACATCTCCATTGCCTCCAACCGTCTCCTCGCTGCTGCATTTACCACCCAAGCTTCACACCCATATAAGAGTGTTGGTACTACTATACTTTCATACATACCCTTCTTTGCCTCCATAGATAACGTTTTTTGACTCCACATATACCTCAACGCACCACTCACCTTTTTTCCCTCATCAATTCTATGATTAACCTCATCCTTCATAAATCCATCCGCCGACACGTCAACTCCCAAGTATCTGAAAACATTCACTTCTTCCATACTCCTCCTCCCCAATTTGATATCCAATTTTTCTTTATCCAAATCATTTGACACCCTCATCAGGTTGGTAGACAGCAACCGCCCAGGGAGGTACTACCGTCCTGCCAAGCGAGTGTAAAACGAAAGCCTGTAATCGTTTTACATGATGGTAGGATTGCTGGTGTCTTTTGTCTGTCTCATAAATATGCAAGATTACAGGTAAGTCTTGCTACTTCTACTTACACTTAGGTCACACTACACATACATGTACAAGCATATATATACACACCCCTCTGGGTTTTCTTCTATTTTCTTTCTAATTCTTGTTCTTGTTTATTTCCTCTTATCTCCATGGGGAAGTGGAACAGAATTCTTCCTCTGTAAGCCATGCTTGTCATAAGAGGCGACTAAAATGCCGGGAGCAAGGGGCTAGTAACCCCTTCTCCTGTATATATTACTAAATTTAAAAGGAGAAACTTCAGTTTTTTCTTTTGGGCCACCCCACCTCAGTGGGATACGGCTGGTACGTTGAAAGAAGAATCACCTTACTCTTTTCTATGTTCACTTTCAACTTTCTACCTTTACACACATTCCCAAACTCATCCACTAACCTTTGCAATTTTTCTTTAGAATCTCCCATAAGCACAGTATCATCAGCAAAAAGTAACTGTGTCAATTCCCATTTTGAATTTGATTCCCCATAATTTAATCCCACCCCTCTCCCGAACACCCTAGCATTTACTTCCTTTACAACCCCATCTATAAATATATTAAACTTCCATGGTGACATTACACATCCCTGTCTAAGACCTACTTTTACCGGGAAGTAGTCTCCCTCTCTTCTACACACCCTAACCTGAGCCTCACTATCCTCATAAAAACTCTTTACAGCATTTAATAACTTACCACCTATTCCATATACTTGCAACATCTGCCACATTGCTCCTCTATCCACTCCATCATATGCCTTTTCTAAATCCATAAATGCAATAAAAACTTCCCTACCTTTATCTAAATACTGTTCACATATATGTTTCAATGTAAACACTTGATCTACAAATCCCCTACCCACTCTGAAACCTCTTTGCTCATCCAGAATCCTACATTCTGTCTTACCTCTAATTCTTTCAATTATAACCCTACCGGCTATTAGGGTGTGTAGAAGAGAGGGAGACTACTTCCCGGTAAAAGTAGGTCTTAGACAGGGATGTGTAATGTCACCATGGATGTTTAATATATTTATAGATGGGGTTGTAAAGGAAGTAAATGCTAGGGTGTTCGGGAGAGGGGTGGGATTAAATTTTGGGGAATCAAATTCAAAATGGGAATTGACACAGTTACTTTTTGCTGATGATACTGTGCTTATGGGAGATTCTAAAGAAAAATTGCAAAGGTTAGTGGATGAGTTTGGGAATGTGTGTAAAGGTAGAAAGTTGAAAGTGAACATAGAAAAAGAGTAAGGTGATGAGGGTATCAAATGATTTAGATAAAGAAAAATTGGATATCAAATTGGGGAGGAGGAGTATGGAAGGAGTAAATGTTTTCAGATACTTGGGGGTTGACGTGTCGGCGGATGGATTTACGAAGGATGAGGTTAATCATAGAATTGATGAGGAAAAAAAGGTAAGTGGTGCGTTGAGGTATATGTGGAGTCAAAAAAAACGTTATCTATGGAGGCAAAGAAGGGAATGTATGAAAGTATAGTAGTACCAACACTCTTATATGGGTGTGAAGCTTGGGTGGTAAATGCAGCAGCGAGGAGATGGTTGGAGGCAGTGGAGATGTCCTGTTTAAGGGCAATGTGTGGTGTAAATATGCAGAAAATTCGGAGTGTGGAAATTAGGAAAAGGTGTGGAGTTAATAAAAGTATTAGTCAGAGGGCAGAAGAGGGGTTGTTGAGGTGGTTTGGTCATTTAGAGAGAATGGATCAAAGTAGAATGACATGGAAAGCATATAAATCTATAGGGGAAGGAAGGCGAGGTAGGGGTCGTCCTCGAAAGGGTTGGAGAGAGGGGGTAAAGGAGGTTTTGTGGGCAAGGGGCTTGGACTTCCAGCAAGCGTGCATGAGCGTGTTAGATAGGAGTGAATGGAGACGAATGGTACTTGGGACCTGACGATCTGTTGGAGTGTGAGCAGGGTAATATTTAGTGAAGGGATTCAGGGAAACCGGTTATTTTCATATAGTTGGACTTGAGTCCTGGAAATGGGAAGTACAATGCCTGCACTTTAAAGGAGGGGTTTGGGATATTGGCAGTTTGGAGGGATATGTTGTGTATCTTTATACGTATATGCTTCTAAACTGTTGTATTCTGAGCACCTCTGCAAAAACAGTGATTATGTGTGAGTGTGGTGAAAGTGTTGAATGATGATGAAAGCATTTTCTTTTTGGGGATTTTCTTTCGTTTTTGGGTCACCCTGCCTTGGTGGGAGACGGCCAACTTGTTGAAAAAAAAAAAAAATACATATACAAACATATATATACACACTCTTCTGGGTTTTCTTCTGTTTTCTTTCTGGTTCTTGTTCTTGCTTATTTCCTCTTACCTCCATGGGGAAGTGTAACAGAATTCTTCCTCCGTAAGCCATGCGTGTTGTAAGAGGCGACTAAAATGCCGGGATCAAGGGGCTAGTAACCTCTTCTCCTGTATATATTACTAAATGTAAAAGGAGAAACTTTCGTTTTTCCTTTTGGGCCACCCCACCTCGGTGGGATACGGCTGGTGTGTTGAAAGAAAGAAAGATTAATAAGCATCAGAGAGAGTGGCTCCCCTTGCGCCTTCATCTGTTCGCAGTTCTCAGCGCCTCCTTGTCTCTTGCTTACTCATTCTCTCGTTTATGATGGCATCTAAGGGTAGCTCTTAGAAACAGTTAAACTCTGTGAACAAGGTATGTCACTCTGAGGCTCTTTAAATTCAGGTGTAGTAGCTACCACATCTGAGTTTCGATAATAAATACTCACCTCTTGCCCTACATTAAGACTTCACATATTTTAATGTAAGTAATGAGTTTACTGTATGCGTATTTTATCTCTCTGGACTGCTTCAGATATCGTATATTATTTGTAGATGTGGTAGCCAGGTGGGCTACTATACCTAACATACCTGACTTTCAACAATAAATGCTACTCACCTCTCACCCTACATTAAGATGCCAAATATTTTAAGGTAAGTAATGAATGTACTTGTATATTTTACTTATTGCTTTTTAATTCCTAGTTCTACTGTTAACTTAATATATGTTAGGGTAAACTTGTGTGGTATTTATGCACATTTATGTGGAAAAAATGGCGTTCCACTTTACGGTGGTAGTCTGGAACCTAACTTGCCATGTAAGTGGGGCCCTATTGTATACTGGCCCTTTCAGTCTTCTGTGTTAGTGTGACTTCGAGTTTGTAAATGGTCCAAATGTCGTCGTAAGTCTTTTTTCTCTCCTACATGCGGGTTATTTGTGTAATGTTCCAGTCACTGTATTGTGCCTTTTTGTTCCCTTTTGAGCGTAGTGTATATTATGAATTGTTTGTTATGAATTGCTGTTGTATATATCTCTAGTTTAATATTTTTCTTTATAAGCAGTACATGATGTAGATAGTGCATGATTGTGTAACCTTTCCATCAGCACAATGACAAAGAGAACTTCCCGACCCAGATATTGACGGAAACACTCTACACTACACTCATGCGGGATCATAACGGTTTGGGCTTCAGCATTGCAGGAGGGAGAGGAGCAGCACAGTTCAAAGATGGTTCAGATGTAAGTAACTGGAAAGTAAATAAGATTTTAACTTTACAGACAGGATGATTATACTTCAACAGGTGTTCCTCACCTTATGATGGGGTGAAGTTCCAATGAGCCCATCATAAGTTGAAAATATTGTAAGTCAGTTATGATTTTTTTAACACACCAGCTATTTCCCACCAAGGCAGGGTAACCCAAAAAGAAAAAAACCCAAAGAGAAAGAAAAAACTTTCATCATAATTCAACATTTTCACTATCACTCATACTTAATCACTGTCTTTGCAGAGGCACTCAGATACGACAGCTTAGACATCCCTCCAAATTGTCAATATCTCAAACTCCTCCTTCATAGTGCAGGCATTGTACTTCCCATTTCCAGGACTCAAGTCTGGCTAACTGGTTTCCCTGAATCCCTTCACAAAATATTACCCTTCTCACACCCCAACAGCACATCAGGTCCCATAAACCATTTGTCTCCATTCACTACTATCTAACACGCTCACGCATGCTTGCTGGAAGTCCAAACCCCTTGCCTACGAAACCTCCTGTACCCCCTCCCTCCAACTTTTTCGGGGATGACCCCTACCCAGTCTTCCTTCCCCTACAGATTTATACGCTCTCCAAGTGATTCTCCTTTGTTCCATTCTCTCTAAATGACCAAACCACCTCAACTGCCCCTCTTCAGTCCTCTGACTAATACTTTTAGTAACTCCACACCTCCTCCTAATTTCCACACTACGAATTCTCTGCATAATATTTACACCACATATTGCCCTTAGACAGGACATCTGCACTGCCTCCAGCCACCTCCTCGCTGCAGCATTTACAACCCATGTTTCACACCCATAGGAGTGTTGGTTCTACTATCGTACATTCCCTTCTTTGCCTCCATGGACAAGGTTCTTTGTCTCCACAGATACCTCAATGCACCACTCACCGTTTTTCCTTCATCAATTCAATGGTTAACCTCATCCTTCATAGACCTATCCACTGACACGTCAACTCCCAAATATCTGAAAACATTCACTTCTTCCATACTTGCTCCAATGTGATAACCAATTTTTCTTTATCTAAATCGTTTGATACCCTCATCACCTTACTCTTATCTATATTCACTTTCAACTTAATATCATTACACACCCTCCCAAACTTGTCCACTAACCTTTGCAACTTTTCTTTAGAATCCCCTAAAATCACAGTATCATCAGCAAAAAGTAACTGTGTCAATTCCCATTTTGTAATTGATTCCCCATAATTTAATCCCACCCTCTTCCCAGCACCCTAACATTTTCTTCTTTTACATCCCCATATGTAAATATATTATACAGCCATGGTGACATTACACATCCCTGTCTAAGACCTACTTTTACTGGGAAGTACTTTCCCTCTCTCCTTACCCACCCAATTCTGAGCCTCACTATCCTCATAAAAATTCTTTTCAGCATTTAGTAAGTTAGTAACTTTTCTATACACTTGCAACATCTGCCACATTGCTCCTCTATCCACTCTGTCATATGCCTTTTCTAAATCCATAAATGCAATGAGAACTTCCTTTCTTTTATTTAAATACTGTTCACATATATGCTTCAATGTAAATACCTGATCTACACATCCCCTACCCATTCTAAAGCCTCATTGCTCATCTGCAATCCTGTTTTCTGTCTTACCTCTTAATTCTTTCAATAATATCCCTACCATACACTTTCCCTGGTACACTCAGTAAACTTATTCCCTTATAATTTTTACATCTTCTGTCCCCCTTCCCTTTTTATAATGAATTATACATGCTCTTTGCCAATCCCTAGGTACCTTCCCCTCTTTCATACATTTATTAAACAAAAATACCAACCACTCCAACACTATATCTACCCCTGCTTTTAGCATTTTTGTCCTAATTCCAGCAGTTCCAGCTGCTTTACCCCCTTTCATTCTACATAATGCCTTGCACACCTTGCCCACAAACACATCCTGCTCTTCTTCACTCCTAAAAGATGTTATACTTCTCTGGCCAGTGCATGAAATTAATACCTCCTTTTGTTCATCGACATTTAAGAGTTCCTCAAAATATTCCCGCCATCTAACCAATACTTCATACATACAGCTGTGAATATAATATGTTAAATAAATGTGTAACTACTATCAATGAATAAGTAAAACAAATAATTACTGCAACGAAATACCAGTATTGAAAAGTAAATAAACAAGTTTATCTTAAACAATTTAGATAAGGAGAAATTGGATAGTAGATTGGGAGGGAGTATGGAAGAATAAAATGTGTTCAGATATTTGGGAGTAGACTTACCAGCAGATGGGTTTATGAAGGATGAGGATAATCATAGAATTGATGAAGGAAAAAAGCTGGGTGGTGCATTGAGGTATCTGTGAAGTCAAAGAACAATATCCATGGAGTCAAAGAAGGGAATGTATGAGAGTATAGTGGTACCAACACTCTTATATGGATCTGAAGCATGGATTGCAAATGTTGCAGCAAGTAGGAGGCTGTAAGCAGTGGGGATGTTGTGTCTAAGGGCAATGTGTGGCATAAATATTGTGCAGAGAATTCATAGTGTGTAAATGAGGAGGTGTGGAGTTATTAACCCTTTGAGGGTCGACAGGCCCTCTCCGAAACTCGTTCTCAGGGTCGGCCAAATTTAAAAAAAAAAAAAAAAATTATTTTCTCTTATGAAAAGATAGAGAATCTTTTCCCGATCATAAAGACACCAAAAGTTTGAAATTTGATAGAAAACTTACGAAATTATGCTCTCGCAAAGTTAGCGGTCTCGGCGATGTTTACGCATCGGCGATTTTGCCCACTTTGAGCCCCATTTTTGGCCAATTTCGCTGCACTAGTTGACAAAAAACATGAATATTTCGCTAGAACTCCATTTTTTCTATCGAATGGGTGCAAGAAACCACCCATTTATGAAATTCAACTATCCAGTACAGTGGTCAGAATTTAGCAATTTTGCCAATTTCACACAAATTTCAGAAGATGCCAATTTCCGAATAGGGTCCAGAATAAACAAGAAAGACATTCCTGGCACTAAAATGACATTTCCTCTAGTCATTAGTCACATCTCAAGGCCCCTCTTATATTGTTTTGCTTTCCATTTTGAATTTTTATTCTCACAAAAAATATAAGATTTACTGTTATGCAGACTACTGCATTAGTGTAAAAAATGGTATATATATTATTGGTGCACTTGTGAAAGAATATTAGACTCACCAGTTGATGTGTATTGCACGCTTGGCACGATTTGTTTACTTTTGAAGTTTGGTAAAAATCGAACATTTCTGCTACTTTGAGCTCAATTTCAAGGCACCTTTCATTGTAAAACCAGCCAAAATCATCTCAATTTCTGTAATATGTCTTCCATTCTATAAAATGAGACCAAGAAAACTAGAATACAACAATAAATACCATACGAAAATACACTGCAAAGTCGCTGATTTATTCCAAAAAAATGGTCAAAGTTTTTTTTTTCTCATTATGCACTGTGTGCTGCAGGATTTTTTTTAGACTGTACACACTGACCACATAGACCCATTCTTTCATATGAAGGCCCACCAGCTTTCTCCCACTAGATTTGAGGCCGCTAGAATTTATGCGTACTAGTACGTCAAAAACCCCTACGCGTAAGACGTACTAGTACGACGAAAACCCTCAAAGGGTTAAAAATATTATTCCAAGGGCTGAGGAGGGGTTGTTGAGGTGGTTTGATCATTTAGGGAGGATGGAGCAAAATAGGATGACTTGGAGGGTGTATAAATCTGTAGTGGAGGGAAGGAGGGGTAGGGGTCGTCTTAGGAAATGAGGGAGCTGGTAAAAGAGGTTTTCTGTGCAAGGGGCTTGGATATGCAGTAGGCATGTGTGGATGTTATGAATGAGAAGAAGCTGGATGTCCTGGCTTTAAGTGAAACAAAGCTGAAGGGGGTGGGAGAGTTTCAATGGAGAGGAATAAATGGGATTAGGTCAGGGGTTTCAGATAGAGTTAGAGCTAAAGGAGCAGCAATAATGTTGAAGGATAAGCTATGGCAGGAAAAGAGGGACTATAAATGTATTAATTCAAGGATTATGTGGAGTAAAATAAAGATTGGATGTGAAAAGTGGGTTATAATAAGTGTGTATGCACCTGGAGAAGAGAGAAGTGTAGAGGAGAGAGAGAGATTTTGGGAAATGTTGAGTGAATGTGTGGGGAGTTTTGAATCAAGTGTGAGAGTAATGGTGGTTGGGGATTTCAATGCTAAAGTGGGTAAAAATGTTGTGGAGGGAGTAGTAGGTAAATTTGGGGTGCCAGGGGCAAATGTAAATGGGGAGCCTTTGATTGAGCTATGTGTAGAAAGAGATTTGGTAATAAGTAATACATATTTTATGAAAAAGAGGATAAATAAATATACAAGGTATGATGTAGCACGTAATGAAAGTAGTTTATTAGATTATGTATTGGTGGATAAAAGGGTGATGGGTAGGCTCCAGGATGTACATGTTTATAGAGGGGCAACTGATATTTCGGATCATTATTTAGTTGTAGCTACAGTTAGAGTAAGAGGTAGATGGGAAAAGGGGAAGGTGGCAACAACAAGTAAGAGGGAGGTGAAAGTGTATAAACTAAGGGAGGAGGAAGTTTCGGGTGAGATATAAGCGACTATTGGTAGAAAGGTGGGCTAGTGCAAAGATGAGTAGCGGGGGGGTTGAAGAGGGTTGAAATAGTTTTAAAAATGCAGTATTAGAATGTGGGGCAGAAATTTGTGGTTATAGGAGGGTGGGGGCAGGAGGAAAGAGGAGTGATTGGTGGAATGATGAAGTAAAGGGTGTGATAAAAGAGAAAAAGGTAGCTTATGAAAGGTTTTTACAAAGCAGAAGTGTTATAAGAAGAGCAGAGTATATGGAGAGTAAAAGAAAGGTAAAGAGAGTGGTGAGAGAGTGCAAAAGGAGAGCAGATGATAGAGTGGGAGAGGCACTGTCAAGAAATTTTAATGAAAATAAGAAAAAATTTTGGAGTTAAACAAGTTAAGAAAGCCTAGGGAAAGTATGGATTTGTCAGTTAAAAACAGAGTAGGGGAGTTAGTAGATGGGGAGATGGAGGTATTAGGTAGATGGCAAGAATATTTTGAGGAACTTTTAAATGTTAAGGAAGAAAGAGAGGCAGTAATTTCATGCACTGGTCAGGGAGGTATACCATCTTTTAGGAGTGAAGAAGAGCAGAATGTAAGTGTGGGGGAGGTATGTGAGGCATTACATAGAATGAAAGGGGGTAAAGCAGCTGAAACTGATGGGATCATGATAGAAATGATAAAAGCATGGGGGGGATACAGTGGACCCCCACATAACGATTACCTCCAAATGTGACCAATTATGTAAGTGTATTTATGTAAGTGCGTTTGTACGTGTATGTTTGGGGGTCTGAAATGGACTAATCTACTTCACAATATTTCTTATGGGAACAAATTCGGTCAGTACTGGCACCTGAACATACTTCTGGAGTGAAAAAATATCGTTAACCGGGGGTCCACTGTATAGTGTTGGACTGGTTGGCACTTTTGTTTAATAAATTTATGAAAGAGGTGAAGGTACCTAGGGATTGGCAGAGAGCATGTATAGTCCCTTTATATAAAGGGAAAGGGGACAAAAGAGACTGTAAAAATTATAGCGGAATAAGTTTACTGAGTATACCAGGAAAAGTGTACGGTAGGGTTATAATTGAAAGAATTAGAGGTAAGACAGAATGTAGGATTCTGGATGAGCAAGGAGGTTTCAGAGTGGGTAGGGGATTTGTAGATAAAGTGTTTACATTGAAACATATATGTGAACAGTATTTAGATAAAGGTAGGGAAGTTTTTATTGCATTTATGGATTTAGAAAAGGCATATGATGGAGTGGATAGAGGAGCAATGTGGCAGATGTTGCAAGTATATGGAATAGGTGGTAAGTTATTAAATGCTGTAAAGATTTTTTATGAGGATAGTGAGGCTCAGGTTAGGGTGTGTAGAAGAGAGGGAGACTACTTCCCGGTAAAAGTAGGTCTTAGACAGGGATGTGTAATGTCACCATGGATGTTTAATATATTTATAGATGGGGTTGTAAAGGAAGTAAATGCTAGGGTGTTCGGGAGAGGGGTGGGATTAAATTTTGGGGAATCAAATTCAAAATGGGAATTGACACAGTCACTTTTTGCTGATGATACTGTGCTTATGGGAGATTCTAAAGAAAAATTGCAAAGGTTAGTGGATGAGTTTGGGAATGTGTGTAAAGGTAGAAAGTTGAAAGTGAACATAGAAAAGAGTAAGGTGATGAGGGTATCAAATGATTTAGATAAAGAAAAATTGGATATCAAATTGGGGAGGAGGAGTATGGAAGAAGTGAATGTTTTCAGATACTTGGGAGTTGACGTGTCGGCGGATGGATTTACGAAGGATGAGGTTAATCATAGAATTGATGAGGGAAAAAAGGTGAGTGGTGCGTTGAGGTATATGTGGAGTCAAAAAACGTTAACTATGGAGGCAAAGAAGGGAATTTATGAAAGTATAGTAGTACCAACACTCTTATATGGGTGTGAAGCTTGGGTGGTAAATGCAGCAGTGAGGAGACGGTTGGAGGCAGTGGAGATGTCCTGTTTAACCCTTTCAGGGTCCGTCCCGTAGATCTACGGCTTTACGTTCAGGGTCCAAACCGTAGATCTACGCCATGAGCTCAGCTCACTCTGATAAACTGTGAGTGGTACATTTGGGCCTAGATATGAGAGAATACATCTATGTGGTATATGTGCACCATATAAAACAGATCCTGCAGCACACTGTGTATAATGAGAGAAAAAAAATGAAATCATGATTTTTCGATTAAAACAGCAAATTTGCAGTGTTTTTTCGTATGTTTTTTATAGTTGTATTTGCGATTTCTTGGTCTCATTTGATAGAATGGAAGACATATTACAGAAATAGAGATGATTTTGATTGGTTTTAGCACTGGAAATGGCTTGAAACTGAGCTCAAAGTAGCAGAAATGTTAAATTTTTGCCGATATTCAAGAGTAAACAAACGACCTCACACGTGTAATACACGTCAGCTGGTGGGTCTAATATACATTCACAAATATGGTGATGATATTTATACAATTATTACAGTATTGCATAACAGTAAATCTTCTATTTTTTGGTGTGAATAAAAATTCATTATGTGAATAAAAAATCAAAATGGAATTTATTTGTAAAGCCTCAAAACATAACTAATGAACAGAGGAAATGTTAGTTTAGTGCCAGGAATGCCTACATTGTTCATTCTGGACCCTATTTTGAAATTGGAATATTTTGAACTTTGTGTTAGATTGGCCAAATTAACAATTTCTGATCACTTTATTTTGTAGTTGAAACAGTTGACTTGGCAATTTCTTGTGCTCAATCGATAGAATAGAAGTAATACTAGTGAAATAGCTAAGAATTTGGTTGATTGGAATAATGTAATTGGCCTAAAATAGGAGTCAAAGTCTGCAAAATCGCCGATTCGTAAATATCGCTGACATGTCAAAATTCGCGAGAGCATAATTTCGTCAGTTTTCCACCAAATTTCGTACTTTTTGTTTTATTACCTTCACAAAAAGATTCTCTACGATTTCATAAGAAAAAATAACAAATTTTTTTTTTGAAAATTCTTGGACACTGGTGCGTGACTCCAGATTTGGGCCTTGGACCCTGAAAGGGTTAAGGGCAATGTGTGGTGTAAATATTATGCAGAAAATTCGGAGTGTGGAAATTAGGAAAAGGTGTGGAGTTAATAAAAGTATTAGTCAGAGGGCAGAGGAGGGGTTGTTGAGGTGGTTTGGTCATTTAGAGAGAATGGATCAAAGTAGAATGACATGGAAGGCATATAAATCTATAGGGGAAGGAAGGCGTGGTAGGGGTCGTCCTCGAAAGGGTTGGAGAGAGGGGGTAAAGGAGGTTTTGTGGGCAAGGGGCTTGTACTTCCAGCAAGCGTGCGTGAGCGTGTTAGATAGGAGTGAATGGAGACGAATGGTACTTGGGACCTGAAGATCTGTTGGAGTGTGAGCAGGGTAATATTTAGTGAAGGGATTCAGGGAAACTGGTTATTTTCATATAGTCGGACTTGAGTCCTGGAAATGGGAAGTACAATGCCTGCACTTTAAAGGAGGGGTTTGGGATATTGGCAGTTTGGAGGGATATGTTGTGTATCTTTATATGTGTATGCTTCTAAACTGTTGTATTCTGAGCACCTCTGCAAAAACAATGATAATGTGTGAGTGTGGTGAAAGTGTTGAATAATGATGAAAGTATTTTCTTTTTGGGGATTTTCTTTCTTTTTTGGGTCACCCTGCCTCGGTGGGAGACGGCCGACTTGTTGAAAAAAAAAAAAATTACAATTTATAGTAGTTCTTGTCGTTTCATAACCAATCTTTGTTCTGACAATTGTTCTGACAATCTTTTTCTGAAATTATACTCAAATTGACACAAACACACTGACAGGTGGACCTTTACACCTGCCTTGGTTATTTACTATTGTCGTGGAATATATAGGTCCCAGCAATGTTTTGGATACATGGGAATATATAATAATAAAGCTGAAGGGGGTGGGAGAGTTTCAGTGGGGAGGAATAAATGGAATTAGGTCAGGGGTTTCAAATAGAGTTAGAGCTAAAGGAAGAGTAGCAATAATGTTGAAGGATAAGGTACGGTAGGAAAAGAGGGACTATAAATGTATTAATTCAAGGATTGTGTGGAGTAAAATAAAGGTTAGAGGTGAAAAGTGGGTAATAGTAAGCGTATATGCACCTGGAGAAGAGAAAAGTGTAAAGGAGAGAGAGAGAGGTTTTGGGAATTGCGGAGTTTTGAACCAAGGGTGAGAGTAATGGCAATTGGGGATTTCAATGCTAAAGTGGGCAAAAATGTTGTGGAGGGAGTAGTAGGTAAATTTGGGGTGCCAGGGGTAAATGAAAATGGGGAGTCTTTAATTGAGCTATGTGTAGAAAGAGGTTTTGTAATAAGTAATGCATATTTTATGAAAAAGAGGATAAATAAATATACAAGGTATGATATAGCACATAATGAAAGTAGTTTGTTAGATTATGTATTGGTGGATAAAAGGTTGATGGGTAGGCTTCAGGATGTACATGTTTATAGAGGGGCAACTGATATGTTGGATCATTATTTAGTTGTAACTACAGTTAGAGTAAGAGGTAGATGTGACAAGAGGAAAATGGCAACAACAAGTAAGAGGGAGGTGAAAGTGTATAAACTAAGGGAGGAGGTTGTTTGGGTGAGATATAAGCAGCTATTGGCAGAAAGGTGGACTGGTGCAAGTATGAATAGTGGGGAGGTTGAAGAGGGTTGAAATAGTTTTAAAAATGCAGTATTAGAATGTGGGGCAGAAGTTTGTGGTTATAGGAGGGTGGGAGCAGGAGGAAAGAGGAGTGATTGGTGGAATGATGAAGTAAAGGGTATGATAAAAGAGAAAAAGTTAGCTTATGAGAGGTTTTTACAAGGCAGAAGTGTTATAAGAAGAGTAGAGTATATGGAGAGTAAAAGAAAGGTGAAGAGAGTGGTGAGAGAGTGCAAAAGGAGAGCAGATGACAGAGTGGGAGAGGCACTGTCAAGAAATTTTAATGAAAATAAGAAAAAATTTGGAGTGAGTTAAACAAGTTAAGAAAGCCTAGGGAACGAATGGAATTGTCAATTAAAAACAGAGTAGGGGAGTTAGTAGATGGGGAGATGGAGGTATTGGGTAGATGGCAAGAATATTTTGAGGAACTTTTAAATGTCAACAAAGAAAGGGAGATGGTAATTTCATGCACTGGCCAGGGAGGTGTACCATCTTTTAGGAGTGAAGAAGAGCAGGATGTGAGTGGGGGAGGTGCATGAGGCATTATGTAGAATGAAAGGGGCTAAAGCAGCTGGAACTGACAGGATTAGGACAGAAATGTTAAAAGCAGGGGGGGATATAGTGTTGGAGTGGTTGGTATTTTTGTTTAATAACTCTAATGGAGGGGTTTTGGGATATTAGCAGTTTGGAGGGATATGTTGTGTATCTTTATACATATATACTTCTAAACTGTTGTGTTTTGAGCACCTCTGCAAAAACAGTGACTATGTGTGAGTGAGGTGAAAGTGTTGAATGATGATGAAAGTATTTTCTTTTTGAGGATTTTCTTTCTTTTTGGGTCACCCTGCCTCGGTGGGAGACGGCCGAATTGTTGGAAAAAAAAAAATGTATGAAAGAGAGGAAGGCACCTAGGGATTGGCGGAGAGCATGTATAGTCCCTTTATATAACAGGAAGGGGACAAAAGAGATTGTATAAATTATAGAGGAATAAGTTTTTCTTTTTTGGGCCACCCTGCCTTGGTGGGAATCGGCCAGTGTGATAATAAATAAAATAATAATAATAAAGTTTACTGAGTATACCAAGAAAAGTGTACAGTAGGGTTATTGTTGAAAGAATTTGAGGTAAGACAGAATGCAGGATTGCGGATGAGCAAGAGGGATTTAGAGTGGGTAGGGCATGTGTAGATCAAGTGTTTACATAGAAGCATATATGTGAACAGTATTTAGATAGAGGTAGGGAAGTTTTTATTGCATTTATGGATTTAGAAAAGGCATATGATAGAGTGGATAGGGAAGTAATGTGGCAGATGTTGCAAGTATTTGGAACAGATGGTAAGTTACTAAATGCTGTAAAGAGTCTTTATGAGGATAGTGAGGCTCAGGTTATGGTATGTAGAAGAGAGGGAGACTACTTCCAGGTAAAAGTAGGTCTTAGACAGGGATGTGTAATGTCACCATGGTCGTTTAATATATTTATAGATGGTGTTGTAAAAGAAGTAAATGCTAGGGTGATAAATTAGACACATGTGCAACTCTTGGGTATCTTTATTGAGGAAATGTTTCGCCACACAGTGGCTTCATCAGTCCATACCAAGGAGAATCGTGAAGAACAGGAGAATAAAGATACCCAAGAGTTGCACATGTGTCTAATATATCAACGTGTCGGTTTTCTGAACCATTCATCTACAATCCTGTCAGACACTGCAAGTTCTTGGGATCTTAATACTGTACTTAGGAATTCTTCGCTTGCCTAACCTTTGGGCACAACCTACTTCCACATTGAACAAATGTGACACCACCTACGTCTGCTGCACCTCTCCTGCTTACGGTATATAAACTACTACTTGGCACATATGCTGTATTCTATTCAAGATTGATGGACTGACCACATTGACTCAAGGTTGAGGGACTGATTACCTCATTCTTCTCCTGTTCTTCACAATTCTCCTTGGTATGGACTGATGAATCCATTGTGTGGCGAAACATTTCCTCAATGAAGATACCCAAGAGTTACACGTGTCTAGTTTATCAACGTGTCGGATCTCTGAACCATTCATCTACAACTGCTAGGGTGTTTGGGAAGGGGGTAGGATTAAATTATGGGGAATCAAATTAAAAATGGGAATTGACACAGTTCCTTCTGGTGATGATACTGTGCTTATGGGAGATTCTAAAGAAAAATTGCAAAGGTTAGTGGACGAGTTTGGGAGTGTGTGTAAAGGTAGAAAATTGAAAGTGAACATGGAAAAGAGTAAGGTGATGAGGGTATCAAATGATTTAGATAAAAAAAAAATTGGATATCAAACTGGGAAGGAGGAGTACGGAAAAAGTGAATGTTTTCAGATATTTGGGGGTTGACGTGTCAGTGGATGGATTTATGAAGGATGAGGTTAATCATAGAATTGATGGAGGAGTGGTGCATTGAGGTATATGTGGAGACGAAAAAAAACGTTATCTATGGAGGCAAAGAAAGGAATGTATGAAAGTATAGTAGTACCAACACACTTATATTGGTGTGAAGTTTGCGTTGTAAATGCTGCAATGTGTGGTATAAATATTATGCAGAGAATTTGAAGTGTGGAAATTAGGAGAAAGTGTGGAGTTAATAAAATTGTTAGTCAGAGGGCTGAAGAGGGGTTGTTGAGGTGGTTTGGTCATTTAGAGAGAATGGATCAAAGTAGAATGACATGGAGAGCATATAAATCTGTAGGGGAAGGAAGGCGGGGTAGGGGTCGTCCTCGAAAAGGTTGGAGGGATGGGGTAAAGGAGGTTTTGTGGGAGAGGGGCTTGGACTTCCAGGAAGCGTGCATGAGCATGTTAGATAGGAGTGAATGGAGATGAATGGTATTTGGGACCTGACGAGCTGTTGGAGTGTGAGCAGGGTAATATTTAGTGAAGGAATTCAGGGAACCCGGTTATTTTTATATTGCCGGACTTCAGTATCTGTATTACGTACGTGTATATGCTTACTGGGTCTGGTACAGTGCTCCATCCTTGAGTGGGGATGACCAGACTGGGTGGGTCATTGGGATAATCCGGGGGGTGGGTCATTGGTCTAATCAGTGGGGGGACATGGACCTGCTCCACATGGGTCAGTAGGCCTGTTGCAGTGTTCCTTCTTTCTTATGTTCTTCTTACGTATTATGTATATGCTTCTGAACTGTTGTATTCTGAGCACCTCTGCAAAAACGGTGATAATGTGCGAGTGAGGTGAAAGTGTTGAATGATGATGAAAGTATTTTCTTTTTGGGAATTTTCTTTCTTTTTGGGTCACCCTGCCTCAGTGGGAGATGGCCGACTTGTTAAAAACAAAAATAATAATAATAAGTTACCTTGAAGCATGATGTAAAACAAGTGTCAGTCCACAGCCCACGGCTGACAGTGCAGCAATAAGATAAGTGTTGACATTTGATGAGCGTTGGCCCTCACTTTATTTGTTTTTGCTGTTACACATAAACATTGTCTGTCTGTCTAGCACTCCATCTCACAGAGAGCCACACGATGTCATGTATAGCAGTCTGTCTGGATTTTTTGGGTTATCCTAGGTAATTTGCACTATGTATAATTGTATTTATGTATACCTGTGAGACAGAGATAGATAAAAAGAGATAGACAAACAGAGACAGTTAGACAGAGACAGACAGACAAAGATAGACATAGACATAGATAGACATAGACATAGATACAGACAGACAAAGGTAGACATAGATACAGACAGACAGAGGGAGGTAGAGCCAGGCAGCCAGCAGCCGGCCGGCCAGCCGGCCAGCCAGCCGGCCGGCCAGCCGGCCAGCCAGCCGGCCAGCCAGCCGGCCAGCCAGCCGGCCTGCCTGCCAGCCTGCCTGCCTGCCTGCCTGCCTGCCTGCCTGCATGCCTGCCTGCCTGCCTGCCTGCCTGCCTGCCTGCCTGCCTGCCTGCCTGCCTGCCAGCCAAACATGTATTACATGTTCCAGAATTATTTCTCTTTACTTAGGGCATAGGTTATAAGACATTCTGAAAGGGTGTTGAACATGGGTTATTATCGAGGTTGTTGATATTTCCTCGACCACTTATGGCCACATCCACCTCAAAACCACTAAACTCGGTCAGCATCACTTTCCTCTTAAAATGGGAGAGTTAATACTACAATGGACCCTCGTTTTTTCGTAATTAACCCTTTCAGGGTCCAGAGGCCAAATTTCATAGTGCGCGCCAGGGTCCAAGAATTTTCCCCCCAAAATTTAAATTTTTTCTTATGAAGGTAATAAAACAAAAAGTACGAAATTTGATGGAAAATTGACAAAATTATGCTCTCGCAAATGTTGATGTATCAGTGATATTTACGAATTGGCGATTTTGCCGACTTTGACTCTCATTTTAGGCCAATTACATTGTTTCGGTTGACCAAATTCTTAGCTATTTCACTAGTATTACTTCTCTTCTATCGATTGAGCACAAGAAATTGCCAAGTCAACTGTTTAAACTACAAAATAAAGTGATCGGAAATTGGTAATTTGGCCAATTTAACACAAAGTTCAAAATATTCCAATTTCAAAATAGGGTCCAGAACAAACAATGTAGGTAATCCTGGCACTAAACTAACATTTCCTCTGTTCATTAGTTACGTTTTGAGGCTTTACAAATGAATTCCATTTTGATCTTTTATTCACATAATGAATTTTTATTCAAACCAAAAAATAGAAGATTTACTGTTATGCAATATTGTAATAATTGTATCAATATCATCACCACATTTGTGAATGTATATTAGACCTACCATCTGGCGTGCATTAGACGTGTGAGTTCGTTTGTTTACTCTTTAACATCGGCAAAAATTTAACATTTCCGCTACATTGAGCTCAGTTTCAAGCCATTTCCAGTGATTAAACCAATCAAAATCATCTCTATTTCTGTAATATGTCTTCCATTCTATCAAATGAGACCAAGAAATCGCAAATACAACTATAACAAACATACGAAAAAGCACTGCAAAGTCGCTGTTTTAATCGAAAATCATGGTCTCAGTTTTTTTTCCTCTCATTATACACTGTGTGCTGCAGGATTTCTTTTATGTGGTGCACACATACCACATAGATGTATTATCTCATATCTAGGCCCAAATTTACCACTCACAGCTTATCAGAGTGAGCTGAGCTCATGGCGTAGATCTACGGTTTGGACCCTGAACGTAAAGCAGTAGATCTAAGGGACGGACCCTGAAAGGGTTAATCCGTTCCAGAGAGTGTGACTATTTTTCGAAATTGATGATTTGCGAATCCATTTTCCCCATAAGAAATAATGTAAATCCAATTAATTCGTTCCAAACACCCAGAAGTGTCAACAAAATTTTTTTTTTTTTTTTTTGCCTTAAAGTTAGATTTACATGCACAAAAGAATGAACATTCAACATGACAGTTACCTTTATTGAAGGCTGTTGTTGATGAATGGAAGACAAGGAGGAGGGGAGAGCGAAGAGAGGTTATCATTTGTAAGGGAAATCTCCCTCCATAAGGACTCTAGGTCACTTCAGGAGTCACTTCCCTAGCCACTTCCCTAGCTTAAATATAGATTTACATGCAGAAAAGAATGCCAAATAAATGTAAAGCACTAATAAAATGTATAAATGAACATCACACTTACCTTTATTGAAGACTCTTGTTGGTGTATGGCAGACGGGGCAGAGGGAGGGGAGGCGAGTTTATTGTTGGAGAATATGACACTAATATCAACTCTACGGCTTATTTATCTATCACAATTCAACTAATATGACATAATAAAGAATATTAATAACATAGAAACATGGAATATACTGTAGAATGAATAAAAGTCATGAATGTCACAAGAGGTGTTCTGTTGTTGTTGTTGTTGGGTGTATAACGGCCACTGAGAGCATAAGCCATCCATAATGGTGATGAAGCAGTAGCTGAGGCATCTGTTTTCTGTAGCCCTATGTAATTCCAACAACACTGGAGGAGTTAGAATCGCTGAATCACTGAAGAAGGCACCCTCTCCCACCATCACAACCACTACCACCCACTACCACTATCATGCTCTACCACTATCACTACCACCCTCTACCATTATCACAACTGCTACCACCATCACTACCACTCTCTACCACCATCACTACCACCCTCTTCCATCTTCACTACCACCCTCTTCCACCTTCATTACCACCCTCTACCACCATCACTACCATCCTCTACCACCATCACTACCATCCTCTACCACCATCACTACCATCCTCTACCACTATCACAACTGCTACCACCACCCTCTCCCACCATCACAACCACTACCACCCACTACCACTATCACAACCGCTATCATGCTCTACCACTATCACTACCACCCTCTACCATTATCACAACTGCTACCACCATCACTACCACCATCACTACCATCACTACCACCCTCTTCCATCTTCACTACCACCCTCTTCCACCTTCATTACCACCCTCTACCACCATCACTACCATCCTCTACCACCATCACTACCATCCTCTACCACTATCACAACTGCTACCACCACCCTCTCCCACCATCACAACCACTACCACCCACTACCACTATCACAACCACTATCATGCTCTACCACTATCACTACCACCCTCTACCATTATCACAACTGCTACCACCATCACTACCACCCTCTACCACCATCACTACCATCCTCTACCACCATCACTACCATCCTCTACCACTATCACAACTGCTACCACCACCCTCTACCACCATCACTACCACCCTCTTCCTCCTTCACTACCACCCTCTTCCACCTTCATTACCACCCTCTACCACTATCACGACTGCTACCACTCTCTACCACTATCACAACCACCCTCTACCACCATCACTACCACCCTCTACCACCATCACTACCACCCTCTACCACCATCACTACCACCCTCTACCACCATCACTACCACCCTCTACCACCATCACTACCATCCTCTACCACCATCACTACCATCCTCTACCACTATCACAACTGCTACCACCACCCTCTACCACCATCACTACCACCCTCTTCCACCTTCACTACCACCCTCTTCCACCTTCACTACCACCCTCTTCCATCTTCACTACCACTATCACAACTGCTACCACCCTCTACCACTATCACAACTGCTACCACCCTCTACCACCATCACTGCCACCCTCTACCACTATCACAATTGCTACCACTCTACCACCACCACTTTCGTATTTTTCTACAAACTTTTTCTTAAATTATATGTTTCTCACGTTCTTTACCAAAGGGCTGGCACTAGAAGCTTTCTTTGGAGCCATGGTAACTTATTTAGCAGTTGCAAGCACTACAATGAATGGAATATTATGAAATGTATCGTATGAGCTTGTGGGATCACCCTCACTCACTGATAAACAATGGCACACTAGCTGGGAATGGAGTGTGAGGCGGCTCGGGGCTGTGTGTAAGCGTCCCAGACGAATGACTATTTGCAAGTCAAACGACAATTTGCAAATCAGTGTTTTGATGAAAAAAAGTTACGATTTCCAAAAATTATGACTTTGAGCCTTACGAAAAACGAGGGTCCACTGTACATGAAATCAGTGAATCCCAGGTGTTTGCTGCGCTGTTTGCTGTGCTGTTTGCTCTAGCTGGCGCTCATTTGAATTGGTGCTCCCACAAGGTACTACGTGGTCCCAGATTTTTTTAATACAGTGAACACAGAGTGTTAAGATCCATTCTATGCTGACCAGGAATCTCAGGCCAGTTGTGTCAAATTTGAATGTATATATGCGTTCAAGGCGCTAGTGGTAAGAACTTGTATATATTTATATGTACATTTGGACTGTTTACGGGTTAGAGGAGGGGTTTTGGGATATATGCTGTTTGGAGCGACATCTGTGCGCCTCTGCAAAGACAGTGATTTATGTGAATGATAGTAAAAGTGTTTCATTTTTGGGTCGCCTTTCCTCGGTGGGAGATGGCCAGTGTGTTAAAAAAAAAATTATCTTATCAATAAATGTACAGTGCTGTATAATACAAAAAAAAAAAGTTTTACATTACATTGACTTGATAACCTAAGGATGATACAGGTACAGTACATATAGTAATATGTTATACAGGTACTCACCATTAATATAGTCAGCTGAAAGCTCACCGGGCCTGAGGAATGTTGTGAAGCATAGAACTAACATTCATTGCTATCACACCATCGTAAAATTGAAATATTGCAAGTTGGACCATCGTAAAGCGAGGAGCATCTGTAGTTCATAATCATAAAGAATGTGGTGAAGGCCTCTGGTAGTATTTTAATCCATTTATAGGCTTTACTAAGAACTGTAAACGGTTTAGAATGTATATATTTTTGTTTGATATTTTTTTTTGTGCATTTTGTATACAGTACATGTATATTTGATACATAAAGCCTTTTCCTTTTTCTATAGAGCCTCTTTGATCTTACATTGGCAGTTTTGCTACACTCTTGGTTATAATTTAAGGCTGAGTACCTACATGCTGAAGCTTCTTTTTTTTTTTTTTTTTCACTTTTTAACACACCGGCCATGTCCCTGTGAGGTAGTGTGACCCGAAAAACAAACACTTTTACCATCACTCCATCGCTGTCTTGCCAGAGTCACACCAGTTCTACAGTTCAAAACTGTAAATATCCCCACCCCTCTTTCAGAGTGCAGGCACTGTACTTCCCACCTCCAGGATTTAAGTCCGGCTAACTGTTTTCCCTAAATCCTTTCACAAAATGTTACCTTGCTCCCACTCCAACAGCTCGTCAAGTAGAAATGAATCTGGCAAGTAGGCCCAGGAGCTAAGACCTGAACCCCCACCCCCTGTCCCCCTTGCCCCACCATGAATGAGGCTGTTAGCTGAAGTAAGAGTCAGTGCTACCTCTGGGGATGCTATGGCTTTCTCAGTTGTTTTGTTTTTTCTGTTTGTACATAAGGAGTCTGATCCAGAATATTTTACCAGCTGCAGTTGATGTAATGAATAGTTACTCCAGTCCAGGAAGTTTGCTTATATAGCCAAGAAAAAGTGGAATTTTGTTCATTGGGGAAGGTTAGAGGTTTAACTGAGCTGAGGAGTAGTATGAACGTTCATTCTGGTTATCTTGGGGTGTGATATAGGCTCTATTTCTTTAATGTTGTCCATTTTATCCTATAAATCTTAGATGTTGCTGCCATGCTCAGCTGCTGTTTCTGCCTCTTCTTTTTTTCATAGTTTATTAATGCTGTTGCTTTCATGTCGCATTCAAAACAAACATTATGTAGACTGCATATCATATACTGTAAATGTATTTTAATCAGTTAAATAATTATACCTTTTCTTCCATTTATCTTAATGAGTATGTATTTATGAGTATGTATGCACATTTCTTTGTAGTGTACAAGTATCATGTATTAACAAATACCATTGATGATGTGTTTAATATTCATTACTTCTTCTGTAGGCTATCTATATATCGAGAATAACGGAAGGTGGAGCAGCTGCTAAGGATGGAAAACTGCACATTGGAGACAGAGTTATATCAGTAAGTGTGACAACTAAATAGATTTCAATTTCTCTATTTCTTGATCATTTTGTATTTTAGTACTGCATCTGTATTATGCATCATGCCAGTACTTAAGAAAGGAGTGAAGGGAAGGAATATCAAGACAGAACTTGAACGTTTGGAACTCAAAACTTGTTTTTCCATTGAGACCTAAGTTATAATCAGAGATGGGTTCCCAGATAATATTTTGTATCCAATTTCATTTCTTTGTTAGAAATTAAAAATAATGTTAACTACTCATTTGGGATAAGATAAAGGTCCCTTTCCTTTTTTCTCCTCTCCCATTCCCTCTTCTTTTATTGTATTCCTCCTCCTTCCAGTCCCTCACCCTCTCATTATATCTTTAGGAACATGCAAAGGACCTGGGTGTAATAATGTCAGCTGACCTTTCTTTCGAAGAACACAGTAAAGAAAATGTCACAGAAGCCAAGAAAATGACAGGCTTGATAATGAGAACTTTTTGAACTATTAAAATAATGCCAGAGGTGACACTTCAGATCTGACTCATGAAATCGTAATAACTAACAAATCACAGAATTCACAAGCCAACTGGTCCAGTGGTTGGCGCACACACTTGTGAGTTTTAGGCCTCGCCTGCCTTGGGTTCGAGCAACAGCTGTTCTGCAATTCTCTATTTAAATCGCCTATGCTTGTCTGCTTAGAGTACCGTTAGTGTTGATGGCCCCATTCAGTGCAAGAAACATATCACATCTAGAAGAGAGATAGAGATCATTTATAGTCTGCATAGAGCCAATAGAGAGATTAAGAGAGTGGTGAAGGAATGTAAAAGGAGAGGAAATGAGAGAGTGGGTGAGCTGCTATCAACAAATTTTGCTGAAAATAAGAAAAAAAATTGGATTGAGATTAACTAGTTGAGAGAGCCTAGGGAATGAATGGATTTGACAGTTAAAAATAGGAGAGGAGAGTTATTAGACAACTAGGTAGTAGGTTGGTAGACAGCAACCGCCCAGGGAGGTACTACCGTCCTGCCAGGTGAGTGTAAAACTGAAACCTGTAATTGTTTTACATGATGGTAGGATTGCTGGTGTCTTTTTTTTTCTCTCATACACATGCAAGATTTCAGGTACGTCTTGCTACTTCTACTTACACTTAGGTCACACTACACATACATGTACAAGCATATATATATACACACCCCTTTGGGTTTTCTTCTATTTTCTTTCTAGTTCTTGTTCTTGTTTATTTCCTCTTACCTCCATAGGGAAGTGGAACAGAATTCTTCCTCCGTAAGCCATGCGTGTTGTAAGAGGCGACTAAAATGCCGGGAGCAAGGGGCTAGTAACCCCTTCTCCTGTATATATTACTAAATGTAAAAGGAGAAACTTTCGTTTTTCCTTTTGGGCCACCCCGCTTCAGTGGGATACAGCCAGTGTGTTGAAAGAAACAAAGAAGTTATTAGACAGAGAGTTAGAGGTGTCGGGAAGATGGAGGGAATATTTTGAAGAACTCTTAAATGTTGATGAAGATACAGAAGCTGTGATTTTGTGTATTGGACAGGGAGGTATAAGATCTTGTAGGAGTGAGGTAGAGCCAGTTGTGAGTGGGGGGGAGGGAAGTGCCTGAGGCATTGGGTAGAATGAAACTGGGTAAAGCAGCTGGGATTGATGGGTTAAAGACACAAATGATAAAAGCTTGCACGGATATAGTTTTGGAGTGATTAGTTTACCTGGAGAGGGCTTCGGGGGTCAACGCCACCGCGGCCCGGTCTGAGACCAGGCCTCATGGTGGATCTGGGTATGATCAACCAGGCTGTTACTGCTGGCCGCACGCAAGCTGACGTACGAACCAAGTCCGGACTCAAGTCCGGCCTGCCGGTTTCCCTGAACCCCTTCATAAATGTTACTTTGCTCACACTCCAACAGCACGTCAAGTATTAAAAACCATTTGTGTCCATTCACTCCTATCAAACACGCTCACGCATGCCTGCTGGAAGTCCAAGCCCCTCGCACACAAAACCTCCTTTACCCCCTCTCTCCAACCTTTCCTAGGCCGACCCCTACCCCGCCTTCCTTCCACTACAGACTGATACACTCTTGAAGTCATTCTGTTTCGCTCCATTCTCTCTACATGTCCGAACCACCTCAACAACCCTTCCTCAGCCCTCTGGACAACAGTTTTGGTAATCCCGCACCTCCTCCTAACTTCCAAACTACGAATTCTCTGCATTATATTCACACCACACATTGCCCTCAGACATGACATCTCCACTGCCTCCAGCCTTCTCCTCGCTGCAACATTCATCACCCACGCTTCACACCCATATAAGAGCGTTGTTAAAACTATACTCTCATACATTCCCCTCTTTGCCTCCAAGGACAAAGTTCTTTGTCTCCACAGACTCCTAAGTGCACCACTCACCCTTTTCCCCTCATCAATTCTATGATTCACCTCATTTTTCATAGACCCATCCGCTGACACGTCCACTCCCAAATATCTGAATACATTCACCTCCTCCATACTTTCTCCCTCCAATCTGATATCCAATCTTTCATCACCTAATCTTTTTGTTATCCTCATAACCTTACTCTTTCCTGTATTCACTTTTAATTTTCTTCTTTTGCACACCCTACCAAATTCATCCACCAATCTCTGCAACTTCTCTTCAGAATCTCCCAAGAGCACAGTGTCATCAGCAAAGTGTCAAAAGAAAAAAGTATCAGTATTGGGCTAAAATTGAATATTAGTATCAGTATCAGCAAAAATTTTGGTATCATCTCATTCCTACTATCAATATGTATGGGACAAGATTACTAAACTTCTTACAAAAAAATGTCAGAAACACTATTGGAACAAATGTTGAAGTCTTGAAGAGGAAACTCGAGAATTATCTCTATGAGGGGCCAGATCAACCTGGCTGTGATGTATATTTGAGTCACCAGGTTGCCAGCAGCAGCAGCCTGGTTGACTAGGTAAGCACCAGATAAGCCTAGTCCAAAGCTAGGTTGAAAGAGATGGAAAAAACTCAAAATCTGTCAAATCCCAGGTAACACTCATTCCTGTGAACAAAATCTACTGATTTGCTTGCTTGACCAGAGGATCAGAGATTCAATCTCACGATTCCTCTCAAATGTTGCTACATATGCGAGTGTAAAATTTAAATTCGTTAATGAAGACAAGGTATTTATTAGGTATATCTTATACTGCTTTCTTCACATGTGCTTTCCACACCACCTACTTTTGTGGATGAGGGTGGGAAGGTATGTGTGTGACAGTGAGTCTTGTTGTGCAGATAAGTGCATGGAATTGAACTATAGAATTGAGGTGGGTAGTTTATTGAGTTATCAGTAGTAACAAAGAATCTTTTATCCCTAGATGCAAAAAAGGGGAATGTACGAGAGTATAGCAGCACCAACACTTATTTTTTTTTTTTTTAACAAGTTGCCCGTCTCCCACCGAGGCATTGTGACGCAAAAAGAAAGGAAATCCCCAAAAAGAAAATATTTTCATCATCATTCAACACTTTCACCTCATTCATACATAATCACTGTTTTTGCAGAGGTGCCCAGACCAGAACAGTTTAGAAGCATATACGTATAAAGATACACAACATATCCCTCCAAACTCCCAATATCTCAAACCCCTCCTTTAAAGTGCAGGCATTGTACTTCTATTTTCCAATACTCAAGTCCGGGTATATAAAAATAATTGGTTCCCCTGAATCCCTTTACTAAATATTACCCTGCTCACACTCCAGCAGCTCATCAGGTCCCAAATACTATTCATCTCCATTCACTCCTATCTAACATGCTCATGCATGCTTGCTGGAAGTCCAAGCTCCTCGCCCACAAAACTTCCTTTACCCCCTCCCTCCAACCTTATCGAGGACAACCCCTACCCTGTCTTCCTTCTCCTACAGATTTATACATTCTCCATGCCATTCTACTTTGATCCATTCTCTCTAAATGACCATACCACCTCAACAACCCCTCTTCAGCCCTCTGACTAATACTTTTATTAACTCCACACCTTCTCCTAATTTCCACACTCCAAATTTACTGCATAATATTTACACACATTGCTCTTAGACAGGACTTCTCCACCACCTCCAACCATCTCCTCACTGCAGCATTTACAACCCAGCTTCACACCTATATAAGAGTGTTGGTACCACTATACTTTCATACATTCCCTTCTTTGCCTCTGTAGACAATGTGTTTTGTCTCCACATGTACCTCAGTGCACCACTCACCTTTTTTCCTTCATCAGTTCTATGGTTAACCTCATCCTTCAAACATGCATCCACTGACACGTCAACTCCCAAATACAGGAGGGCCCCACTTATACGGCGGGTTAGGTTCCAGGCTACTGCCGTAAAGCGGAAACCGCCGTAAAGTGGAACACCCTTTTTTTTCCACATACAAATGCATACAAACACTAGATAACAAGTTTACACTAACATATATTATGTTAGCAATAGAACCAGGCATCAAAAAACAATAAAAAAGTACAATACACATATAGTGCACTCATTACTTACCTTAAAATTTTATAGTCTTAATCTAGGGTGAGACAAGTAGTATTTATTGTAAGAAATCAAGTGTGGTATGTATGGTAGTCAGCCAGGCTACCATACCAGGCCACCCCACCCACACATACTATTCTATGATATTTAAGCATCCCAGAGCGATAAAATGTATATACAGTTCACTCATTACTTACCTTAAAATATAGGGTGAGATGAGTAGTATTTATTGTAAAAAATCAAGTGTGGTATGTATGGTAGTCAGCCAGGCTACCATACCAGAGAGAAAGAATGAGTGCATGAGAGAGGACAGGCGCAGAGTTATGTAAACAAACCAGGCGAAGGTAAGTTTTGTAAACAGTGTACACATCTGGTTTGTGTACAAGTTACATTGTGTACAGGTTGTCTCTACATTGATACGGTAGAATAAGTAAAGAAGAACACTCCCATTCTCATGTAACATCATTTTGAGAAGAAATGATGCTCTGAGTGAAGGCAATGGAAGTAAGTCACTCTGACTTTTTTGGGTTATCCTAGGTTCTCTACACATATGTTATGTATTTATGTTATGTATCGTGTTTATTATATAATTTTGAAAAAAATATCACGGATGGATTAATGAAAATGTGTATATTTACGTAATATACAACATTTAATGATACACCGAGCTCAGACAGCGTAAACAAACAAACTGAACAGGTTGTGGACGATCACTCGGTCAGGCGAAATAGACGGTATTAATACGTGTCCAGTTTTAGTTCATTCATGTACATTTGTAAGAGTTTGTGAAACTTTTACCTTATAATATTTTTATTATTATTATAATAATTAAATCACGAAACAAATACTCTTACACTGTGTACAAGTTAGTACAGAATTATAGCTATAAAGTGAAGGCATACGAAAGGAATATTTTTCTACAGTTATCCCTAGTAACAGGTGACGGGCTAGAGAAAACGTAATTCTTCCGACACTTCTACAAACCGTTTGGTAAACATCTCATATACTATATTTGTATAAATTTTTATACTGTGGGTGCATGTATCATGTTTGTGTGTTACATAATGTGTTTCTTACATAATTTTGAAAAAAATATCATAGATTAAGGGAAATGTCTATATTAACGTAATATGCGACATTAATGCGCCCAAGAGATTATTATTATTATTATTATTATTATTATTATTATTATTATTATTATTATTATTATTGCATCAAGAGTAGAGAGACTCTTAGTGATTTTAATGTGTACCTACATGCCAGCACAGTGTGTAAGTTTATTTAGGTACAGGTGTACACAAGTTTAATTATCAAGTGCAATACATATAAAATATACAATAACTTTAAAACACTTGAAATTTTGGAAAGTTTCCAGACATAATAAGGAGATGTGCTCAGGGAGAATGTAAACAAACTTGGTGGGCCGCTGTGACCGTATTAGAAAGACAGGTGGGGGGAGCCGTATAGCGAGTTTTGGTCATAATTTGAAATGTCCATATTAGTGGAACTCCGTAAAGCGAGGCCCTGCTGTATATAAAAACATTCACTTCTTCCATATTCCTCCTCTGAAATTTGATATCCAATTTTTCTTTATCTAAATCATTTGATACCCTCATCACCTTATTCTTTTCTATGTTCACTTTCAACTTTCTACCTTTACACACACTCCCAAACTTGTCCACTGACCTTTGCAACTTTTCTTTAGAATCTCCCATAAGCACAGTATCATCAGCAAAAAGCAACTGTGGCAATTCCCATTTTGTATTAGATTCCCCATAATTTAATCCCACCCTTCTCCCCAACACCCTAGCATTTACTTCTTTTACAACCCCATCTACAAATATATTAACCATGGTGACATTACACATCCCTGTCTAAGACTCGCCTTTACCGGAAAGTAGTCTCCCTCTTCTACACACCCTAACCTGAGCCTCACAATCCTCATAAAAAAACTTTACAGCATTTAGGAATTTATTACCTATTCCATATACTTGCAACATCTGCCACATTGCCCTCCCATCCACTCTATCATATGCCTTTTCTAAATCCATAAATGCAATGAAAACTTCCCTACCATTATCTAAATACTGCTCACATATATGCTTCAATGTAAACACTTGATCTGCACATCTCCCACCCACTCTAAAACCTCCTTGTTCATCCGCAATCCTATATTCTGTCTTACCTCTAATTATTTCAATAATTCCTTATCGTACATTTTTCCTGGTGTACTCAGTAAACTTATTCCTCTGTAATTTTTACAATCTTGTTTGTCCCCCTTCCCATTATGTAAAGGAATTATACATGCTCTCTGCCAATCCTTATGTACCTTCCCCTCTCATACATTTATTAAACAGAAATGCCAACCATTCCAACACTATATCGTCCCCTGCTTTTAACATTTCTGTCCTGATCCTGTCAGTTTCAGCTGCATTACCCCCTTTCATTCTACGTAATCCCTCATGCACCTCCCCCTCACTCACATCCTGCTCTTTTTCACTCCTAAAAGATGGTATACCTCCTGACCAGTGCATGAAATTACCGCCTCCCTTTCTTCTCACTCAAGCTTCTTCCTCCCTTAGTTTATACACTTTCACCTCTCTCTTACTTGTTGTTGCCATTTTCGTTTTGTCCCATCTACCTTTTACTCTAACTTTAGCTACAACTAAATAATGATCCGATACCTTGTTTATTTATCATCTTTTTTCATAAAATATGTATTACTTATTACCAAAGCTCTACCTTCACATAGCTCAATTATAGGCTCTCTATTTTCATTTACCCCCTGGCACCCCAAATTTACCAACTACTTCCTCCACAACATTTTTACCCACTTCAGCATTGAAATCCCTAGCCACAAGTACTCTCACACTTGGTTCAAAACTCTCCACACGCTCACTCAACAATTCCCAAAACCTCTCTCTCTCCTCTACACTTCTGTCTTCTCCAGGTGCATATATGTTTAGTATGACCCACTTTTCACATCCGACCTTTATTTTACTCCACATAATCCTTGAATTAATACATTTATAGTCCCTCTTTTCCTGGCATAGCTTATCCTTCAACATTATTGCTACTCCTTCTTTTGCTTTAACTCTATTTGAAACCCTGGACCTAATCCCATTTACTTCACTCCACTGAAACTCTCCCACCCCCTTCAGCTTTGTTTCACTTAAAGCCAGGACATCCTGCTTCTTCTCATTCATAGCATCCACAATCATCTCTTTATGATCATTCGCACAACATCCGCGCACATTCAGACACCCCACTTGGACAATTTTTTCTTCTTCCTCTTTTTAGTAATCTTTACAGGAAAAGAGGTTACTAGCCCATTGTTCCCGGCATTTTAGTTGACTTTTACAACACGCATGGCTTATGGAGGAAAGAATCTTATTCCCTTCCCCGTGGATATAAAAGGAAAAGTATTAAGAACAAGAACTATTGAGATGAAATCAAAGATGAAATCAGATGAGTGTGTGTAAATAAACATGTACATGTATGTGTAGTGTGACCTAAGTGTAAGTAGAAGTAGGAAGATGTACCAGTATTCTTGCATATTTATGAGACAGACAAAAGACACCAGCAATCCTTCCACCATGTAAAACAATTACAGGCTCTCATTTTACACTTGCTTGGCAGGACGGTAGTACCTCCCTGGGTGGTTACCATCTTCCAACCTACTACCTACTTTTATATGAACATAAAATGTGGGTTTTAAATGTTGCAGTGAAGAGGAGGTTGAATGCATTAGATATGTCATGTTTGGGGGCAGTGTGGTGTTAATATTATGTGGAGAATTTGGAGCTTGGTATTATGAATACCTACATGTGACATTGCAAGAGATACTGTAATCTGGTTTACAATGGCAAACCCGTATATGGGTCATAATAAGATTGCCTATACTTGACGTCCACTGCAAAGTTTTACCACAAAGCGTGTGAACCTGCTTCCCATCTCCTGAACTCGAGTTTGGTTAACCTGTTTCCCAGACTCCCTTCATGTCACCTTGTTTGTTCTCCAACAGCATGTAAAGCCAATAAAAACCACTTCCCCCACTCAAATCTAATATTCTCACACAGTTCTGGTGGATGATTAAGCACCTATCACTCAAAAGCCCCCACTTATCTCCCTCCAACTCTTCTTGAGACAATCCTTACCCCGTCCTCTATTTCACCTTGATTTATGCATCCTCTTCCTCATCCTATTTTGTCCCATCCTCTCTGAATGCTAAACGTCATCAATAACTTAGCCTTCTGAATGATAGTCTTGGTCACCCCACACCATCTAATTTCTATGCTTTCAATTTTCTGCATAATATTCACACCACACATCTCTGTCATACATGACATTTCACTGCCTCTAGCATTCTGCTTGCTGCAACATTTAAAGCCTATACCTTAGACCCTATAAAAGTGTTGGGTAGATGGCGGAAATATTTTGAGGAACTTTTAAATATTGACGAAGAAAGGGAGGCGGTAATTTCATGCATTGGCCAGGGAGGTATACCATCTTTTAGGAGTGAAGAAGAGCAGGATGTAAGTGTGGGGGAGGTGCATGAGGCATTCCTTAGAAAGAAAGGTGGTAAAGCAGCTGGAACTGACGGGATCATGACAGAAATGTTAAAAGCAGGGGGGGGGGGATATAGATGTTGCAGGTATATGGAATAGGTAGTAAGTTACTAAATGCTGTAAAGGTTTTTTATGAAGATAGTGAGAGTGGTGAGAGAGTGCAAAAGGAGAGCAGATGAAAGAGTGGGAGAGGCACTGTCAAGAAATTTTAATGAAAATAAGAAAAAATTTTGGAGCGAGTTAAACAAGTTAAGAAAGCCTAGGGAAAGTATGGATTTGTCCGTTAAAAACAGAGTAGGGGAGTTAGTAGATGGGGAGAGGGAGGTATTAGGTAGATGGCGAAAATATTTTGAGGAACTTTTAAATGTTGAGGAAGAAAGGGAGGCGGTAATTTCATGCACTGGCCAGGAAGGTATACCATCTTTTAGGAGTGAAGAAGAGCAGAATGTAAGTGTGGTGGAAGGTACCTAGGGATTGGCGGAGAGCATGTATAGTCCCTTTATATAAAGGGAAAGGGGACAAAAGAGATTGTAAAAATTATAGAGGAATAAGTTTACTGAGTATACCAGGAAAAGTATACGGTAGAGTTATAATTGAAAGAATTAGAGGTAAGACAGAATGTAGAATTGCGGATGAACAAGGAGGCTTCAGAGTGGGTAGGGGATGTGTAGATCAAGTGTTTACATTGAAGCATATATGTGAACAGTATTTAGATAAAGGTAGGGAAGTTCTTTCTAGTTGTAGCTACACTGAGAGTAAAAGGTAGATGGGATACAAGGAGAATAGAAGCATCAGGGAAGAGAGAGGTGAAGGTTTATAAACTAAAAGAGGAGGCAGTTAGGGTAAGATATAAACAGCTATTGGAGGATAGATGGGCTAATGAGAGCATAGGCAATGGGGTCGAAGAGGTATGGGGTAGGTTTAAAAATGTAGTGTTAGAGTGTTCAGCAGAAGTTTGTGGTTACAGGAAAGTGGGTGCAGGAGGGAAGAGGAGCGATTGGTGGAATGATGATGTAAAGAGAGTAGTAAGGGAGAAAAAGTTAGCATATGAGAAGTTTTTACAAAGTAGAAGTGATGCAAGGAGGGAAGAGTATATGGAGAAAAAGAGAGAGGTTAAGAGAGTGGTGAAGCAATGTAAAAAGAGAGCAAATGAGAGAGTGGGTGAGATGTTATCAACAAATTTTGTTGAAAATAAGAAAAAGTTTTGGAGTGAGATTAACAAGTTAAGAAAGCCTAGAGAACAAATGGATTTGTCAGTTAAAAATAGGAGAGGAGAGTTATTAAATGGAGAGTTAGAGGTATTGGGAAGATGGAAGGAATATTTTGAGGAATTGTTAAATGTTGATGAAGATAGGGAAGCTGTGATTTCGTGTATAGGGCAAGGAGGAATAACATCTTGTAGGAGTGAGGAAGAGCCAGTTGTGAGTGTGGGGGAAGTTCGTGAGGCAGTAGGTAAAATGAAAGGGGGTAAGGCAGCCGGGATTGATGGGATAAAGATAGAAATGTTAAAAGCAGGTGGGGATATAGTTTTGGAGTGGTTGGTGCAATTGTTTAATAAATGTATGGAAGAGGGTAAGGTACCTAGGGATTGGCAGAGAGCATGCATAGTTCCTTTGTATAAAGGCAAAGGGGATAAAAGAGAGTGCAAAAATTATAGGGGGATAAGTCTGTTGAGTGTACCTGGTAAAGTGTATGGTAGAGTTATAATTGAAAGAATTAAGAGTAAGACGGAGAATAGGATAGCAGATGAACAAGGAGGCTTTAGGAAAGGTAGGGGGTGTGTGGACCAGGTGTTTACAGTGAAACATATAAGTGAACAGTATTTAGATAAGGCTAAAGAGGTCTTTGTGGCATTTATGGATTTGGAAAAGGCGTATGACAGGGTGGATAGGGGGGCAATGTGGCAGATGTTGCAAGTGTATGGTGTAGGAGGTAGGTTACTGAAAGCAGTGAAGAGTTTTTACGAGGATAGTGAGGCTCAAGTTAGAGTATGTAGGAAAGAGGGAAATTTTTTCCCAGTAAAAGTAGGCCTTAGACAAGGATGTGTGATGTCACCGTGGTTGTTTAATATATTTATAGATGGGGTTGTAAGAGAAGTAAATGCGAGGGTCTTGGCAAGAGGCGTGGAGTTAAAAGATAAAGAATCACACACAAAGTGGGAGTTGTCACAGCTGCTCTTTGCTGATGACACTGTGCTCTTGGGAGATTCTGAAGAGAAGTTGCAGAGATTGGTGGATGAATTTGGTAGGGTGTGCAAAAGAAGAAAATTAAAGGTGAATACAGGAAAGAGTAAGGTTATGAGGATAACAAAAAGATTAGGTGATGAAAGATTGAATATCAGATTGGAGGGAGAGAGTATGGAGGAGGTGAACGTATTCAGATATTTGGGAGTGGACGTGTCAGCGGATGGGTCTATGAAAGATGAGGTGAATCATAGAATTGATGAGGGAAAAAGAGTGAGTGGTGCACTTAGGAGTCTGTGGAGACAAAGAACTTTGTCCTTGGAGGCAAAGAGGGGAATGTATGAGAGTATAGTTTTACCAACGCTCTTATATGGGTGTGAAGCGTGGGTGATGAATGTTGCAGCGAGGAGAAGGCTGGAGGCAGTGGAGATGTCATGTCTGAGGGCAATGTGTGGTGTGAATATAATGCAGAGAATTCGTAGTTTGGAAGTTAGGAGGAGGTGCGGGATTACCAAAACTATTGTCCAGAGGGCTGAGGAAGGGTTGTTGAGGTGGTTCGGACATGTAGAGAGAATGGAGCGAAACAGAATGACTTCAAGAGTGTATCAGTCTGTAGTGGAAGGAAGGCGGGGTAGGGGTCGGCCTAGGAAGGGTTGGAGGGAGGGGGTAAAGGAGGTTTTGTGTGCGAGGGGCTTGGACTTCCAGCAGGCATGCTTGAGCGTGTTTGATAGGAGTGAATGGAGACAAATGGTTTTTAATACTTGACGTGCTGTTGGAGTGTGAGCAAAGTAACATTTATGAAGGGATTCAGGGAAACCGGCAGGCCGGACTTGAGTCCTGGAGATGGGAAGTACAGTGCCTGCACTCTGAAGGAGGGGTGTTAATGTTGCAGTTTAAAAACTGTAGTGTAAAGCACCCTTCTGGCAAGACAGTGATGGAGTGAATGATGGTGAAAGTTTTTCTTTTTCGGGCCACCCTGCCTTGGTGGGAATCGGCCGGTGTGATAATAAAAAAAAATAAATATGATAGAGTGGATAGAGGAGCAATGTGGCAGATGTTGCAAGTATATGGAATAGGTGGTAAGTTACTAAATGCTGTAAAGAGCTTTTATGAGGATAGTGAGGCTCAGGTTAGGGTGTGTAGAAGAGAGGGAGAATACTTCCCGGTAAAAGTAGGTCTTAGACAAGGATGTGTAATGTCACCATGGTTGTTTAATATATTCATAGATGGGGTTGTAAAAGAAGTAAATGCTAGGGTGTTCGGGAGAGGGGTGGAATTAAATTATGGGGAATCAAATTCAAAATGGGAATTGACACAGTTACTTTTTGCGATGATACTGTGCTTATGGGAGATTCTAAAGAAAAATTGCAAAGGTTAGTGGATGAGTTTGAGAATGTGTGTAAAGGTAGAAAGTTGAAAGTGAACATAGAAAAGAGTAAGGTAATGAGGGTATCAAATGATTTAGATAAAGAAAAATTGGATATCAAATTGGGGAGGAGGAGTATGGAAGAAGTGAATGTTTTCAGATACTTGGGAGTTGACGTGTCGGCGGATGGATTTATGAAGGATGAGGTTAATCATAGAATTGATGAGGGAAAAAAGATGAGTGGTGCGTTGAGGTATATGTGGAGTCAAAAAACGTTATCTATGGAGGCAAAGAAGGGAATTTATGAAAGTATAGTAGTACCAACACTCTTATATGGATGTGAAGCTTGGGTGGTAAATGCAGCAGCGAGGAGACGGTTGGAGGCAGTGGACATGTCCTGTCTAAGAGCAATGTGTGGTGTAAATATTATGCAGAAAATTCGGAGTGTGGAAATTAGGAGAAGGTGTGGAGTTAATAAAAGCATTAGTCAGAGGGCTGAAGAGGGGTTGTTGAGGTGGTTTGGTCATTTAGAGAGAATGGATCAAAGTAGAATGACATGGAAAGCATATAAATCTATAGGGGAAGGAAAGAGGGGTAGGGGTCGTCCTCGAAAGGGTTGGAAAGAGGGGGTAAAGGAGGTTTTGTGGGCGAGGGGCTTGGACTTCCAGCAAGCGTGCATGAGCGTGTTAGATAGGAGTGAATGAAGACGAATGATACTTGGGACCTGACAATCTGTTGGAGTGTGAGCAGGGTAATATTTAGTGAAGGGATTCAGGGAAACCGGTTATTTTCATATAGTCGGACTTGAGTCCTGGAAATGGGAAGTACAATGCCTGCACTTTAAAGGAGGGGTTTGGGATATTGGCAGTTTGGAGGGATGTGTTGTGTATCTTTATACGTATATGCTTCTAAACTGTTGTATTCTGAGCACCTCTGCAAAAGCAGTGATAATGTGTGAGTGTGATGAAAGTGTTGAATGATGATGAAAGTATTTTCTTTTTGGGGATTTTCTTTCTTTTTTGGGTCACCCTGCCTCGGTGGGAGACGACCAACTTGTTGAAAAAAAAAAAAAAAGTGAGGTTCAGGTTAGGGTGTGTAGAAGAGAGGGAGACTTCTTCCCAGTAAAAGTAGGTCTTGGACAGGGATGTGTAATGTCACCATGGTTGTTTAATATATTTATAGATAGGGTTGTAAAAGAAGTAAATGCTAGGGTGTTTCCGAAGAGGGGTGGGATTAAATTATGGGGAATCAAATACAAAATGGGAATTGACAGTTACTTTTTGCTGATACTTTGCTTATGGGAGATTCTAAAGAAAAATTGCAAAGGTTAGTGGACGAGTTTAGGAGTGTGTAAAGGTAGAAAGTTGAAAGTGAACATAGAAAAGAATAAGGTGATGAGAGTATCAAATGATTTAGATAAAGAAAAATTGGATATCAAATTGGAGAGGAGGAGTATGGAAGAACTGAATGTTCTCAGATATTTGGGAGTTGACGTGTCAGCAGATACATGTATGAAGGATGAGGTTAATCATAGAGTTGATGAAAGAAAAAAGGCAAGTGGTGCATTGAGGTGTATGTGGAGACAAAAAACATTATCTATGGAGTGAAAGAAGGGAATGTATGAAAGTATAGTGGTACCAACACTCTTATATGGGTGTGAAGCTTGGGTTGTAAATGCTGCAGTGAGGAGGTGGTTGGAGGCAGTGGAGATGTCCTGTCTAAGGACAGTGTGTGGTGTAAATATTATACAAAAAATTCGGAGTGTGGAAATTAGGAGAAGGTGTGGAGTTAATAAAAGTATTAGTCAGAGGGCTGAAGAGGGGTTGTTGAGGTGGTTTTGTCACTGAGAGAGAATGGATCAAAGTAGAATCACATGGAGAGCATATAAATCTGTAGGGGAAGGAAGGCGGGGTAGGGGTCATCCTCGAAAAGGTTGGAGGGAGGGGTAAAGGAAGTTTTGTGGGAGAGGGGCTTGGACTTCCACCAAGCGTGCGTGGGCATGTTATATAGGAGTGAATGGAGACGAATGGGTTTTGGGACCTGACGAGCTGTTGGAGTGTGAGCAGGGTGATATTTAGTGAAGGGATTGAGGGAAACCGGTTATTTTTATATAGCCGGACTTGAGTTCTGGAAATGGGAAGTACAATGCCTGCACTTTAAAGGAGGGGTTTGAAATATTGACAGTTTAGAGGGATATGTTGTGTATCTTTATATGTGTATGCTTCTATGCTGTTGTATTCTGAGCACCTCTGCAAAAACAGTGATTATGTGTAAGTGAGGTGAAAGCGTTGAATAATGATGAAAGTATTTTCTTTTTTGAGATTTTCTTTCTTTTTGGGTGACCCTGCCTCGATGGGAGATGGCCGACTTGTTAAAAAAAAAAAATCACTGTTGTCTAGTACATTCCATTTTTTTGTCTAACACATAAATATTTTTTCTTACCAAAGATGCCTCAACAAGCCAACTGCTTTTTTTCCTTTTTCTGTTCTCTGGTTCACTTCATTTTGCATAGCCCTATCTTCTGACATGTCCACTCTCAAATGTTTCAGTTCATTCACTTTCTTTATCCTCCTTAATTCCAATTTTATATCCAATCTTTCACTGTCTTGACTTTTTTCTTATGTTAATCACCTTTCTCTTTTCTATGCTCACTTTTAATTTCCTTCTTTTACACAGTCTCAAGTTTGATCTTAACCTTTGCGGCCTTTTTGTTTTAGACTCTCCCAAAAGAACTATCACTGGCAAAGAGCAACTTTAACAACTCCCACTTTGTATCAGAGTCATTATCTTTTAATCCCACATCTCCCTCTAACACTCTAGCATTCACTTCTTCTACAACCCTATGAATATGTTAAATAGCCATGATGACATCATGCATCCCTGTTTAAGTCCTTCTTTTTTTAGAAAATATTTCTTTCCTCTTTCTTTTCCTCCCATATGCACCTTCCCCTCAACCATTTTTCAAAACTTTCCTCCTTTCTTTTAACCCCTTCCATCTTCCACCTTTGTCCCTGTACTCTTTCTCCCAGACTCCCTTCTTTTCTGGCATATTTATTATTATACAATCTTGTACAGTACATGTAATATTTTTTTTTATGTTTCAGATCAATGGTGTTGATTTGGAGGGGGCTCGGCATGATCAGGCTGTGTCAATGCTTACTGGACTGGAACGTTTTGTGCGTTTAGTAGTTCATCGTGAAACATTAGTGCCTCCTGGTCAGGGTACCAGTAACAATTCTAAAACATCTCCGCGAGTGTTTGGTGCACCTCGTCCTTATACTGGCCTATACAGTGCGGGCTCTTACATGGCCAATCGCCCAAGCTACACGGGTTATAGACGTGCTCAGCCAGGTGGACGGTTATCAGGCTCAAATTTAACAGAGACCAACCATAGTGCTCACAGTAGTCCTGTTGCGTCTCCTGCTACAACAACCAAACAACAGCAACAGCAGCAACTTAGTAGTCTTACAGATCCAACAGCATCACCAGCAGTCACCACTGGAGCAACCATCCCAACTGGCACCACCCAGGTAGCCCCACATCGACCCCTCAGTAATGATGATTTTCAGGCCATGATTCCAGAGCATTTTCTTTATGGTGGTCGGGGACAAGATGAGGGTAACTCCTCTGTGCATGTAACCGTCAACTTGCCAACGGATCACACCCCCATGGGTGTGGCTTTCCCACCTCCACCAACCAAGTTAGGAAAGGTCACAGAGACTATCACCAAATCTACCCTCACCGAGACAGTAGTAACACGGATCACTGACAACAAGCTGGCCCCTGTGCCACTTGTGGTTGAGGTAAGGTGGGCTGAACCTGCCACTAACACAGTCACACCTGGGAGAGGACAGTCAGTTATGCCTCAGTGCTGACATCTGCTATTCAGTTTTGCTCCCTGCATGTAGTGAACTTTATAGAGAAAGCTTTGCTTATAGATTTTTAATTTTATATAAAAACATTAATGCTGAACTTTCATTGTGATCCAGCTTTATTTTTTTACTAATGCCCCACAAAAATATTATATGAAGGATAATAGGATTACATTTTATCTCCTCAGCTGTTTGAAATAGTGCTTCCATTTAACTGGCAAAAGCCTTTACACATTTAAAAGAATTCTTATTTAAGTTTCTAGAGGTAGTTCAATATTCTGGAAAGTTCCTAAATATTTCCTATGTACATGGTCATATAAACCGAATGAATGCATTTCTGATTAATTAAACTCTTGTTGTATGATAATCCCTCATTGATGTTTAAGTAATGTTGCTATTAACAGAGCATTATATATTTTGAAATGGTTTCTTTGGTACTTAACATTATTTCAAGTTTTTATTGATGTTAAACTTTAGTATAGCATAAACGGTTTTGAAGACTTCACTACTATCATGACCTAGTGTATGATCAAACCTCTTGATCACTGACTGTTGTGTCAAAAGCTCTAGTCATGTATGACACTTTAACCCAGCTGATTAGGAATACTCTGCATAGCAGTAGTTTATCAGCTTCCCTTAAACTATGAATGGTTTGCATAGTAAAATAATGTATCATATACAACTCCCAAAATTTTAGAAACCTTATGGCAGCAACCAAAAAAAAAAATAGAGATTAATTTTTATACATCTTATTCATACATCTGCTCTCAAGAAAATGTTCTCTTGAAAGCTACATATGTGTAGCACCTATGTTCTTCATTAGGCTTCTTAATAAAACACCTACCTGGAATTGTAAAACCCATAGTACCCATATTCATTTATTGATGGAGAAGTATATCTTAATATTAGTTTCATCAGCCTAGACACAATACAGTAGTCCATTTGATATTTCATATGATCTTAGGTTAAGTACTGTACTGTATATACATTTCCAGTAATCACCCTAGGAAAAGTTAGAGAGAAGGGGTGAAGGTGTTTGCATGTTCAAGGGACATCGACATCCAGACAGTGTGTGTGAGCATGTTAGATAGAAGTGAGTGGAGGCAAATGATTTTGGAGACTTGACAAGCTGTTGGAGAGTGAGTAAGGTAACATTTGTGAAGGGATTCAGGGAAACCAGTTAGACTGGGCCTGAGTCCTTTAGGTGAGAAGTATAGTGCCTGCACTCTAAAGAAAGGGTGGAGATATTTGCAGTTTAGAGGGGTATCTGAAATGTAGTATCTACTTGCCTTTGGTAAGACAACGAGTATGTGGAGAGTGAAAGAGAGTTTGAGTGAGTGGTAAGGTAATGTAAAAGAAGAGCATATGAGAGAGTTGTTGAAGTGTTGCCAACAAATTTTCCCAAGGATTAGAAAAGGGGAAAATGCGATTTCATGCATTGGGTAGGGAGGTATAACATCTTTTTAGGAGTGAGGAAGAGTTAGATGTGAGAGTGGGGGAGGTACATGAGGCTGTGTGTAAAATAAAAATGCGTTAAGCAGCTGTGATTGATACGATCAGGACAGAAATATTAAAAGCAGGAGAGAATATAGTTTTGGAGTGGTTGGTACTTTTAATTAAATGTATGAAAGAGAGGGAAGGTACCTAAAGATTGGCAGAGAGCATGCATAATTCCTTTGTATAAAGGCAAACAGACAAAAGAGAGAGTAAGAATTATTGGTTGTGTAAAGGAAGAAAGATGAAAGTGAACATTGCTAAGAGTAAGGTGATGAGGGTATCAAATGAGTTAGGTAAAGAAAAATTGGATACCACATTGGAGGGAGCAAGTGTGGAAGAAGTGAATGTGTTCAGATATTGTGGAGTAGAATTGTCAGCAGATGGGTTTATGAAGGATGATGAAGGAAAAAAAGGTGGGTGGTGCACTGAGGTATCTGTGGAGACAATGAATGTCTATGTGCCACTGAAAAGAGAGTGATTATGTGTGAATGATGGTGAAAGTGTTTCTTTTTTGGGCCACCCTGGCTCAGTGGGAGATGGCCAGCTTGTTGAAAAGAATAAAACTTGAGTATACTTGGCAAGAAATATGGTATAGTTGTTATTGAAAGAATTAATTAAGGGTGAGATGGAGAGTAGGATTGCAGATGAACAAGGATTTAGGAAGGGTATGGAATGTGTAGACCAAGTGTTTACAGTGAAACATATAGGTGGATAGTATTTAGATAACCATAAAGAGGTTTTTGTTGCATTTGTGGATTTGGGTAAAGCATATGATAGGGTGGATAGGGGAACACTTGCAGGTGTATTGAATAAATGGTAAGTTACTGAAAGCAGTAAGGCTCAGGTTAGAGTATCTAGGAAAGGGAGATTATTTTCCAGTTAAAATAGGTTTTAGACAGGGGTATGTGATGTCACAATGATTGTTTAATACATTTATAGATGGGTTTGTGGGGGAGGTGATTGCTAGAGTGTTGGGGAGAGTTGTGGGATTGGAAGATAAAGAATCTATTACAAAGTGGGGTGAATTTAGGTGGGTATGTATAAAAAAAAAAAGTCTTTCAACACACCGGCTGTATCCCAACGATGTGGGGTGGCCCAAAAGGAAAAACAAAAGTTTTTCCTTTTACATTTAGTAATATATACAGGAGAAGAGGTTACTAGCCCCTTGCTCCTGGCATTTTAGTCGCCTCTTACAACACACATGGCTTACTGAGGAAGAATTCTGTTCCACTTTCCCTTGGAGGTAAGAGAAAATAAACAAGAACAAGAGCTAGAAAGAAAATAGAAGAAAACCCAGATGGGTGTGTATATATACGTTTGTATATGTATGTGTAGTGTGACCTAAGTGTAAGTAGAAGTAGCAAGACGTACCTGAAATCTTGCATGTGTATGAGGCATAATAAAAAGACACCAGCAATCCTACCATCATGTATAACAATTACAGGCTTCCATTTTAAACTCACTTGGCAGGACGGTAGTACCTCCCTGGGTGGTTGCTGTCTACCAACCTACTACCTACAAAAAAAAAAAAAGTACAAGAAGGAAAAAAGTGAACATAGGAAAGAGCAAGGTGATGAGTATAAAAAAAATTTAGGTAATAAAAGATTGGATATCAGATTGGAGGAAGTGAATGTGTTCAGATATTTGGTGGTAGATATGTCAGTAGATGGGTCTGTGAAAGATGAGGTGAATCATAGAATTGATGAGAGAAAAAAGGTGAGCGTGTCATTGAGCATCTGTGAAGACAAAGAACGATATCTGTGGAAGCAGAAAGGAGAATGCATGAGAGTAAAGTATGGGTGTGAAGCATGGGTTGTGAATGTTGCAGTGAGGAGGAGGCTGGATCCAGCAGAGATGTCATGTCTCAGGGCAATGTGTGGTATGAATATTTTGCAGAGAATTCAGACTGTGGACATGAGGAGGTACAAGGTTGCTCAAAGCATTGTTCAAAGAGCTGAGGAGGGGTTGTTGAGGTGGTTCGAACATTCAGAGAGAATGGAACAAAATGGGATGAATTGGAGGACATATAAATCTGTACTGGAGGGAAGGCTGGGTAGGGGGTCATCCTAGGAAAGGTTAAAGGTACGGGGTGAAAGTTTTGTGTTGGAGGGGCTTGGACATCCAGTAAGCATGTGTATGTTAGATAGGAGTGAGTGGAAGCGAGTGGTTTTTATTACATGATGTGCTATTGGAGTTTGATCAAAGTAACATGAACAGAGTAGGGGAGTTAGTAGATGAGGAGATGGAGGTTTTGGGTAGATGGCGATAATATTTTGAGGAACTTTTAAATGTTGACGAAGAAAGGGAGGCGGTAATTTCATGCACTGGCCAGGGAGGTATACTATCTTTTAGGAGTGAAGAAGAACAGGATGTGAGTGTGGGGGAGGTGCATGAGGCATTACGTAGAATGAAAGGGGGTAAAGCAGCTGGAACTGACGGGATCATGACAGAAATGTTAAAAGCAGGGGAAGACATAGTGTTGGAGTGGTTGGTATTTTTTTTTAAATGTATGAAAGAGGGGAAGGTACCTAGGGATTAGCGGAGAGCGCGTATAGTCCCTTTATATGAAGGGAAGGGGGACAAAAGAGATTGTAAAAATTATAGAGGAATAAGTTTACTGAGTATACCAGGAAAAGTGTATGGTAGGGTTGTTATTGAAAGAAGTAGAGGTAAGACAGAATGTAGAATTGTGGATGAGCAAGGAAGTTTCAGAGTGGGTAGGGGCTGTGTAGATCAAGTGTTTACATTGAAGCATATATGTGAGCAGTATTTTGATAAAGGTAGGGAAGTTTTTATTGCATTTATGGATTTAGAAAAGGCATATGATAGAGTGGATAGGGAAGCAATGTGGCAGATGTTGCAAGTACATGTATATGGAATAGGTGGTAAGTTATTAAATGCTGTAAAGAGTTTTTATGAGGATAGTGAGGCTCAGGTTAGGGTGTGTAGAAGAGAGGGAGACTATTTCCCGGTAAAAGTAGGTCTTAGACAGGGATGTGTAATGTCACCATGGTTGTTTAATGTATTTATAAATGGGGTTGTAAAAGAAGTAAATGCTAGGGTGTTCGGGAGAGGGGTGGGATTAAATTATGAGGAATTAAATACAAAATGGGAATTGACACAGTTACTTTTTGCTGATGATACTGTGCTTATGGGAGATTCTAAAGAAAAATTGCAAAGGTTAGTGGATGAATTTGGGAGTGTGTGTAAAGGTAGAAAGTAAAGTGAACATAGAAAAGAGTGTGATGAGGGTATCAAATGATTTAGATAAAGAAAAATTGGATATCAAATTGGGGAGGAGGAGTATGGAAGAAGTGAATGTTTTCAGATATGTATTTGGGAGTTAACGTGTCAGCGGATGGATTTATGAAGGATGAGGTTAATCATAGAATTGATGAAGGAAGAAAGGTGAGTGGTGCATTGAGGTATATGTGGAGGCAAAAAATGTTATCTATGGAGGCAAAGAAGGGAATGTATGAAAGTATAGTAGTACCAACACTCTTATATGGGTGTGAAGCTTGAGTTGTAAATGCTGCAGTGAGGAGGTGGTTGGAGGCAGTGGAGATGTTCTGTCTAAGGGCATTGTGTGGTGGAAATATTATGCAGAAAATTCGGAGTGTGGAAATTAGGAGAAGGTGTGGAGTTAATAAAAGTATTAGTCAGAGGGCTGAAGAGGGTTTGTTGAGGTGGTTTGGTCATTTAGAAAGAATGGATCAAAGTAGAATGACATGGAGAGTGTATTAATCTGTAGGGAAAGGAAGGCAGGGTAGGGGTCGTCCTCGAAAAGGTTGGAGGGAGGGGGTAAAGGAGGTTTTGTGGGCGAGAGGTTTGGACTTCCAGCAAGCGTGTGTGAGCGTGTCAGATAGGAGTGAATGGAGACAAATAGTATATGGGACCTGATGAGCTGTTGGAGTGTGAGCAGGGTAATATTTAGTGAAGGGATTCAGGGAAACCAGTTATTTTATATAACTGGACTTGAGTCCTGGAAATGGGAATTACAATGCCTGCACTCTAAAGGAGGGGTTTGAGATATTGGCAGTTTGGAGGGATATACAGTGGACCCCCGCATAACGATTACCTTCGAATGCGACCAATTATGTAAGTGTATTTATGTAAGTGCGTTTGTACGTGTATGTTTGGGGGTCTGAAATGGACTAATCTACTTCACAATATTCCTTATGGGAATAAATTCGGTCAGTACTGGCACCTGAACATACTTATGGAGTGAAAAAATATCGTTAACCGGGGGTCCACTGTATTGTGTATTTTTATATGTATATACTTCTAAACTGTTGTATTCTGGGCACCTATGTGACAACAGTGATTATGCGTAAGTGAGGTGAAAGTGTTGAATGATGATGAAAGTATTTTCTTTTTTGGGATTTTTTTTCTTTTTGGGTCACCCTGCATCGGTGGGAGACAGCTGACTTATTGAAAAAAAAAATCTAGCGGTTTCAAATGTAGCAGGAGAAAGCTGGTAGGCCCACATGTGAGAGAATGGGTCTGTGTGGTCAGTGTACACTGTATAAAAAAAATCCTGGAGCACACAGTGCATAATGAGAGACTTTGAGGGGTATTTTCCTATAGTATTTATGGTTGTATTCTCGTTTTCTTGGTCTCATTTGGTAGAATGGAAAACATATTTTTATTCACACAAAATAGAATATTTACTGTTAAGCAGACTACTGCATTATTGTAAAAATGGTATAAATAATATCAGTGCACTATTGAAAGAATATCAGACTCCCCAGTTGACGTGTATTGGATGTGTGGTGTGATTAGTTTCATGATAAAAGCAACCTAGAAATTGAGCTCAGATTAGCGAAAATGTTCGATTTTTACCAATGTTCAAGAGTAAGCAAATCACACAACACATCCAATACACGTCAACTGGGGAGTCTGATATTCTTTCACTAGTGCACTGATATTATTTATACCATTTTTACAATAATGCAACAGTAAATATTCTATTTTGTGTGAATGAAAAAATCAAAATAGAAAGCAAGAGGGGCTTGAAGACATGACTAATGAACAGAGGATATGTTATTTTAGTGCCAAGAATATCTGCATTGTTTATTCTGGACCCTATTTTGAAATTGGCATCTTTTTTAATTTGCATGAATTTGGCCAAATTGCCAATTTCTGAGCACTTTATTGGGTAGTTGAAATCGGTAAATGGGCGGTTTCTTGTACTCGATAGAAAAAATGGAGTTCTAAAAAAATAGCTATGAGTTTGGTTGACTATAACAAAGGAATTAGCCAAAAATAGGGCTCAAAGTTGGCAAAATTGCCGATGCGTATATATCGCTAAATTCTCGGGAGCATAATTCTGTAAGTGTTTGATCAAAGAATGGATCAAAGTAGAATGACATGGAGAGTGTACAAATCTGAAGGGGAAGGAAGGCGGGGTAGGGGTCGTCCTCGAAAAGGTTGAATGGAGGGGGTAAAGGAGGTGTTATGGGAGAGGGGCTTGGACTTCCAGCAAGCATGCATGAGCGTGTTAGAAAGGAGTGAATAGAGATGAATGGTATTTGCTACCTGACGAGCTGTTGGAGTGTGAGCAGGGTAATATTTAGTGAAGGGATTCAGGGAAACTGGTTATTTATACGTATATAGCCGGACTTGAGTCTTGGAAAAGGGAGGTACAATGCCTGCACTTTAAAGGAGGGGTTTGGGATATTGGCAATTTGGGGGGATATGTTGTGTATCTTTATACATATATGCTTCTAAACTGTTGTATTCTGAGCACTTCTGCAAAAACAGTGATTACATGTGAATGAGGTGAAAATGTTGAATGATGAAAGTATTTTCGTTTTGGAGATTTTCTTTGTTTTTGGGTCACCCTGCTTCGGTGGGAGACAGCCGACTTTTTAAAAAAAAAATTAATTTGTTCCAGACACCCAAAAATAGTGAAAAAAATACATTTTGTTAAGTTTAACTATAGTTTTACAAACAAAAAACATTGACAATTACATGTAAATGAACATTTAATCATTATTGCATACCTGTATTGAAGACTCTTGTTGGCATATGGAAGACAGGAAGGAGGGGGAGGGAGGAGGAGAAGTTATTGTTTGGAAGGGGAATTTCCTTCCATAATGACTTCAAGTATCAAATCTTTCTTTGGGGTTACTTCCCTTCTTTGTCTTTTAATGGCACTAGGACCAGCTTAAGAGTCACTGGACCCCTGTCGCACTTAAAAACTGTCCAGAGAGGTCTGTTTCTGGTACCTCTTTGAGATTTTCCTGAAGTGGGCCAAGGTTTTGTCACTCAACATGTTGCAGATATGGCTTGTTGCAGCTTGGTCAGGGTGATATTTCTCAGCATAAGCTTGCACCCTACTCCACATTGCACAAATCTCCTTAGTCTCTGAAGAAGGCACCTCCTTCCCACTCTCTTCCTCCTCTGAAGGAAGTTCCTCAGCTGTGGTCTGTTGCTGTTCCAGTTGAAGGTGTTGCAGCTCTTCAGTGGTTAGCTCTTCCCTGTGGTCCTCCACCAACTCTTCCACATCCTTGCCACTCACATCCAGCCCCATGGACTTCCCCAAAGACATGATAGATTCCACAACAGACGTAGGGTCGTCAGTGTCAGCCTCAGACTCTTCAAAATCCTTCTGGAGGACACATTCTGGCCACATTTTTCTCCAAAAAGAATTCAAAGTCCTGGAAGTCACTCCCTGCCAAGCCTTATCTATAAGGCTTATGCAGTTGTAGATACTGAAGTAATTCCTCCAGAACTCTCTTAGGGTCAATTCAGTGTCCGAGGTCATTTCAAAGCACCTTTGAAACACTGCTTTTGTGTAGAGTTTTTTGAAGTTAGAAATTACCTGTTGGTCCATGGGCTGGATGAGAGGAGTGGTGTTAGGAGGCAAGAACTTCATTGTTATTATACTGAAATCCCTAGACAGTTGGTCTACCAGGTTTGGAGGATGAGCAGGAGCATTGTCCATTACCAGGAGGCACTTGAGTGGCAATTTATTCTCCTGGAGGTATTTTTTCCACACTCAGGTCAAACACTTCATGGACCCAGTCAATGGAAATTTACCTTGTGACCCATTCCTTATTGTTAGCCCTCCTCATCACACAATCTACTCTTGACTTTTTTTTTTTTTTTTTTAACAATGGTATTTTCAGAGTGATGGATCAGTAAACCTTCACTTTGAAATCCCCACTAGTGTTAGCACAGAACAAAAGAGTTAGCCTGTCCTTCATAGGCTTGTGTCCTGGCATTCCCTTTTCCTCCTGCATGATGTGGGTTCTCTTCGGCATTTTCTTCCAAAAGTGGCCTGTTTCGTCACAATTGAGCACTTCTTGGGGGTGGAATTCTTCAGTCTCTACATACCCCTTGAATTTCTGCACAGATTTTTCAGCTGCTTGTTTGTCTGAACTTGCAGCCTCACCATGCCTTACAACACTGTGTATGCCACTATACTTCTTAAATCTGTCAAACCAGTCTCTGCTGGCCTTAAGTTCACTAACGTCAGCACTAGTTCCAGGCAATTTCTTTATTAGATCTGCATGCAACTGCCTTGCCTTTTCACAAATGATCGTCTCTGAAACACTATCTCCTGCTAATTGTTTTTCACTGATCCACAACAACAACAGCTCCATATCTTCCATTGTTTGTGATATGTCTTTTGTTAACATGTTTACCTCTTTCACCACATCAGCTTCCTTGAGTTGTTCTTTCTTTCCCAGGATAGAAGTGATTGTTGATTTGTTTTTGCCATACATCTTGACAAGTTGGAGCACATGCACACCACTCGTATTTTTCAATAACTTTTTCTTAAATTCCATCGTGTTTTCTCACTTTCTTTACCAAAGGAACTTTACTAGGAGCTTTCTTTGGGCTCATGGTGGCTTATTTCACAAGTCGCACTTAATAAACAAGCACAAAAACCAGTGGATTTTAAGAAAATGTTTGGATGAATGCACGGAGTATATGCTTATTCACCAAGAGACACAGGGAGACTCACCTACGTGCAACGTCCCGGCAGGAGGTGGGCTGATGCGTATAATATAGCTGATTTGTGAGGCACCGGCCAAAACATGGAGCAAAATTTTGGCCCAAAAACTGGCCAAAATACAATTTGACCGATAAACGTAGTGACCGATATTCGGGATTCCACTGTATATGGAATAGGTAGTAAGTTACTAAATGCTGTAAAAAGTTTTTATGAGGATAGTGAGGCTCAAGTTAGTGTGTGTAGGAGAGACAGAGATCACTTCCTGGTAAAAGGAGGTCTTAGACAGGGATGTGTAATGTCACCATGGTTGTTTAATGTATTTATAGATGGGGTTGTAAAAAATGTAAATGCTAGGGTGTTGGGGAGAGGGGTGGGATTAAATTATGGGAAATCAAATACAGAATGGGAGTTGACACAGTTACTTTTTGCTGATGATACTGTACTGATGAGAGATTCTAAAGAAAAGTTGCAAAGGTTAGTGGACATGTTTTGGAGGGTGTGTAAAGGTAGAAAGTTGAAAGTGAACATAGATAAGAGTTAGGTGATGAGGGTATCAAATGATTTAGATACAGAGAAATTGGATATGACTTTAGAGAGAGGGAGTATGGAAGAAGTGAATGTTTTCAGATGTTTGGGAGTTGACTTATCAGCAGATGGGTTTATGAAGGATGAGTTTAACCATAGAATTGATGAAGGAAAAAAGGTGAGTGGTGCATTGAGATATCTGTGGAGACAAAAAACGTTATCCTTGGAGGCAAAGAAGGATTGGTATAGTGGTACCAACACTCTTATATGGGTGTGAAGCTTGGGTTGCACGTGCTGCAGTGAGGAGGTGGCTGGAGGCAGCGGAGATGTCCTGTCTAAGAGCAGTGTGTGGTGTAAATATTAAGCAGAGAATTCGGAGGGTGGAAATTAGGAGGAGGTGTGGAGTTACTAAAAGTATTAGTCAAGAGGGCTGAAGAGGGGTTGTTGAGGTGGTTTGGTCATTTAGAGAGAATGGATCTAAGTAGAATGACTTGGAGAACGTATAAATCTGTAGGGAAAGGAAGGCGGGGTAGGGATCATCCTTGAAAAGGTTGGAGGAAGGGGGTAAAGGAGGTTTTGTGGGTGAGGGGCTTGGACTTCCAGCAAGCATGTGTGAGCGGGTTAGATGAGAGTCAATGAAGACGAATGATTTTTTGGACCTGACAAGCTATTGGAGTGTGAGCAGGGTAATAGTCTGTGAAGGGATTTGGGGAAACTGGTTAGCCAGATTTGAATTTTGGAAATGGGAAGTAAAATGCCTGCACTTTAAAGGAGGGGTTTGGGATATTGGCAGTTTGGAGGGATTTCTGAACTGCCATGTCTGAGCACCTCTGCAAAGACAGTGATTATGTATGAGTGAGGTGAAAGTGTTGAATGGTGATGAAAGTATTTTCTTTTTGGGGATTTTCTTTCTTTGTGGGCCACCCTGCCTCGGTGGAAGATGATCGACATTTAAGAAAAAAAAAATATAAACCCAAGGTGCTATCAGAGTTTCTGGACTGTGGTGGAAAAAGAGTATACAGGCAGGCCCCGCTTGTACAGCAGGTTAGGTTTCTGTTAAGTGAATCACAATCATTTTTCATTTTCAGATGTATATAAAACCCTTATAATGTATTTACACTATCATATATTTCATCCTTAGCTTATAGCGAGGGTGAATATATTTATTGTGGGAAGTCTGAATAAATGAAGAATGGGTATAATTGAAAACTGCTGCATTAGCGAAAAGCTGTAAAGCGAAGCGCTCTAAATTGGGGCCTGCCTGTATAGGCTGACCTATTCACCTAGTTGAAGTTGCCATTCTCAAAGTATTCTACATGGGAGGCAATACTCTGATCCCAGCACCTCTGCCACTTCTTGAAAGATTTTTGGAACTCTTCTTTACTAACAGCATCTAGCATTCCCTGTGATTCTGCTTAAATCTCCTCCACGTCATTTATACACTGTCCCTCAAGTGTCTTTTTTATTTTGGGGGGAAGAGAGAGGGAAGTCTGAGGGGCTAGATCTGGGAGTAAGGAGGGTGGAGGATGACTACCAAGTTGTTTTTGTTTAAAAAACAACAGTCTTTTTGTCTTGGGTCAGCAAGCGGGGCACAAGTTTCACAGCCACTTGCTTCACGTTCAAATTTTCAGTAAAAATGCTTTGGCATATTCAGTAAAAAATTCCCACAGCACTTGCAATATCCTGAATACTCTGACAACGATTTTCATAAATAGCCTTCCTCACTTTCTCATTGTTGGCATCTGTTTTTGGCATTGGACAGCCAAAGTTTTCATCATCCTTAACTGACATTTGCCCTGCTTTAAACTGAGAAATCCAAAAATACTGTGTCTAATCCTTTACTTCATGGCCAAATGCTTGCTTCAAGATTGTATGGGTTACACTAATTGTTTTAACAAGCTTGAAACAGAATTTCACACACATGCACACTATTCTTTCTTTTGAAGATTCTCATTTTGTAATGCAGAAAATTGCAACAATTCACTGACAACACAACAAAAAATGTCCATCTAACCTCAAATGAATGACCTGCCACACTGAAACTCACCACACTAATTTACACAGTGTGATCTAAGCTGCCACCATATTTCACTCAGGAATTGCACATAAATTAGAGTCTGGGAACTTTTTTTGATAGCAACTCATGTGGGTGGGTGTGAGGATAGGAGTATAGGTGTGTGTGTGGGGGGGTTATGTATGTTTGTGGAGGGTTATGTATGTGTATATGTGGGTGAGTGGGTTTGGGTGTGTATGTGTTTGTGTGGGGGTGTGGGTGGGGGAGGTGTTAGGGGAATGTACATACTCACATATATGTGGCCTCACCTCTGTGTGTGTGTTTTTTTTTTTTTTTTAACTGGCTGTCTCTCGTTGAGGCAGAATGATCCGAAAAAGGAACACTTGCTATCATTTACACTATCACTGTCTTGCCAGAGTCTCTTGGCTACGACAGTTTAGAAGTCCCTCTAAGCAGCAGATATCCCAAACCCCTCCTCTAGAGTGCAGGTACTTTCCTTCCCACTTCCAGGACTCAGGTTCAGCTAACCTGCAAAGTTATTATCTCTTAGTTACCAGACTGCTGAGTAGAGGCCAGTGGCTCGTCCTCAAGGTCCAATTTTTTTTCTTTTCACTCCAGGGATCTGATCCCCAGCCCTCAGTGGTGAGAGCCATGACTCTCAGCATTGGGCTACAGCTGTTTATTTTATTTTTTTAGCATGTCAGCTGTTTCTCACCAAGGCAGGATAACCCAAAAAGAAAGAAAAAAAACTTTAATCATTCAACACTTTCACCATCACTCATATACAATCACTGTCTTTTGCAGATGCACTCAGATATGACAGTTTAGATGTCCCTCCAAACTGACAATATCCTAAACCCCTCCTTTAAAGTTCAGGCATTGTACTTCCCATTTTCAAAACTCAAGTCCGGCTAACCGGTTTCCTTGAATCCCTTCACAAAATATTACCCTGCTCATACTCTAACAGCTTGTCAGATCCCAAAAGCCATTCATCTCCATTCACTCCTATCTAACACACTACGCACACTTGCTGGAACTCCAAGCCCCTCGCCCACAAAACCTTCTTTATCCCCTCCCTCCAACCTTTTTGGGGACAACCCCTACCCTCCCTTCCTTCCCCAATAGATTTATATGTTCTCCAAGTCATTCTGCTTTGTTCCATTCTCTCTATATGACCAAACCACCTCAACAGCCCCTCTTCAACCTTCTGACAAATACAGTGGACCCCTGGTTAACGATATTTTTTCACTCCAGAAGTATGTTCATGTGCCAGTACTGACCGAATTTGTTCCCATAAGGAATATTGTGAAGTAGATTACTCCATTTCAGACCCCCAAACATACACGTACAAATGCACTTACATAAATACACTTACATAATTGGTCGCATTCGGAGGTGATCGTTATGCGGGGGTCCACTGTACTTTTAGTAACTCCACACTGCCTCCTAATTTCCACACTATGAATTCTCTGCATAATATTTATGCCACACATTGCCCTTAGACACAACATCTCCACTACCTCCAGCATTTATATGCAGCATTTACAACCCATGCTTCACACCCATATAAGAGTGTTGGTACCACTATATTCTCATACATTCCCTTCTTTGCCCCCATGGATAACATTCTTTGTCTCCACAGATACCTCAATGCACCACTCACCTTTTTTCCTTCTGAAAACATTCACTTCTTCCGTACTCCCTCCCTCCAGTGTAATATCCAATTTTTCTTTATCTAAATCATTTGATACCCTCATCACCTTACTCTTATCTATATACTCTTTCAACTTTTTACCTTTACACACCCTCCCAGACTCATCCACTAACCTTTGCAACTTTTCTCTAGAATCCCCTAAAAGCACAGTATCATCAACAAAGTAACTGTGTCAACTCCCATTTTGTATTTGATTCCCCATAATTTAATCCCACCCCTCTCCCCAATACCCTAACATTTACTTCTTTTACAGCCCCATCTATAAATATGTTAAACAACCATTGTGACATTACACATCTCTGTCTAAGACCTACTTTTACTAAGAAGTAATGTCCCTCTCTCCTGCACACCCTAACCTGAGCCTCACTATCCTCATAAAAACTCTTTACAGCATTTAGTAACTTACTACCAATTCCATACACTTGCAGTATCTGCCACATTGCTCCCCTATCCACTGTCATATGCTTTTTCTAAGTTCATAATTACAATGAAAACTTCCCTACTTTTATCTTAAGTACTGTTCATATATATGCCTCAATGTAAACATCTGATCTACACATTCCCTACCCATTCTAAAGCCTCCTTGCTTATCTGCAATAATAACCTTAACTTAATTAAGTTCATAAATAACCTTAAGCTCTCATGAGTCATTCAGCACAATGTGGTGGAGGCACAATCTTTCATTTGTTAAGTAGTCATGATATCACTTGAATCTGTTAAGTAGTCATGATATCACTTGGATCTTCTCCCTAAAGATCTCACGAATGCACAGTAAATATTTTGAAGGCAAAAATTACCTTTGATATCATGCATCTGGAAATATTCTTAATAATTTATGTTTTCACATAATCTTGGTTTTCTTTCTGTAATACTAATCAACATATATCTTTTAATTCATTATGCTTAATTCTTTGACACAGGAAAAGGTAGAGGCTAGCCTTTAGTTTAGGTGAATGGAGATATTGGATTTGTTGTCACATTATATTAGTCATTTGAGTTTTACTAATATGCTTTTCATTATTGATGTATACAGTAGCCAATCATGCTATCCTATAGCCTTGATACTTTGCTTGAACTGTATATTTAATTGGTTCATAAGCTGAAGCATTTTCATTCTTGGTTTAACTGATTAATCTGGAGAAAATTTTCTTTTGATAACATTACATCACCCTACCTCGGTGGGAGACGGCCAACTTGTTGAAAAAAAAAAAAAAAAGCATTACACAGTATCAGAAATCAAATTCCATACACTGTACTGTAATTTGTATAATATAGTAAGTTTTAAATTTAAAGTGAAACTCCCAAACTATTTCTTACACGATACTTGTAATCATAGCATATACAAAAGTTTATTTGATTTACATGTTAATGGGTTCATCCATCTAATTACTATTTTTTTCTCTATCTCAACATGTTGGCCATCTCTCACCAAGGCATGGTGACCTAAAAAGAAAGAAAAAGAGTTTCATCATCATTCAAACATAATCACTGTCTTTGCATAGGTGCCCAGATATGACAGTTTAGATGTCACTCCAAACAGTCAGTATACCAAACTCCTCCGTTAAAGTGCAGGCATCGCACTTCCTACGTCCAGGACTCAAGTATGGCTAACCGGTTTCCCTGAATCCCTTCACAAAATATTACTCTTCTCACACTCCAACAGCTCATCAGGTCCCAAAAACCATTTGTCTTCTTTCACTCCTATCTAACACACTCACACATGCCTTATGTAGGTCCAGGCCCCTTGCACAGAAAACCTCTTTTACCTCCTTCCTCCATCCTTTCCTAGGATGACTTCTACCCTTCCTTCCCTATGTCTGGTGAAATATTAACATTGGTACTAATAGCCTACAACACAGTATCAATCATGGGACTATTGGACATCATCCTTTAACCCTTTGACTGTCAAGACCCCAAATCCTGAAAGCCCTCTCTGTTGCATAATATTTAAAAAAAAAAAAAAAATTTTCTTATGAAATGATAGAGAATCTTTTCCCAATGGTAGTGACACCAAAAGTACGAAATTTGATGGAAAGCTTAAGGAATTATGTTCTCACGAAGTTAGTGATCTCTGCGATATATACACATTGGCGATTTCGCCCTTTTTGAGTTCTATTATCAGCCAATTCCATTGTTCCAGTTGGCCAAATTCATAGCTATTTCTTTAGAACTCCATTTGTTCTATTGATTGAGTACAAGAAACTGCCCATTTACCAATTTTAATTGCCCGATAAAGTGGTCGGAAATTGGCAGTTTGGCCAATTTCACACAAATTAAAAGAGATGAAAAATTCAAAATAGGGTCCAGAATAAACACTGCCGACAATCCCGGCACTAAATAACATTTTTTCTGTTCATTAATTATGTCTCCAGGCCCCTCTTATATTACTCTTGCTTTCTATTTTGAATTTTTATCACACAAAAAATATAATATTTACTGTTATGCAGAATACTGCATTATTGTAATAATTGTATAAATAATGTCAACCGATTCGTGATTGCGTATTAGACCAGCCAGTTGGACATGTATTGCACGGTGACGTTATTTGTTTACTCTTGACCGATCAGCAAAAATCAAACATTTCTGCTATTTTGAGCTCAATTTCAAAGTACTTTTCATTATGAAACCAATCAAAATCATCTCTATTTCTGTAATATATCTTCCATTCGATCAAATGAGACCAAGAAAATGAGAATATAACCATAAATACTATACAAAAATACACCTCAAAGTCAGCATTATAATCCAAAAACATGCTCATTTTTTTTTCTCATTATGCACTGCATGCTTTTTTTTTTATACTGCAAACATTGACCACACAGACCCATTCTCTCACATGTTGGCCTACCAGCTTTCTCCCACTTGATATGAAGCCTCTAGAATTTTGGCGTATTAATACGCCAAAAACACTGACTTGTAAGATGTATCTGTAAATATGACACCTATAGTCAGTGGGTTAACCATTTCACTGTCAACTGTCCACAAATTGAAAGCCTTTTCTGTGTCAGCCTTTGAAAAACAATGAAAAGTCTTCTAAAATGGTGTAGAGGAATCTTTTTTTTAAAGGTAATGAACTCAAAAGTGCAAAATTTCATGTAAATCTTAGAGATAGGCATGCATGAATTCAGTTGCAACAGCAGTTGCACCTATTTTGATGCCTATTTTGGGCCAATTCCAGGAATCAAATCAAACCAATTCTTATCTATTTTTCTAGTACGTTACATCTATCAGGAGTTGGTAATATGGTCAGTTTTACACTATTTTCAACACATTCCAGTTTAAAAAGTTTAAAACAAACCCTGTAGGCATTCTTGCCTCAAAAGCCTCTCCTATACAACACTTGTCCTCTGTTTTGAATCCATCATCACACATAAAACTCCAACACTTAAGCAACAAACTTTTCCAAAGATCTCTTAGCTACAATAGAAAAGCGAGCATTTATGTTGTCCTATCATTCATTGGAAATTATAGTTAAAATATTAGAAACAAATTCAGTAAATTGTTTGGAAATTATACCAACAATGTTCTCATATTACTCTTAGGAATGGCTCTGCTTTACAGATCCCTGACAGCCTACAGTTGTCTATTCTACATCAGTATAAGATGCAAGTCTCAGTGCATTGGCAAAACAACGAACCAGTTCAGAGCCCGAATTGCTAAACGTGTACATAGATGAGTCTTTTAGAAAAGGTCAACTGCTAAGTAAGCATTTATATTCAGTGACTATGGAGCATGCACATGCTTGAGACCTCCTCATGAGTGAGACATCTTTTGAAGTGTTAGGTGCCCTTCAGACATGAAGCTGTAAATCGCAGAAGCTCTGTATACCTACCAACTCAAACCTCACTTAAAAAACCTCCTGATAGGTTTTACATTTTTACTTGTATGGTAATTTTATTTTTAGCTTTTAAAATTTTAAATCTTCTTCTTTCAACGAACCGGCCGTATCCCACAGAGGCAAGGTGGCCCCACCCCCCCAAAAAAAAAAAAAGAAACGAAAGTTTTAAATTTAGTAACACATACAGGGGAAGGAATTACTAGATATTTGCTCTTGGCATTTTAGTTGCCTCATACAGCATACATGGCTTATGGAGGACAAATTCTGTTCCACTTCCCCATGGAGAAAAATTTTTATGTGGTCCTGAAAAAATATAAATTTTTAACACCTTTGAAATTCTTTATGCTTTTCTTCTTGTAGACCTGAAAACAAGAATAGAAAGACTACTCTTTCCATGTAACCTCTCAGTTGCTGATGCATTTTGTTTTAACCCTTTCTGTGTCAGTCCTGTTATATAATGGCTTTGAAGCTAGTGTCTGTCCTGTAGTACAATGCCATTAGCTCAGCTCACTCAGATAGGCTGTGAGTGCTAAATTTGGGCCTATACTATATGAGAAAATGGGTCTGTGCAGTAAGTGTGCACCATATAAAACAGTGAATTTCTGGTGTATTTTCATATGGCTTTTATGGTTAACTTTTTGGTTTCTTGGTCTCATTTGATAGAAGATATATTACAGAAATAGAGATTGGTTTCAGGACAAAGTAGTTTGAAATTGAGCTCAAGTACCAGAAATGTTCAATTTCTGCCGATATTCCAGAGTACACAGTGACGTTTCATGTCCAATACGCCTCCGACTGGCCAGTCTGATATGCATTTAGAAATGCACTGACATTATTAATGCAATTATTACAATAATGCAGGAGTCTGCATAACAGTAAATCTTCTGTTTTTCTTTTTTTGTGAATAAAAATTCAAAATGGAAAGCAAGCGTAATATAAGAGGGACCTGGAGATGTGACTGAGGAACAGAAGAAATGTTTTTTTACTGCCAGGAATATCTGCATTGTTTATTCTGGACCCTATTTTTAACCCTTTCAGGGTCCAAAGGCAAAATCTGAAGGGGTGCTCCAGTGTCCAAGAAATTTTGAAAAAAAAAAAAAAATCTTACAGAATTAAAGATAATATTTTTGTGAAGGTAATAAAACAAAAAAAAAATTCTGATCAGTACTTACTGAGATATAGAGGCGGGAAGTTGACCCAAAATGACCAGGTGGCGGCAACATCAGAGACTTCCACAAAATTGCATTTCTTTATTTTACGTTTTTTATACTTTTTTGTTTTCTTTTCAAATTTTTTTCTTTTTCTAGTAACATTTGTGGCCTGTGAGACCAATGCTGTATATAATCTATATATATACACTCACTGTATTGAACACAATAACCGCACTGATGTTATTATTATAATATTGTTTACCACTATTGTTCACTACAATAAACATGCACAAATGTTGTATAATATACTGTTCTATTATATATTTACATATGTACAGTCACTGGACATGTTTCTATAACTTCTGCAGCCTGTGGAAGTCCTTGAAACATGGTACCATGCACAGAGGTACTTTACATTCCTCACACATAATCCGAGTGTCTTTGCATCTTTGTTGCCGTCGTTTTGTTTGTGCACAGACAACACATCTCTTCTGAGCAAATTTCTTCTTAGTTGCAGGAAGCTGTATTATGAAATGATCACCTTCCCTCCTCAAACGCTTGGGTATTTCCTGAGGAGTTCGAGAACGGTTTTGTATAGCAGGTGTTGTTACCTGGTACTTAATTATGAGTTGTTTGACAACAGACAAACAAAATTCACCATACAGTGGTCTGTTTCTGGTCTTCATTTGGTACATATATGCATTGAGCATTTAAATGTCTATGAGATTATTATTATTATTATTAAAGATACGCCGGTATTCTCCCGGCCCGGGCCTTTTCCAAGTGGTGGCCTGGCCTTGGCTCCCTCTTTAGGGAGTGTCTGAGACCTAAGTCTCCCATGGGAGGAGGCACAAGTACCTCCTCATCTTTGGGACCAACTGTCCCCAGGCCTAGCCACAAGCTAGGCCTCTCTGGTCTGCCATCCCCGCCCCAAGGGGGCAAATGGGAATGACAGTTTTATGAGCTAAAGGCTCAGGCTCAGGCACCTACCCTACCCTAGAAGGGTTAGGCATGGTATCGATCCATCTATGAGATGGAAGAAAAGTTTCATGTACCACTTGTAACTCTTAAGAACACAATCAACAAAGCCTATCTGCATGTCACATTTGTCAACCAAATGCATGTTTTGTGTATAATCAATCACTGTCACTGGTTTTCAAATACGTTCATTAGTCACTAACAACTTTGCCACTGTCTTGCATCTCGTTAGGGTGAATGGTTGTCAACAGTGTGACATCTTGTTTGTCATGCCACCATAATGCCATGATGTCATTGGCAGTAAACACCTGCACCTCACCACTACGAGTGCCTGTGTTGAACCTGGGCATATGTTTACGATTAGAACGCACTGTGCCACACACATCTGTCATGTTTACTCGCAAGAAATCACTGAGTAAAGGGCTTGTGTACCAGTTATCAGTATATAATGTATGCCCCTTACCAAGATAAGGTGCCATCATGTTTCTCACTTTGTCACCTGAGATACCCAATAACATCCTGGTATCTTTTAATGTTTTACTTACTGTTTATACAATAATGTCCAATACCAGGTCACTGTCACAGTCACAGAGTACAAACAGTTTTATACCAAAGCATTTCCTCTTGCTCGATATATACTGCTTGAATGACAGTCTACCTTTGAAGAAAATCAAAGACTCATCAATTACAAGATTCTTGAATGGATAAAAGTATATGTTGAACTTTTGTTTCAGATACATAAAAACATTTCTGATCTTGTATAACCTGTCACTTCTGTCAGGCCTGGTTTTGTCAGAGAAGTGCAACATACGTAAGAGTAAGGTAAACCTGTTCACTGGGATGATTTCACTGAAGGCCGGGTACAAATTAGCCGATCTGTGGACCAGTATGATTTTATATTATGCTTATAGACATGAGGCATAAGCATTATTATTGCAGAAAGCAAATACACTTCAGCCACAGTTGTCTCTTTCCATCGGTGTAGTCTTGACTGGTGATATGATCGTATTTGCCATGGTGTACTCAAAATACTTGTTACTTTCCCTGACAATAGTTTCCATCAAGGGCTGGTCAAAGAATAGTTCAAAGAATTTCAGTTCATTTGTAGTGTTTCCAAGGGAACAAATTGGTAGTAGTCCACTTTGAGAGTCATCAAACTGGTGGGGCTGAGGAACAAAATTGGGATTTTGCTGCCAGTCCCAGATGCGGTTTGCTGGTGGATACTGGACATCATAAGCTGGTTGTGGTTGTAGTTGTAGTTGTGGTGGGGTGGTGGCTGATGCTCTGCTTTACCCTTGAGCTGAGGAGTCAGCGGCGTGGGTCCCAGCCTGGGCTAGTGAGTCATGCCTGTCTGTGGCACTACCATCACCACTACCACTATCACCACCAATACCAGCACCTACTGATGCCTGTAGTCTATCCATGCCAAGTGTGGCCACATCATCCTCGCTTTTACTTTTTATTCCTGGTGTAGGGCCACGGGATGTACTCCATCCCCTGGGCACTGCATAGGGAACACTACCTGAACATATGAGGTGGCGTATATACCGATGCTTCACTGGTGAATATGATTTCTCACTATCACTACTCGAATGATCATCAAGAGCAATAACATTGCCGTCCACATCACTATCATCATCATTACTGAAATCTGAAGCCTGGCCACGCGAAAATATTAGTTTTCTCTTGCGATGAGGTACAACTGAACGTGACCAAGACGTGCCCACACCAGAGGTAGAAGGTTGAGGATCGTCAGGATTTACTGCACTATTTTTGACATCCTGGTCATTGCTTTCGGTCACTAATCAATCAAAGCCATAGAATTCTTCATTTCCACTTCCATCAGAGTCAGAACTATCACTTATGAAGAGGAGAGTCCCAATTCGCCTAGGAGTGAGAGCTGCCTCGCTGTTTACCAGATTATTGGTGATTCATCTTGGTAGCAGGGAGTAACGATAAGGCTTTGGAGGCTTCTTACTTTATTTGCAATGTTGTGGGGTACACAGGCAGTATGTTAAGTGCTCATTGCCCGGGAGGGCCATGCCCAGTGAGGGAGAGAGGAGTAGACCTTGTTGACTTGAGTGAAGGTCACTGAGAGTGATAGAGCGGCAGGTCTGGGCTTACTGAAGTGGCAGCACGAGCAAGGCACGAAATATGAACTCAGCTGGCAGACAGCAGAAGCTGTCTATGCAGACAGTACAGGCTGTCTACATTTGCTCGGCCACGCACCACCCTGGTCGTCCCTGACCATGACTGGCTGCAAAAAAACTTCTCTCTCTCGCCGGAACAGGGCACAGAACACAAAATAAAAACGTATATACATACATGGACATGGAAAAAAAAACTTCCTACGAGGAGGGAAGGAAAAAACAGGTGGGGTGTGCTCAGCATCATGGTCTAAGGTAGTGAGCGTCGATGGGCATCACTGCACGCCTTCCTGTGTCTGGACAGATACTGCAACACAGGAGACATCGCTGCAGCTGAGCTGTGACATAACAGGGTACAGTCTTCTCTGGATCAGTGAAGCAGTCATCATAGGAGTCGCTGCAGGTTTCACTCAACCTGGGGCATAACCTGCTGGTGCCCTCGGGTGAGGCGTCGTCAGTACTCGGCAACTGGCAGGACTTCTGGCAAGCAATTCAGGAGAACATTTCTCGACTGGTACTGTTGTTGGGGCTGTCACTGCCGGCGAGCGTGGAGTGAGTCTTGGCAGAGACGACTCGGCAAAACATCTGAGAGTCGTAACATCATACACTGTACTGCAGTGAGCAGGCTAGCAATCAAAGTGACATCATATTTGTGCAGGCTGCTCACTGAAGCTATGACACGAGGCTGACACAGCGCCTGCCATCAGGGTCTAACTGCGGCTTGACGAGTGTCATTCTCTCGGCAGTTGGAGTTATAGCAGAGGTTTGTCTAAGTGTCCCCAGACTTGTTTCTCTACATTTAACTGCACTCTGACGTTCTGGAGGTGAAGTGAAACAATTCTTGATGGGAATCGTAGCAGGTACGATTCTGCAGGGCATTATGAGTGACGAGCATAAGAGCTTTCTGTACAAGAGGCTCAGATGCTCAGGGCTGACTAATATCAGCTGTCAAATGTGCCGGTCACACTGGGTGACAAGTAACATGAAATGCTACACAGTGGTCTGGGCTCAAGACCACACAGGACACATGGAAACTGCACACACCTGCACTGCACATGTGGTACAACATGGCTTACTAGCAAATGACACTTTTCTGTGCAAAAATCAACACTAAGCCATACACAAACATATGAGAACACTGACTGAGAGGAAGTAATTAACACACGACATATATCTTCTCTCAATCTTCTCGACAACACAACATATTGCTCACTGTGAAACTATCACCGTCGATCAGGCGTGACGTCGTGAGGTGATGTCATGGGGTGACATCGCAAGGTGATGTCAGCAGACGTCTCGAGGTGACGTCCTGGAGTCGGGCAGCATCGTCGGTGACGTGAAGTCGGACAGCATCATGGGTGACATGAGGTGACGTCTGTGGAGTGATGCGGCAGCAGACCACAGCATGTGGCTTGGGACATTGGCTTGGTAACCCACGTGGCTTGCTCCACGTGACTTCGTGATCTACGTGGCATGGTGATCCATGTGGCATGGTGATCCACGTGGCATGGTGATCCACATGGCATGGTGATCCACGTAGCTTCGAGTGGCCTCGGGCACTCGGATACACAGCTTTGGCAATGAATTCACACGGAAAACAGCAGAAAACACAGCAGAGGGAGTGAGTACATAATGGTGAAGTGTGGTGGTAGGCGAGTGAGGTGTGAGTGAGGTGAGGAACCTGGCCGCTTCCTCTCCCACATACCCACTTGGAGAAACACCCACAATGGATGCTGAAATCATCACAAACTCGTCTCTGACTTGCTGAAATAGCCGTGCAGAACTGAAAAACAGCAGCAACATAGAAGTGACGCTGAACACGTGACTTGAGAAACAGCGTGGAGTCCCAGGGACACCACTTATATTTCTCGAAGAAATTTGGCAAATTTCAGCCAAATCCTGCTTGTACCTGTGTCTGGATGCTGAAACGTACAGACGCATCAGGATAACTTGTTGAGAGACGGATGCTTCTTGTGTGGGGTGATGAAGACGACTTCATTCCTCTTCCTTCCCTCCTCGGGCAACACAACCGCTGTGACCACCGCTGTCACCAATGTTTACCAGATTATTTGTGATTCTTGGTAGCGGGGAGTAATGATAAGGCTTCGGAGGCTTCTTATTTTATTTGCAATATCATGGGGTATACAGGCAGTGCGTTAGTGCTCATGACCCAGAAGGGCCGTGCCCAGCAAAGGAGAGAGGAGTAGGCCTTATTGACTGAGTGAAGGCCACTGAGAGAGAGAGAGGCAGGTCTGGGCATAGTGAATTGGCATAGGCCTATAGGTGGCAGCACGAGCAAGGCGCGAAATATGAACTCAGTTGGCAGACAGCATAGGCTGTCTATGCAGACAGTACAGGCTGTCTACATTGCGGTGAGGCATGGTGAACAAAGGTAACTGAGGTGGCATTCCCACAATGCCATGTGGGTGCCTAGAATTTTTGTTTACAGCACACACACCATGCAGACCTGTTCTCTCAGATGCAGGGCTACCAGCCTTCTCGTGCTAAATTTGACGCCGCTAGAATTTTGGCATAGATCTATGGTTTGGAACCTCAACTTACTATAGCCGTAGATCTACGGCACGGATCTGAAAGGGTTAAATTGGCAGTTTTTTAATTGTCTGTGAAATTGGGCCAAATTACCAATTTCTGATCAGTTTATTGGGTAGTTGAAATAGGTAAATGAGCGGTTTCTTGTACTCATTCGATAGAATAGAAGGAGTATTAGCAAAATAGCTATGAGTTTGGTTGACTGGAGCAATGGAAGTGGCCAAAAATAGGGTGCAAAGTGGATGAAATCACTAATATGTAAAGGTCGCCGAGACCACTTTGCGAGAGCATAATTTCATAAGCTTTCCATCAAATTTTGTACTTTTGGTCTCATTACCTTCAGAAAAAGATTGTTATTTCATAAGATAAAATATGTATATTTTTTTAAATTCTTCGACCCTGAGAGCAAGTTTGAGATCAGGGGTCTCGACCCTGAGGGGATTAAATATATCAGCTATCTCCCACCGAGGTAGGGTGACCTGTAAACGAAAAAACACTCACACTCGCCATCACTTACTCCATCGCTGCCTTGCAAGAGCCATGCTGATGAAACAGCTCAGTAACCCCTCCAAACTGCAGTGTCCCCACCCCTCCTAAAAAGTGCAGGTACTGTTTCCCACCTCTAGGACTTGAGTTCAACTAACTGGTTTCCTTGAATTCCTTTGTAAAATGTTACATTACTCACCAACAGCACCTCAGTTCATAAAAACCACTTGCCTCCGCTCCTGTCTAACGTGGTCACACAAGCTTGTTGGATGTCAAACCCCTCGTATACAAAACCTTTATGCTCTCCATCCAACCATTACTAGGCTACCCCTTCCCTCTCGTTCCCCTCCACTACAGATTTATTCACCCTCCAAGGATAAAGCAAAATTTTGCTTCATCCTCTCTAAATGTCTGAGCCATCTCGGTAACCTCCTCAGCTATCTGGATAATACTTTTAGAAACCCCACACCACCTGATCTCTAAACTATAAATTCTCTGCATAATATTCACACTATGTATAGGTGTCAGTTAATTTTTGCTTATGACACTGTGCTCCTGGGAGATTCTGAAGAAAAGTTATGAAGGATAGTGGATGAATTTGGGAGGGTATATAAAGGAAGTTGAAGGTGAACATAGGAAAGAGTGATGTGATGAGGGCAACAAATAAATTAGGTAATGAGTGATTGGAAATCATATAGGAGGGAGGAAGTGAATGCATTCAGATATTTGGAAGTGGACTTGTAAGCAGATGGGTATATGAAATATGAGGTAAACCATAGGACCAATGAAGGGAAAAAGGTGGATGGTGCATTGAGGCAGCTGTGGAGACAAGGAGCATTATCTGTGGAAGCAAAGAGGGGAATGCGTGATAGTATAGTGGTACCAACACACTCATATGGGTGTGAAGCATGGGTTGTGAATGTTGCAGCAAGGAGGTAAGAGGCAGTAGAGGTGTCATATCTGAGGGCACTGTGTGATGTAAATACAGTATTATGCAGAGAATTCATAGTTTGCAAATTTTAAGGAGATGCAGAGTTACTAAAAGTATTATCTAGAGGGCTGAGGAGGGGTGGTTGTGGTGGTTTGATAATTTGGAGAGGATGGAGCAAAATAGGATGACTTGGAGGGTTTTTAAATCTGTAGGGAGGGAAGGCAGGTTAGGGGTTGTCCTAGGAAAGGATTGAGGATGGGGGTAAAAGAGATTTTGTGTGCAAGGTGCTTGGATGTCCAGCAGGAATGTGTGAGCATGTTAAATAGGATTGAATGGAGGCATATGGTTTTTGGGACCTGATGAGCTGCTGGAATGTGAGCAAGGTAATATTTTGTTAAGGGATTCACGGAAACTGGTTAGCTGGACTTGTGTCGGGGAGGTGGGAAGTACTGTGCCTGCACTCTAAAAGAAGGGTAGGGATATTTGTTGTTTGGATGGTCATTTGAACTGTCATCTCTTTGTGCTTCTGGCAAGACAGTGATGGTGTGAGTGATGGTGAAAGTGTTTAACTTTTGGGTCACCCTGTGTCGGTGGGAGATGGCCAATGTGTTAAAAAAGTGAATGTATGTACACACAATGCACATACACATGCATATATACATGCATAGTAGGAGAGAGGGTGGTAAGGGAGGAAAGATTAATATGAGAGGTTCTTACACTGTAAAAGTGGTATATGGAGAGAAGAGTATATGTAGAATAAGACAGTGTGAAGGGAGGGCTAATGAGATAAGTGCAATTTTACCAAAAACTTTTGCTGAGAATAATACAAAGTTTTGTGGTGAGATAGCAGTAGCAGTTACAAAAAAAAAAAATGGCTTTCTTGGGAGATCAAGTTGAGAAAGCCTGTGGAGCTAATGGATTTGGCAGCTTTAACCCTTTCTGGGTCAGTGCCTTGTATACATAAATTCTAGCGCCTTTAGATAGAGTGGAAGAAAGCTGGTAGGCCTACATATGAAAGAATGAGTCTGCGTGGTCAGTGTAGCAGTATAAAAAATTCGGCAGCACGCAGTGCATAATGAGAAAAAAAAACTCCACAAAGCGGCTGAAAAATATGTGCATGAATTCAAGGAGTACATAGAGGCTGAAGGACTGATACCTGAACAAGTGTTCAATTGTGACGAAACAGGCCTCTTTTGGAAGAAAATGCCAAAGAGGACCTACATTACACAGGAGGAAAAGGCACTGCCAGGACACAAGCCTTATGAAAGACAGGCTGACGCTCATGTTCTGTGCTAATGCTAGTGGGGATTTCAAAGTGAAGCCGTTACTAGTGTACCATTCTGAAAATCCCAGAGTGTTCAGGAAAAACAATGTTATGGAGAGTAAATTGTGTGTGTTTTGGAAATCTAATAGTAAGGCATGGGTCACGAGAGAAATTTTCGTCGAGTGGTTCAATGAAGGGTTTGGCCCTAGTGTGAAGAATTAGCTCCTGGAAAAGAAATTGGATCTCAAGTGCCTCCTAGTAATGGACAATGCACCTGCTCATCCTCTAAACTTGGATCACCTAATTTTCGAGGAGTTTGGGTTCATCACAGTAAAATTCTTGCCCCCGAATACCACTCCTCTCCTCCAGCCCATGGACCAGCAGGTCATTGCAAACTTTAAAAAACTCTACACCAAAGCAATGTTTCAAAGGTGCTTGAATGTGACCTCAAACACTCACATGACCCTAAGAGATTTTTGGAGAGAACACTTCAGCATCCTCCATTGCATAACCCTTATAGGTACGGCTTGGGAGGGAGTGACTACCAGGACTTTGAACTCTGCTTGGATAAAATTGTGGCCAGATTGTGTCGACAAGAGGGATTTTGAAGGGTTTGGGGCTGACCCTGATGAGCCTATGTCTGTTGTTAAATCTATTGTGGCACTAGGGAGTTCCATGGGGTTGGATGTGAGTTTGGAGGATGTGGAAGAGTTGGTGGAAGACCACAACGAAGAGCTCACCACTGAGGAGCTGCGAGAGCTTCAGCAGCAAGAGCAACAGATTGCAGCTCAGAATCTTACTGCAGAGGAGGAGGAAGAGAGATGGAAGAAGGTGCCTTCTTCAGAAATTAAGGAGATTTTTGAAATGTGGGGTAAGATGGAAAGATTTATGGAGAAACATCACCCTGACAAGGTTGTTGCAAGCCATGTTGGTAACATTTAAAGTGACAGTCTTGGCCCATTTTAGGGAAGTGTTAAAGAGACGCCAGAAACAGAGCTCTCTGGACAGTTATTTTGCGAGACAGGGCTCCAGTGACTCTCAAGGTGGTCCTAGTGGCATTAAGAAACAGAGAAGAGAAGTAACCCCAGAAAAGCAATTGGTACCCAAGGTGTTGATGGAAGGGGATTCCCCTTCCAAACTGTAAATAATCCAATCTCTCTCCTCCTCCAGTCTCCCATACACTAAGAAGAATTGCCAATAAAGGTAAGTGTTATGCTGTTAATGTTTCATTCTTCATGTCCCATTGTATTGTTTATGTACTACATCTATATTTCATGTAAAAAAAATTTTTTTTTTTAATACTTCTGGGTGTCAGGAACGGATTAATTGTATTTACATTATTTCTTATGGGGAAAATTGATTCGAAAATCGTAGATTTCGATAATAGTAGCACCTCCAGGAATGGATTAAATACGATAAACGAGGGACCACTGTACTTTAAAGGAAGGGTTTGGGACGTTGGCAGTTTGGAGGGACATATAAACTCTCATATCTGAGCGCCTCTACAAAGAAAGTGATTATGTATGAGTGATGGTGAAAGTGTTGAATAATGATGAAAGGTTTTTCTTTCTTTGTGGGTCACCCTGCCTTGGTGGGAAATGGCCGACATGTTAAAAAAAAGGGGGGGGGGGAAGAGTAATCAAATTACCTAAAACTCTACTGAGTATGTTACCATATGACCAAGACTTGCATCAGAAGAAATTTTCACATTTTTCGTGGCAAATAAAATGCTGCCATGTAGCTGAGCAAGCTGAACTGATGCATGCACAGAACCTCACTAGGGTAATGGCCTTTTAAGCAGGGGTGCCTTATAGTTTTAACACAGCATCAGATACCTAATACCTCGTGGGGCAGTTGGAGGTGAAAATAGGTGTGACATTTGCTTTTTTCCCAAGATCTCAACTATAGAATTTAGTTTTCATGTTTTGAAACTTAGTAATATTGTACTAAGTGCCATTAACACACAAACTAATCTTGTTTAGGCTAGAAAAAATCTAGACAGTATAATTTGACATTTGACTACAATTAGAAAGAGGATAAATATTTATATGAGAAATTCTTCAGTGTTTGGTAATAGGTATATCTTCCATTTTTCTTCTGAGACAGTGAGTACTGCAGTAGATTCTTTTTGTTTATCATGACTGTACATATGATGGAAATCTATTGTACAATACTGAAGTAATGCAATAAAGTATTTCTCTGTCATTGTTTTAGGTTGGCTTGTTCTCAGTACAGTAGGATGATTGGATTTGTCATAATGGATCACTTATATTTTTGTATTTTAATTTTGAAAAAATGTGATTTTCTTGTTTAGCACTTTTACTTGTTAGAATATGCAAATAAAGGTGTATTTGTTTCCACAAGAGGTTAAAAAATTTGTAAAATGAAAAAAAATTACATGAAAATAGAATGGTCAGTAGAAATGCTTTGATGTGCAAGTTTCATGATAAACTTGTTCAGATTGTTTTTGTAAAATACATTGTAAACAAATTTTGATTTTTCTCTTGTAATTTTTTTTTAAATCAATGAAGCTTTCATTTACTAGACATTTCATATGTATGTTACACTGTACATACAGTATACAGTAAATATTTTTTTTCTGGGACCCTGAATATGTCAAGCTTCATTCACACTGATACTTGACCTTCTAGAAACCAGTCGGGTCGGTACGAATGCTATTTGTTCAGTATTAACTTTCTCCATTGTCACTCGTCACGTGATGACTAACAGCATATGAGACTCCCAGATTACCTCTGCATTTATTTGTCTCCCCTCAGTCACATCATCAGTGGCACTTCCTCTCTCCAAGAATACTTTCATTAATCAGAGCCCAAAAGGGCTGTCAGACTGCCTTCATTATATGTAATTGTTCCTGGTGCTCTTTATTATTTGATTTTAACTGCTTTGACTGTCAGTCCTGTAATATTATGGCTGCAAGCCAGTGTCAGTCCCATAATACTATGCCAGTATTCTAGCACTTCATATCTGGTGGGAGAAAGCTGGTAGGTCTGCATGTGAGAGAATGGGTCTGTGTTCTCATTGTACACAGTATAAAAAAAATCAGGGAGGCCTCTGTGCATTGTGGGAGTGCCAATTCAGTATGCCTTGTTCACCATGCCTAGCGGTAAGGAATACCTCACTCCCCAGCAAACTGGAACTCTTCCCTTCCCAAGTGATAGTTCTAACACGGTTGGGAGTGTTAACCCTTTCAGGGTCCAAACCGTAGATCTATGCCATGAGCTCAGCTCGCTCTAAGCTGTAAGTGGTAAATTTGGGCCTAGATATGAAAGAATACATCTATGTGGTATGTGTGCAGCACATAAAACAAATCCTGCAGCACACAGTGTATAATGAGAGAAAAAAACTGAGACCATGATTTTCGATTAAAACAGCGACTTTGCAGTGTTTTTTCGTATGTTATAGTAGCATTTGCGACTTCTTAGTCTCATTTGATAGAATGGAAGACATATTAAAGAAATAGAGATGATTTTGATTGGTTTTAGCAATGGAAATGGCTTGAAACTGAGCTCAAAGTAGCGGAAACATTAAATTTTTGCCGATGTTCAAGAGTAAACAAACGACCTCACACGTCTAATACACGCCAGCTGGTGGGTCTAATATACATTCACAAATCTGGTGATGATATTTATACAATTATTACAATATTGCATAACAGTAAATCTTCTATTTTTTGGTTTGAATAAAAATTCATTACGTGAATAAAAAATCAAAATGGAATTCATTTGTAAAGCCTTAAAACATAACTAATGAACAGAGGAAATGTTAGTTTAGTGCCAGGAATACCTACATTGTTTATTCTGGACCCTATTTTGAAATTGGAATATTTTGAACTTTGTGTTAAATTGGCCAAATTACCAATTTCCGATCACTTTATTTTGTAGTTGAAACAGTTGACTTGGCTATTTCTTGTGCTCAATTGATAGAAGAGAAGTAATACTAGTGAAATAGCTAAGAATTTGGTCGACTGGAATAATGTAATTGGCCTAAAATGGGAGTCAAAGTCGGCATAATTTCATCAATTTTCCATTAAATTTCGTACCTTTTGTTTTATTACCTTCAGAAAAAGATTCTCTACCATTTCATAAGAAAAAATAAATTTTTTTTTTTTGAAAATTCTTGGACCCTGGTGCGCACTTCGAAATTTGGCCTCTGGACCCTGAAAGGGTTAATGAAGATGAATTTCATGGTTTTGAGGAGTTTTTGACTGAAAGCAGTACCCAGGATACCAGAAATAGTGCTGAAAACCCAGACGACCATCAACCTTCCACCTCTGGTGCTGGACCATCTTGTTCATGTTCAGTCGTACTACAGCAAAAGAGGAAACTCATATTTCCCCATGTCTCAAAGAATAAGTAAGTAAGTTTATTCAGGTATACACAAATACAGTTACATAGATTATCATACATAGCAGCATATGTGTGGAGAACCTAGGATAACCCAAAAAAGTCAGACAAAGTGACTTATTTCCATGTGTTTGATGGGGAAGACAGCATTTTTGGTGGGGAAGACGATATGGGTAACGGGTAACGTTACAGTTGGGATGGATAATATGCATGCGGCAGCAGGTGGTGGTGGTATAATGCGTCATGTATCACCAGCAGTACCCCAGGCTGGTAGCCATGCCTCTGACTCAGCAAATCCACAGCAAAGGCCACCTTCAACCACCCACACACCACAACAACCTGCACAACCACAACCATAACCTGCACAACCACAACCATAACAACCTGCACAACCACAACAACTTCCACAACAACCCACCCACAAAAACGCAGAGACACTCGTTTTATGTGTGAGGAGTGTAAAACAGCACTGTGCATAACGCCATGTTTCAAAGAGTCCCACAGGCTGCAGCACTTCTAGGAACATGTCCAGTGACTTTATATGTATGTATATATATTTTAAAACAATAGTATGTAATAAACAACTTTTTTAAATGTTGGTTTGTGTAAACAAGTTTTGTAAACAATATAATGATAATATTTGTGCAGTTATTGTGTTGCATACAATGAGTGGATATATGTACAATATGCATTATATTGGTCTTACAGGCCACAAAAGTTATTGAAAAAATAAAATATTAGAAAAGAAAAATAGAATAAAAGTAAAAATAATATTACCAAGTGAGCGGCAGTTGCCGATGTTGCTGTCAGCAGTTCACTTTCTCTCGACCTCATGCCTCTATATCTCGGCAACTACTGATCTCTTATAACACTCTGAAAATTATTCTTAACATTTTGGTAAGACAAAAAAAATTGGGGGGGGGGGGGAATATTTTTCGACACAGCAAGTTTGTGAGCAGGGGTCTTGACAGTGACAGGTTTAAGGATGACTGTTCACTTTGTTTGGCACACTTCACTTGTGATCCCAGTCTGTCTACCCAGCATGGCCAGATATCCAGGCTGCCTTGCTTCTGTTTTGGATGTTTTGCATATGTTCAGTTTGGGATGATCCCTTATTTGAGAGCACTGTTTTGGGCCATGTCCTTCCTAATGCTCAGGCCTCTCATGAGCATGTCCTCCATTGATGGCCTTGGCTCATGTCAAGGAGGCATGGACCCCTTCCTCTTGCCAGATGGGGGCCCAATCCTCCCAGCAATTACTTCCTTGAGATTAGGGTTGCTGTGACCTTGCTAAATCATTGGGCCCCCTTTTTTGCCTTTGCTGGGCCCCAGCCACTTGTCTGTTTCCTTTGTGCCTGAGACTGTAACCAGCAATTGTTAGACAAATGGTTAATGAGGCAGTTCCTCTTTGATGTGAAAAACACCTGGCAAACAAGTCAGTCATAACAAGTGAGCAAAACTTGGCAAATACATCATAAATTAACAACACTTGGTAAACATGAATGAAGGAGATTATTACTGAGCACACAGTGCAAGTATGAATCTTGTATCACTTTACAGGGGGCAGTATCATTGTGAATGAAGTGTGGAACAGCACATTCCAGGTGATCCTAGGGTCAGTGAATTATAAGCACACTTCTTGTTGAGGTCAAAATATATTTATATAAAAAATATACTGAACTTTATTTGCCATGTGTTAGAGGTTGAATTAAATTAAATGTAGCCCCTATTCTAAACTCATGCATACCCACAACATACTTGCAGTAAGTCAAAGTGGTTTTTTTTCACACAGCTAGTATGATTTTATTATTTATTGCACTTAATCTGTTATGTAAAATGGAACCTGAGCTTCTGTCATCTCTCAGTCTTTCCTGCACAAAATCCAAAATTATTGGCTAAAAACATATCATGTAATGCTGCTCTTACTATCATTCGATTTATTATATATCCTCATTTTTTCAGACATCTGCATATTGTACCTTCACTTGTTTTAAACCTTCCTCTGCCATATGTTGCACACGTTCCATGATTAGCTTTGGTTGTAAAAGGAAAGTGAAGGTTTGGGGTAATAATTATTGTAAGTTTTATATAAATATTTTTTATCTTTAATGGTTTCTGTGAACTTTTTTTTCCAGATAATATTTTCATCAGTCTTCTTTCCCTGTTTTTGTTTCTTAACTTTTTCTTTTGCTTTGGTTCAATTTCAGTAACCATTAATTTAACTATTTTTGAAGTCTGTCCAAGATCTGCAGGCTTCTGTCATCCTTTTCAGTTTTTTTTCCCTCCTCCCTCTCATAATATATCCATTATTTGCAAACAAGGATTATTAAGAGTTCAGTCTTGAAATTAAATCATTATTATAGAAGAGAAATTATATGGATTTAATTTTGAATAGGGCCCTTGTGTAAATTCACGAATTACTCGTATATTTTTTTGTTTCATACCTAATAGTAATCCTTTGTTTTCTGTTCTTTATTTCTGTGTCAATGTTGATACCTTTATTTTTACCCTGGCTTGCTACTTTAGTTTGATAGATAGCCTTCAGTGTGGCACCACATCAGAAGCATTCTTCCTGTCAAGGAAAATGCAGTTTACCTACCCATCTCTATTTCTGTATACTATATATGTATACAGAGTTTGTAAGGAACATCCTTCCATTTCTGAATCTGATGGTATTCAGTGATAAATTTAGTACAGTACTTTCAGGATGTTCAATAAATCTCTTCCTTGTAATCCTTAACCCTTTGAGAGTCCATTTCGTAGTTCTACGCCTGTCCACAGGGTCCAAGAATTTTAAAAAAATTTTATTTTTTCTAATAAAATGGTATAGAATCTCTTTCTGAAAGTAATAAAACAAAAAGTACAAAATTTAATGGAAAGTTGATGAAATTATGCTATTGCGAATTTTGCTGCGTCAGCGATATTTACTCATCGGCAATTTTGCCCACTTTGACTCCTATTTTAGACCAGTTATATTATTCCAGTCAACCAAATTTTTAGCTATTTTGCTAGTGTCACTTCTATTTTATCAATTGAGCACAAGAAACTGCCTAATCATCTGTTTCAGCTACCCAATAAAGTGATCAGAAATTGGTAATTTGGCCAATTTCTCACACTGTTCAAAATATTCCAATTT
>NC_091317.1:19964146-20221646 GCF_038502225.1 Cherax quadricarinatus
TAGATGTGGAAGAGTTGGTGGAGGACCACAGGGAAGAGCTAACCACTGAAGAGCTGCAACACCTTCATCAGGAACAGCAACAGACCACAGCTGAGGAACTTGCTTCAGAGGAGGAGGAGGAAGAGAGAGGGAAGGAGGTTCCTTCTTTAGAGATTAAGGAGATTTGTGCAATGTGGAGTAGGGTGCAAGCTTTTACTGAGAAATATCACCCTGACCAAGCTGAAACAAGCCATATCTGCAACATGTTCACTGACCAAACCATGGCCCATTTCAGGCAAATCTTAGAGGCGCCCAAAACAGACCTTTTTGGGCAGTTTCTTTGTGCAACAGGGGTCCAGTGACTCTTAAGCTGGTCCTAGTGGCATTAAAATTTAAGACAGAGAAGGGAAGTAACCCCAGAGAAAGACTTGATACTTGAAGTCATTATGGAGGGGGATTCCCCTTCCAAACAATAACCTCTCCTCCTCCCTCTCCCCTCCTCCCAGTCTTCCATACACCAACAAGAGTCTTCAATACAGTTATGTAATAATGATTTAACCCTTTCAGGGTCGACAGGCCCTCTACTAGACTTGTTCTCAGGGTTGGCCAAATATCATAAAAAAAAAATAGTTTTTCTCGTGAAAAGATAAAGAATCTTTTCCCGATCATAATGACACCAAAAGTATGAAATTTGATGGAAAACTTACGGAATTATGCTCTCGCGAAGTTAGCGGTCTTGACGATGTTTACACATCGGCGATTTTGCCCACTTTGAGCCATATTTTCGGCCAATTCCTGTGTACTAGTCGACAGAAATCATAACTATTAGTCTAGAGCTCCATTTTTTCTATTGAATGAGTACAAGAAACCACCCATTTACTGATTTCAACTATCCAATATAGTGGTCAGAATTTAGCACTTTTGCCAATTTCACACAAATTTCAAAAGACGCCAATTTCCAAATAGGGTTCAGAATAAACAAGAAAGACATTTCTGGCGCTAAAATAACATTTCCTCTGTTCATTAGTCACATCCCCAGGCCCCTCTTATATTTCTTTGGCTTTCCACTTTCAATTTTTATTCTTACAAAAAATAGAAGATTTACTGTTATGCAGACTACTGCATTAGTGTAGAAATAGTATAAATAATATCAGCGCACTTGTGAAAGAATATTAGACTCACCAGTTGACGTGTATTGGACGCCTAGCATGATTTGTTTACTTTAGAACTTTGGTAAAAATCGAACATTTCTGCTACTTTGAGCTCAATTTCAAGGTACTTTTCATTGTAAAACCAGTCAGAATCATCTCAATTTCTGTAATATGTCCTCCATTCTATAAAATGAGCCCAAGAAAACTAGAATACAATAACAAATACCATACGAAAATACAGTTCAAAGTCGCTGTTTTATTCCAAAAACACGGTCAAAGTTATTTTTTTCTCATTATGCACTGTGTGCTGCAGGATTTTTTTTATACTGCGCACACTGACCACACTGACCCATTCTTTCATATGTATGCCTACCAGCTTTCTCCCACTAGATTTGAGGGCGCTAGAATTTAGGCGTACTAGTACGTCAAAAACCCTGGGTCGTAAGCCGTACTAGTACAGCTGAAACCCTCAAAGGGTTAAATGTTCATTTATATGTAATTGTCATTGTTTTGTGTATGTAAAACTAGTTAAGCTTTACGAAATGTATTTTTTTATTATTATTATTTTTGGGTGTCTGGAACGGATTAATTGTATTTACATTAATTCTTATGGGAAATATTGCTTCGAATTTAGGCCAACCTTCTGGAATGGATTACGGCCAATATTCGGGGTTCCACTGTATAATTATCAGAGTACATATAAAATATGCAATAACTTTAAAACACTTGAACTTTTAGAAATTTTACAGACATAATAGAGATATCTGCACACTTAGAATGTAAACAAACCAGGTGGAGCACGTCGTATTTGAAAGACCGCTCACCGTATAGCAAATTTTGGTCATAATTTGAAATCGCCATATTAGCAGAACGCTGTAAGGCGAAATGCCATAAAGCGGGGGCCCTACTGTACCTGTGACACCCTTCAAAGGGGTCCTTGTAGTCAGTGAAGGGCTCATGATCCAAGGAATTGGAGCCACACTTCTTTAGCTTCACATCTGATTGTCACTCATTCTCCAGGTTCTGTATGACTCCTATGGATTTAATGCTTTTACATAAATACAATACATACTGTAATAATAATAATTCTCTGGCATACCTGTGTCCCATTTCAAAGATTTGTCTTTTGGCCTGACTTCCTTGTTGAATACTTGGTTAACTAGGCTGTTGCTATTATATACCAGTCATCTGGGACTTCACACATCATTAATGATTTGTTAATGAGTTTTTGTAAATGACTTGTGTGGCATTTCAGCTCTTAATATTCTTCTGTTCATTTCATGGTGATGCTACAGTCTCTTCTTGATACATTTGATGTCTCCATTTTCATAAGTCTCCTCGTGTTCTTGTTAGTTTTTCTCAATGTGTGGTAATTTAATTTGATTTGTTCTCTATTCTGTCAGATACTGGCTCTTGCTCATTTGAAAACACTTATGAAATCTTCTCTTGAGCTCATTGCATACCTCTCTCATTGCCTCAGGCATTTCTCATTTTTCCTCCCACCTCCTTCCCCTCAGTGTTATCACATGGTTGTCATTTTTCTTCTGATGTGGCTGTGAAGAAGCTTTGGCTCTGTCTATGCCTTGAATACAATGTCCATTTTAGATAGTTCATCTGAAGGTAATCACTTCTGGCTTCTACTTTCATGTTCTTTGGCATTGGGTTTGATATATACCTTATCCATGCTCATGTGTTTCTGTATTTTAGCCTCCTTACATTGAAGATTGAGTCATGGGTTTTCCCTAGTATCTTATCTACTCCCCAGCAGGTTTGTCTGTACAAACTTTTTCTGTTATTTCCTTGCACTTTTTTTTTTTTTAAACACATTGTCCGTCTCCCACCAAGGCAGGGTGGCCTAACAAAGAAGAGAACACTTTCACTGTCACATATTTATTTACTGTCCTGCCAGAAGGGCACTAACATCACAAATCACGTGAACCTTTGAACAGTCACTACTTCCCACCTCCAGGACTGGTCCAGCTAACCAGTTGCCTTGAATCCACTCATGAATGTTACCTTGCTTACTCTCCAACAGCACGTCAAATCATAAAAATCACTTGCCTCCACTCCTATGTAACATGCTTGCTTAAGCCTGTTAGACATCCAAGCCCATAACACAAAACTTCCTGTACCCCTTCCCTCCAATCTCCTAAGTTGACTCCAACCCCTCCTTCCCTCCACCCTAGAATTTTATGCTCTCCTAGTCATTCTATTTTTCTCTATCCTCTCTAAATATCCAAACCACCACAACAACTGCTCCTCAGCCCTCTGAATAATACTTTTGGTAATTCCACACCTGTTCTCTAAACTCTTGAGTTCTCTGCATAATATTCGCATTGCACATTGCCCTCATACATGACAGCTCCACTGCCTCCAGCCTCCTTGCTGCAACCGTCAAAATGTATGCTTCACACCCATACAATATCATTGGTATCACTATGCTCTGGTAAATTCCCCCTCTTTGCCTCCATGGATAAGGTTCATTGTCACCACATATGCCTCTATGCACCACCCACTTTTTTACCTTCATCATTTCTATTGTTTACCTCATCTCTAGTAGAACCATCTTACAGTAAGTCAACTCCCAGTTATATAAACTTATTTACTTCCTCTATGCTCCCTCCCTCCACTCTAATATCCAGACTCTCATTGCCTATATTTCTTGATATTTGTCATCTTGCTCTTTCCTAGGTTTTCTTTTAATTTCCTTCTTTTATTTACCCTCCCAAATACATGTACCAAAGTTTGTAACTTCTCTTCCGAATCTCCTAAAATAAACTTATCAATCAGACACCTCTCCATAACACCCCAGCATTCACTTTTCACATCTGCATAGATATATAGGTTAACAACTGTAGTGACATCACACATCCTTGTCTAATGCCTACTTTTATTGGAAAATAATCTCCCTCTCTCCTTCATACACTAACCTGGACCTTGCTATCCACATAAAAATGTTTACTGCTTTAAGTTGCCTACCACCTATTCCATCTGCAACATATGCCACATTGCTTCCCAATCTGCCTTGTCATATGCCTTTTCTAAATCCATAAATGCAATGAAAAGTGCCTTACCTTTATCCAAGTATTGTTCATTTAAGTGTTCAGTGTAAGCACTTGATATATACATCCCCCTAATCTTCCTCCTTGTTGCTCTCCAGTCCTACTCTGTCTTACCCATAATTCTTTAAGTAACCCTTCCATTCACTTTACCTGGTATGCTCAACCAGCTTATTCCCCTATTAGTCTTAAAATAATTTTTATCCCCTTTTCCCTTATACAAAGGAATCATACATTCTCTCAGCTAATCTCTAGATACCTTTCCTGTTTCATCTGTATTTTGAACAAATGTATCATTTGTTCAAAAACTACATCCCCACCTGCTTTTAACATTTTAGTCTTAATCTCATCTATCCCAACTGTTGTAGCCCCTTTCATTCTAACAACTGTCTCATGCACCTCCTCCCCAACTTACATCTGGCTCTATCTCCCAAAATTTGTTACACCTCCCTGCTTAATGCAAGAAAACACTACTTCCCTCACTTCATCAACATTGCAACAATTCCTCAGAATATTTCTTCCATCATCCCAGCACCTCCACCTCATTTACTGGCTCCCTTCTTTTGTTTTTAAATGTTTAATTAATTTATTTCCTTGGCTTTTTCAGCTTATTGACCTCACTCCAAAACTTTTTTGTTCTCAGTCAAATTTGTTCATGAAACCTCTCACACTCTTTCATTACCTCTCCTTTTGCACTCCCTCACCACTCTTTTATCCTCTGTTTTGCTCTCCATATACTCCTTTCTCAGTATATTACTTCTACATTATAAAAACCTTTCAAATGCCAACATTTTCTCTCTTACCATTCTCTTTGGCTTGTCATTTCACCAATTGCTCCTCTTTCCTTTTGTACCCACCCTCCTTTACCCACAAAATTCTGCTGTGCACTCAAACACTGCATTCCTGAATGTACCCTCATACCTTTTCTATCTCCTCCTCCATACTTTTTCTCTCTAGCCCATCCTCCTAATAGTTGTTTATACTTTGCCCTAACTGTCTCTTCCTAAAATTTATAAACATTCACCTCTCACTGACCTATCAATAACATTCTCCTTGTATCCATCTTCCTCTAACTTTCTCTGTATCTGCCATTAAATAATGGTTTAATATGTGTGACCTCTCTAAAAACATGCTCATCCAGAAGTCTACCTAACAGCCTTTTATCTACTCATAAATATCCTAACAAACTGCTATCATCACACCCTGTACAGTATATCATACTAATTTATCCTTTTTTTCTTCAAATGCATATTACCTGTTCCAAACCTATTTCTATACATAGCTCAATTAAAAGCCCCCATTATCATTTACCCCTGGCACTCTAAACTTAACCTACTAAGCCCTATGCAGCAGTTTCTCTCACTTTAGCATTTAGGTAAAGTATCCTCTAAATTTATCAACCCACTTTAATCAAGACTTAAAATTTGTTTCTTTCTCTATACACTAGCTTTGTCAGTTCTCCAATTTCTTCTTTTTTTTCCTTATTTTTATTCACGTAGTAGTAGATCATCAAAACAGTATTTACTTTCCCAGTTCAAATTCCATATTCTGTCTTCTCTTTATCTGCCTTGGGGATGAAACCAAGATTCAGCCTTGTCAGTTCATTTTTATTTTAACATGCTGCTTTACAGAGTTCTATATTAATAAGTTGAGCAGCTTACTTCTCCACATCTCTGAGCCCCTGTATTGACTGAGAACTTGAAAGAGGCGAGAGACTCCTGTTCATGTTGTCCTCAATTGTTTATAATAAAATGCTAATGCATTCTATTTTTAATTGATTATTGCCACCTTTGTAAATTGTGGCTATTAAGAATTTTTTTATTTGCTATGTTTCATGCCTTTATCTCTCTCTTTCAGGAAGTTTCATTATATAAAGATGGAGGACCATTAGGATTAAGTATTATTGGAGGATCAGACCATTTCTGTGTTCCATTTGGCATCTCACCAGAGGACCCAGGAATATACATATCAAAAGTAAGTTTTTTGTACATATTCTCCTTCACTGCTAATATTTTGTGTGCGCGTCTGTGTGCACGTGTGTGCGCATGTGTGTATGGACGTGTGTATGCACCTGTGTGTACACGTGTGTGTGCGCGTGTGCGCATGTGTGCGTGTGTGCGTGTGTGTGCGTGTGTGTGCGTGTGTGTGTGTGTGTATGTGTGTGTGTACATGTATGTGTACTCACCTATACATGAAGCTCCTCTCCCTACCTCTTCACTTCATGCTTGCAAGATTTGCTCCTTCCTAGCCTCGTGGGCCCTATTGTACCTGCTCTTAAAACTGTATGGAGCCTGCCTCCACAGCTTCTTCACAGAGATCATTTCAGTTTCCAACCACCCTGAGACTAAAGAAATACATTTCCTGACATCCCTGTGGCTCATCAGTGTCTTTAACCTCTTCACTATTGGAAGCCGTGAAATTAAAAGTGCTCTCTGTGTCAGTATTTAAAAAAAAATTTGAAATGGTAGAGAATCATTTTCTGAAGGTAATCATACCAAAAATACAAAATCTGATGGAAAATTCAAGGAATTATGCAGGTGCAAAGTTAGTGATTTGGGCCAATTTACACATTGGTGGTTTTGCTTCCAGAATTTTCATGACTGCATATGCTAGGTTTGAATTCAAGCAGTTATTTATCTGATCATTCTTGTAATTTGTCCAGATCCCTTTGGAGCATATTTTTTTCTCGTCCGTTTTTATTCTCCTAAGGTCTTATCTTTTTAATCATCAGTCAGTGTACTTTCCTTGTGTTTGTGTAGTTGTGTTTGCAGGGGTCAGATCACAGTTCCTGGCCTGGCCTAGCCTCTGCATGTTTCTCCACCATCTTTACTGAATTCTTTCTATTATGTGTGATTTTGTCTGCTCTTTACCTTTACCACTTCTTCCTCTAGTAAACTTTATTTTCCATGTTAAGACTGAAAAACTTCCTAATGTCCCTGTGGTTCATCAGCATCTTAAACTGTCATCTGTGTCCCGTAGCTTCCATTTCTATCGTATCAAATTTCTCTTGATATTTTGTTTGTGATGAATGTATTGTCCATTGTCAGTACTTTTCTATTTTATGTCTTCAAGCTCTTTTTCTTTAGATCACAGCAGGTGGAGCAGCCCACAAAACTGGAAAACTTCGGATGGGTGATCGTATCTTAGCAGTCAATGGTACTGACATGACTGGAGCTTCACATGAAGAGGCTGTTATGGCACTTCTTAATCCACCCAATGAAATCATACTTTCAATTCGACATGATCCACAGCCTAAAGGACTCCAGGTAAGTAATATTACACAAATACTTACATACTTCCATAACCTACTAAATTTATTTAAATGTTGGTGCTTCAACCCAGGTAAAGTGTATGGTAGGGTTATTATTGAAAGAATTAGAGGTAAGACAGAGTGCAGGATTGTAGATGAAAAAGGAGGCTTTAGAATGGGTAGGGGATGTATAGATCAAGTGTTTACATTGAAGCATATAAGCAAACAATATTTAGATAAAGGTAAGAAAGTTTTCATTGCATTTATGGATTTAGAAAAGGCATATGATAGAGTGGATAGGGGAGCAGTGTGGCAGATGTTGCAATGTATGGAATAGGTAATAAGTTAGTCAATGCTGTAAAGAGCTTTTACGAGGATAGTGAGGCTCAGGTTAGGGTGTATAGGAAAGAGGGAGATTACTTCCCAGTGAAAGTAGGTATTAGACAGGGATGTGTAATGTTACCATGATTGTTTAGCATATTTATAGGTGGGGTTGTAAAAGAAGTAAATGCTAAGGTGTTGGGGAGAGGAGTGGGATTAAATTTTGGGGATTCAAATACAAAATCAGAGTCGACAGGCACTTTTTGCTGATGATACTTTGCTTTTGGGAGATTCTAAAGAGAAGTTTCAAAGGTTAGTGGACAAGTTTGGGAGGGTGTGTAAAGGAAGAAAGTTGAAAGTGAACATAGATAAGAGTAAGGTGATGAGGGTATCAAACAAGTTAGATAAAGGAAAATTGTATGCACATTGGAAGGAAGGAGTATGGAAGAAGTGTTCAGATATTTGGGCATAGACTTGTCAGCAGATATGTTTGTGAAGGACAAGGTTAGCCATAGAATTGATGAAGGAAAAAAGGTGAGTGATGCCTTGAGGTATCCATGGAGACAAAAAACAATATCCATGGGGCCAAGAAGGAAATGTATGAGAGTAAGGTGGTACCAACACTGTTATATGGGTGTGAAGCATGAGTTGTAAATGTTGCAGTAAGAAGGAGGCTGGAGACAGTGGAGATGTCGTGTCTAAAGGCAATGTGTGGTGTAGATATTGTGCAGAAAATTTGTGGTATGGAAATCAGGAGGTGGTGTGGAGTTATTAGAATTATTATGAAGAGAGCTGAAAAGGGGATTCTCTTCAAGTGAGCTTCCTTGATGCTGATGAGGGACTCTTGATCTTGGGAATTGGATCTGTGCTCCAGTTCCCTAAATTGAGGCTGAATTCCTTCCTTCCCTTCTCCCCCCCTCCACATCCCCACAGGCACTGTATAATCCCTACAGGTTTAGTGCACCCCATGATAATAAGAATGAAGAGGGAATGTTGAGGTTGTTTAGTCATTTCGAGAGGATGGAACAAAAGAGGATCACTTGGAGGGTGCATAAATCAGTAGAGGAGAGTACACGGGGTAGGGGTCATCATAAGAAAGGATGGAGGGAGGAGGTAAAAGAGGTTTTGTGTGCAAGGGATTGGGCATGCAGAATCATGTGTGAGCGTGTTAGAGAGGGGTGAATGAAGTCAAATGGTTTTTGGGACCTGACGAGCTGTTGGAGTGTGAGCAGAGTAATGTTTTGTGAAGGGAGTCAAGAAAACTGGTTAGCAGGACTTGAGTCCTGGAGGTGGAAAGTACAATGCCTGCATTTTAAAGGAGGGGTTTGAGATATTGGCTGTTTGGAGTGACGTCTAAACTGTCGTATCTGGGCGCATCTGCAAAGACAGTGATTGTGTGAATGATGGTGAAAGTGTTTCTTTTTTTGAGTTACCCTGCCTCAGTGGGATATGGCCGGTGGGTTAAAAATAAATAAATAAATAAATATATGTATATATACAGTGAACCCTCGGTTATCGGCCGTTCCGCTTATCGGCCAACTCGCTTATCGGCTGGTTTTTTGGCTTCCAATTATTGGCCATTTTGCTTATCGGCCATATTGGACGCTTATTGGTCAGCGACACTCACACGTTCCTGAGTCAGTGTAGCTGTGTCGCTGGCCGGGTGAGGAAGCTCCTGCTCATTCATCCAAACATTTCACTATAAATCAGTGTTTTTCCTTGTTATTTATTAAGTGCAACTGCGAAATAAGTAAGCATGGGATTGCTGATGTTATGAATGAAAAGAAGTTGGATGTCCTGGCCCTAAGCGAAACAAAGCTGAAGGGGGTAGGGGAGTTTCAGTGGGGGGAAATAAATGGGATTAAATCTGGAGTATCTGAGAGAGTTAGAGCAAAGGAAGGGGTAGCAGTAATGTTAAATGATCAGTTATGGAAGGAGAAAAGAGAATATGAATGTGTAAATTCAAGAATTATGTGGATTAAAGTAAAGGTTGGATGCGAAAAGTGGGTCATAATAAGCGTGTATGCACCTGGAGAAGAGAGGAATGTAGAGGAAAGTGAGAGATTTTGGGAGATGTTAAGTGAATGTATAGGAGCCTTTGAACCAAGTGAGAGAGTAATTGTGGTAGGGGACCTGAATGCTAAAGTAGGAGAAACTTTTAGAGAGGGTGTGGTAGGTAAGTTTGGGGTGCCAGGTGTAAATGATAATGGGAGCCCTTTGATTGAACTTTGTATAGAAAGGGGTTTAGTTATAGGTAATACATATTTTAAGAAAAAGAGGATAAATAAGTATACAAGATATGATGTAGGGTGAAATGACAGTAGTTTGTTGGATTATGTATTGGTAGATAAAAGACTGTTGAGTAGACTTCAGGACGTACATGTTTATAGAGGGGCCACAGATATATCAGATCACTTTCTAGTTGTAGCTACACTGAGAGTAAAAGGTAGATGGGATACAAGGAGAATAGAAGCATCAGGGAAGAGAGAGGTGAAGGTTTATAAACTAAAAGAGGAGGCAGTTAGGGTAAGATATAAACAGCTATTGGAGGATAGATGGGCAAATGAGAGAATAGGCAATGGGGTCGAAGAGGTATGGGGTAGGTTTAAAAATGTAGCGTTAGAGTGTTCAGCAGAAGTTTGTGGTTACAGGAAAGTGGGTGCAGGAGGGAAGAGGAGCGATTGGTGGAATGATGATGTAAAGAGAGTAGTAAGGGAGAAAGAGTTAGCATATGAGAAGTTTTTACAAAGTAGAAGTGATGCAAGGAGGGAAGAGTATATGGAGAAAAAGAGAGAGGTTAAGAGAGTGGTGAAGCAATGTAAAAAGAGAGCAAATGAGAGAGTGGGTGAGATGTTATCAACAAATTTTGTTGAAAATAAGAAAAAGTTTTGGAGTGAGATTAACAAGTTAAGGAAGCCTAGAGAACAAATGGATTTGTCAGTTAAAAATAGGAGAGGAGAGTTATTAAATGGAGAGTTAGAGGTATTGGGAAGATGGAGGGAATATTTTGAGGAATTGTTAAATGTTGATGAAGATAGGGAAGCTGTGATTTCGTGTATAGGGCAAGGAGGAATAACATCTTGCAGGAGTGAGGAAGAGCCAGTTGTGAGTGTGGAGGAAGTTCGTGAGGCAGTAGGTAAAATGAAAGGGGGTAAGGCAGCCGGGATTGATGGGATAAAGATAGAAATGTTAAAAGCAGGTGGGGATATAGTTTTGGAGTGGTTGGTGCAATTATTTAATAAATGTAAGGAAGAGGGTAAGGTACCTAGGGATTGGCAGAGAGCATGCATAGTTCCTTTGTATAAAGGCAAAGGGAATAAAAGAGAGTGCAAAAATTATAGGGGGATAAGTCTGTTGAGTATACCTGGTAAAGTGTATGGTAGAGTTATTATTGAAAGAATTAAGAGTAAGACGGAGAATAGGATAGCAGATGAACAAGGAGGCTTTAGGAAAGGTAGGGGGTGTGTGGACCAGGTGTTTACAGTGAAACATATAAGTGAACAGTATTTAGATAAGGCTAAAGAGGTCTTTGTGGCATTTATGGATTTGGAAAAGGCGTATGACAGGGTGGATAGGGGGGCAATGTGGCAGATGTTGCAGGTGTATGGTGTAGGAGGTAGGTTACTGAAAGCAGTGAAGAGTTTTTACGAGGATAGTGAGGCTCAAGTTAGAGAATGTAGGAAAGAGGGAAATTATTTCCCAGTAAAAGTAGGCCTTAGACAAGGATGTGTGATGTCACCGTGGTTGTTTAATATATTTATAGATGGGGTTGTAAGAGAAGTGAATGCGAGGGTCTTGGCAAGAGGCGTGGAGTTAAAAGATAAAGAATCACACATAAAGTGGGAGTTGTCACAGTTGCTCTTTGCTGATGACACTGTGCTCTTGGGAGATTCTGAAGAGAAGTTGCAGAGATTGGTGGATGAATTTGGTAGGGTGTGCAAAAGAAGAAAATTAAAGGTGAATACAGGAAAGAGTAAGGTTATGAGGATAACAAAAAGATTAGGTGATGAAAGACTGGATATCAGATTGGAGGGAGAGAGTATGGAGGAGGTGAATGTATTCAGATATTTGGGAGTGGATGTGTCAGCGGATGGGTCTATGAAAGATGAGGTGAATCATAGAATTGATGAGGGGAAAAGGGTGAGTGGTGCACTTAGGAGTCTGTGGAGACAAAGAACTTTGTCCTTGGAGGCAAAGAGGGGAATGTATGAGAGTATAGTTTTACCAACGCTCTTATATGGGTGTGAAGCATGGGTGATGAATGTTGCAGCGAGGAGAAGGCTGGAGGCAGTGGAGATGTCATGTCTGAGGGCAATGTGTGGTGTGAATATAATGCAGAGAATTCGTAGTTTGGAAGTTAGGAGGAGGTGCGGGATTACCAAAACTGTTGTCCAGAGGGCTGAGGAAGGGTTGTTGAGGTGGTTCGGACATGTAGAGAGAATGGAGCGAAACAGAATGACTTCAAGAGTGTATCAGTCTGTAGTGGAAGGAAGGCGGGGTAGGGGTCGGCCTAGGAAAGGTTGGAGGGAGGGGGTAAAGGAGGTTTTGTGTGCGAGGGGCTTGGACTTCCAGCAGGCATGCGTGAGCGTGTTTGATAGGAGTGAATGGAGACAAATGGTTTTTAATACTTGACGTGCTGTTGGAGTGTGAGCAAAGTAACATTTATGAAGGGGTTCAGGGAAACCGGCAGGCCGGACTTGAGTCCTGGAGATGGGAAGTACAGTGCCTGCACTCTGAAGGAGGGGTGTTAATGTTGCAGTTTAAAAACTGTAGTGCAAAGCACCCTTCTGGCAAGACAGTGATGGAGTGAATGATGGTGAAAGTTTTTCTTTTTCGGGCCACCCTGCCTTGGTGGGAATCGGCTAGTGTGATAATAAAAAAAAAAATGTGAGGGTTGGAACTTGCCAGGCTGTATGGGAAAACAAATCTACCATCACTTCCACCCTGGCAAAGAAAGAACAAATCAAGGAAGCTGATGTCGCGAAAGGAGTAATTGTGATGACAAAACAAAGGTCACCAATAATGGAAAATATGGAAAAGTTATTATTGTTGTGGATCAGGGAAAAACAATTAGCAGGAGATAGTGTTCTGGAGTCAGTGATTTGTGAGAAGGCAAAGCAGTTGTATACAAATCTTTTAAATAAAATTCCTGGAACAAGTGCTGCTGTTAGTGAATCTAGGGCCAGCAAAGGCTGGTTTGAGAGATTTAAGAAGCATAGTGGCATGCACAGTGTAGTAAGAAGGCATGGAGAGGCTGCAAGTTCTGATAAATGTGTGGCTGAAAAATTTGTGCAAGATTTCATGGGGTATGTAGAGGCTAAAGGATTCTTCCCCCAACAAGTGTTCAGTTGTGACAAAACAGGCATTTTAGAAGAAAATGCCAAAGAGGACTTACATCACACAGGAGGAAAAGGCACTGCCTGGACACAAGCCTATGAAAGACAGGCCTACTCTTGTTCTCTGCTAATGATAGTGGGGATTTCGAAGTGAAGCCATAACTGGTGTATCACTCATTCAATGAGTGGGTGAATGATGTGTTTGGCCCGAGTGTGAAAAAATACCTCCTGGAACATAAATTGCCACTCGAGTGTCTCCTGGTACTGGACAATGCTCCTGCTCATTCTCCGAACTTGGTAGACCTATTGTCTGTGGAATTCCGTTTCATCACAGTGAAGTTCTTCCCTCCAAACACCACTCCTCTCATCCAGCCCATGGACCAGCAGGTCATTTTTAACTTCAAAAAACTGTACACCAAAGCAGTGCTTCAAAGATGCTTTCAAGTGACCTCGGACACAGATTTGACCCTAAGAGAGTTCTGGAGGAATCACTTCAATATCTTCCATTGCATAAGCCTTATAGGTAAGGCTTGGGAGAGAATGACTTCCAGGACTTTGAACTCTTCTTGGAAAAAAATTGTGGCCAAAATGTGTCCAAGAGAGGGATTCTGAAAGGTTTGTGGCTGACTCTGAGAACCCTATGCCTGTTGTGGAATCCATTGTATCTCTGGGCAAGTCCATGGGGTTGGAGGTTAGTAGTGAGGATGTGGAAGAGTTGGTGGAGGACCACAGGGAAGAGCTAACCACTGAAAAGCTGCAAGAGTTTCATCTGGAACAGCAACAGATCACAGCTGAGGAACTTGCTTCAGAGGAGGAGGAAGACTGAGTGAAGGAGGTGCCTTCTTCAGAGCTTAACCCTTTCAGGGTCCGTCCCGTAGATCTACGGCTTTACGTTCAGGGTCCAAACCGTAGATCTACACCAAAATTCTAGCGGCGTCAAATTTAGCACGAGAAGGCTGGTAGGCCTACATCTGAGAGAATGGGTCTGGGTGGTCAGTGTGCACACTATAGAAAAAATCTGGAAGCCTGCATGGCATTGTGGGAACGCCGGCAAAGTAGCTTTGTTCATCGTGCCTGGCGGCAAGGAAGCTCTCACTCCCCACTCACTCTCCAGGCGAATTCTGACTCTCCTCTTCACATACAGTTCTAAGACTGATGGAAGTGGAGCTGAAGATGACTTCTATGGTTTTGAACCATATGGTACCATTGTGCCATATGGTACAATGGTACCATATGGTACAATGGTGCCATGTCATACAATGGTATCATATGGTACAAAGTACCATATAGTACATTGTACCATATGGTACATTATACCATATGGTACAGGGTACAGGGACCCTAATGGAAATAAGTCTGTCTGACTTTTTTGGGTTATCCTAGGTTCTCCAAACATATGCTGCTAAGTATGATATTCTATGTAACTTTATTTGTGTATACCTAAATAAACTTACTTATGATGCCACATGCACTTGAGTAAGTTTATTCAGGTGTACAGAAATACAATTACATAGATTATCATACATAGCAGCATAGGTATAAAATCCTAGGATAACCCAAAAAAGTCAGGGTGAGTTATTTCCATAGTTATTCCTGTATCTGTACCATATGGTGTCCTGTACTGTATGGTACCCTGTACCATATGGTACCCTGTGCCATATGGTACCCTGTACCATATGCTATCCTGTACTGCATGGTACCCTATACCATATAGTACAATGTACCATATGGTACCCTGTAACATATGATACCATGTACCATATGGTCAATAGATGTTGGTGGCATGAGACACCAGCCAAGACTGAGTGAGTGGAGAAGCAAGTTTGCTACTGACTCCACAGTTTCCCAGACAAACTGCTTTGTCATCCACCTCAAGGACCATGTCAAGTTCCTGTACACTTGTAAATATATAATAGAACATTACTAATATACAACATATTTGCATATTTTTGTTGTAAACAACTATTGTAAACAAATGGTACCATATGGTTCATTGTACCATATGGTACAATGAACCATATGGTATCATTGTACTGTATGGTACAATGTACCATATGGTACCATTGCACCATATGGTACCATTGTATCATATGGTACCATTGTACCAAATGGTGCCATTGTACCATATGGTACCATTGTATCATGTGCCATTGTACCATATACCATATGGTACCATTGTATCATATGGTGCCATTGTACCATATGGTACCATTGCACCCTATGGCACCATTGTACCATATGGTACTATATGGTACCGTTGTATTCAGCACAATAACCGCACTAATATTTTCATCATTTTGTTTACAATAAACTTGTAAACAAGTTTTGTAAGCAATATAATGATAAACAAATTAGTGCAGTTATTGTGTTGAATACAATGAGTGTACATTTATACAATATACATTATACTGGTCTCACAAGCCACAAATGTTATTAGAAAAGAAAAAATTAGAAAAGAAAAGAAAAAAGTATAAAAAACGTAAAATAAAAAAATGGGATTTTGCGGAAATCACTGATGTTGCTGCCACCTGGTCATTTTGGGTCAACTTCCCGCCGCTGTATCTCAGTAAGTACTGATCAGAATTTTTTTTTGTTTTATTACCTTCACAAAAATGTTATCTTTAATTCTGTAAGTTTTTTTTTTTTTTTTTTTTTTTTTTTTTTTTTTTTTTTTTTTTTTTTTTTTTTTTTTTTTTGTAATTTCCTGGACACTGGGGCACCACTTCAGATTTTGGCCTTGGACCCTGAAAAGGTTAAGGAGATTTGTGCAGTGTGGACTTGGGTGCAAGGTTTTGCTGAGAAATATCACCCTGACCAAGCTGAAACAAGCTACATCTGCAACAGGTTCAGTGACAGAGCCTTGTCTCTCTTCAGGGAAATCTTTACCCTTTGACTGTTTACGCCGTATATATACGTCTTACACGCCACTGTTTCTTACATATTTATACGCATAGATTCTAGCAGCTTCAAATCAAGCGGGAAAGGCCTGGTAGGCCTACATGAGAGAGAATGGGTCTCAGTGGTGGGTGTGCACCCTCTGAAAAAAATCTGGGACTCAGCAGTGCATTGTGGGAACGCCATCTTGGTAGTCCATTTTCACCATGCCTCGTGGTAAGAAGTACCTCACTCCTCGGCGGATTGGAGGTCTTTTGTTCCCAAGTGATAGCTCTAACAGCGATGAAAGTGTCAGTGACAGTGAATTCCAGGGTTTTCAAGTGAGTGTAACCAAAAAAAGTGCCCAGGATGACGTAATTAGTGATGAAAACCCAGATGACCCACAACCATCCACCTCTGGTGCTGGGCCGGCTTGTTCATGTTCACCTGTACCAGGATGAAAGAGGAAACTATTTGGTCATGTACAAGACCCAGATGTTAGCAGTGAATGTGATAGTGATAGTGATTTCAAGGTTATTGAAAGCAGTTCTAGTTGTGACAGTGAGGGTGAATATTCCCCAGTGAAGTGGCAGTATGTATGATGTAGCATGCGGTCTGGTAGTGTTTCATATGCTGTTCCAAGGGGAAGGAGAAACTCTGGGAGCACATTCCGTGGCCCTACACCATGACCTGTTAGTGAAGATGACGATATTGTTACGATGGGTATGAATGATGTGAGTGAGGCAGCAGGCAGTGATGGTGATAGTGATGGTGGCACGACCCATGTGGCACCAGCAGCGGGCCACACTACTACCCGCGTTGCTGACTCTGCACAACAACAACCAGCTTCACCCAACCCCACACTCCCACAACCTACATAACCACAACCTGCACAACCACAACCTGCACAACCACAACCACGTTACAATATCCAGAACCCACCAGCAGACCGCATCTGGGATTGGCAGGAAGGTGATGAGCTTGTTCCCAGTCCCCATGACTTTGATGAAACACAAAGTGGAATAAAGCTATCATGTCCACTTGGGAACAATGCTAGTGAACTGGAATGCTTTGAGTTATTCTTCGATGAACCCCTGATGGACATCATTGCCAGGGAAACCAACACATACTATGAATACACCATGGCAAATACAATTCTCTCGCCAAGATCACGGCTACACCAGTGGAAGGAGACAACTGTGGCAGAGATGTACCTGTTTTTTGCCACAATAATGCTTATGCCACATGTGTATGAGCACACTGTTGCCACATACTGGGCAACAGAACGCCTGATTTCAACTCCAGGTTTTAGTGACATTATAGGTGTCAATCGTTTCTTGATTCTGTTACGTATGTTACACTTTTCAGACAAAACCAGGCCTGACAGAAGTGACAGAAATGTGTTTATGTACATGAAACAAAAGTGCTGCATGTATTTTTATCCCTTCAGGAAGCTTGTTATTGATGAGTCTGATTTTGTTCAAAGGAAGACTCTCATTCAAGGAGTATATACCAAGCAAGAGGAAACGCTTTGGTATAAAGTTATTTGTACTGTGTGATTGCAGAAGTGGTCTAGTTTTGGATATCATTGTGTACACTGGCAGTAATACTTTGAGAGATACCATGAAGTTATTGGGTATCTCTTGTGATGTGGTTAGAACAATGATGGAACCATATCTTTGTAAGGGGCATATGTTATTTACTGATAACTGGTACACAAGCCCCTTACTCAGTGATTTCTTGCGAGTGAACTTGACAGATGTGTGTGGCACAGTGCGTGGTAATCGTGAAATTCATCTTGTCGGTATTATATACCATTCTTGCACGTGGTAATCGTAAACATATGCCAAGGTTCAATGCTGGCACTCACAGAGGTGAGGTGCAAGCCTTTGTTGCCAGTGATATCATGGCATTTCGGTGGCATGACAAACGTGATGTCACATTGTTGACATCAGTTCACTGAAACGAAATGGCACACAGTGGCAGGCACAACAGAGACCAATGAACCCATTCTAAAGCCTGCAGCTGTCATGGACTACAACCTCAATATGCGCTTAGTGGACAAATGTGACATGCAGATTGGGTTTGCTGATTGTATACGCAAGAGTTATAAGTGGTATATAAAACTTTTTTTCCATCTTGTTGATATCTCCATGCTAAATGCTTATAATATATATAAGTTGAGGACCAACAAAACACCAAAATATGGTGAATTTTGTTTGTCAGTAATCAGACAAATAATTGCAAAGTACCAAGGAGCAATACCTGCAATAGACCAGCGCCCACGAAATTATCAACACACGCCATCTCGTTTGAGGCCTGGTGATCACTACCCCATACAGCTGCCTCCTACTACTTCCAAGAAAAATGCTCAGAAGAGGTGTTATGTATGTACACATACCACAAAACGCCCACAAACACGCAGAGACACTCGTTTTATGTGTGAGGAGTGTCAAGTGCCACTCTGCATATACCCATGTTTCAAAGAGTTCCACAAGCTGCAGCAGTTCTAGGAACGTGTTCAGTGACTGTACATATGTATATATATTATGGAACAATAGTAATAAGAACATAAAAAAGGAACACTGCAACAGGCCCACTGACCCATGCCATGGCAAATACGATCTTATCACCACAGTCAAGACTACACAGGTGGAAAGAGACGACTGTTGCAGAAATGTATTTGCTTTTTGCAACAATAATGCTTATGCCTCACGTCTATAAGCATAATATAAAAGCATACTGGTCCACAGATCGGCTAATTTCTACCCCGGTCTTCAGTGAAATCATACCAGTGAACAGGTTTATCTTACTCTTACGTATGTTGCACTTCTCTGACAAAACCAGGCCTGACAGAAGTGACAGGTTATACAAGATTAGAAATGTTTTCATGTATCTCAAACAAAAGTTCAGCATATACTTTTATCCATTCAAGAATCTTGTAATTGACGAGTCTTTGATTTTGTTCAAAGGTAGACTGTCATTCAAGCAGTATATACCGAGCAAGAGGAAACGCTTTGGTATAAAACTGTTTGTACTCTGTGATTGTGACAGTGGCCTGGTGTTGGATATTGTTGTATACACGGGTAGTAAAACATTGAAAGATACCAAGATGTTATTGGGTATCTCAGGTGACGTAGTGAGAAACATGATGGCACCTTATCTTGGTAAGGGGCATACATTATATACCAATAACTGGTACACAAGCCCATTACTCAGTGATTTCATGCGAGTGAACAAGACAGATGTGTGTGGCACAGTGCGTTCTAATCGTAAACATATGCCCAGGCTCAACGCAGGTGCTCGTGGTGATGACGTGCAGGTGTTTACTGCCAATGACATCATGACATTACGGTGGCATGACAAACGAGATGTCACATTGTTGACAACCATTCACCGTAATGAAATGCAAGACAGTGGCAAAGTTGATCGAGTGACTAATGAACGTATTCGAAAACCAGTGACAGTGATTGATTATACACTGAGTTACTAGTGGTACATGAAACTTTTCTTCCTTCTCATGGACATTTCAATGCTCAATGCATATAATATGTACCAAATAAAGACTGGCAACAGACCACCGTATGGTGAATTTTGTTTGTCTGTTGTCAGACAACTCATAATGAAGTACCAGGTAACAACACCTGCTATACAACATGGTCCTCGAATTCCTCAGGATATACCCAAGCGTTTGAGGAGGGAAGGTGATCATTTCATAATACAACTTCCTTCAACTCAGAAGAAATTTGCTCAGAAGAGATGCATCGTCTGTGCACAAACAAAACGACGGCAACAAAGACGCAAAGACACTCGGTTTATGTGTGAGGAATGTAAGGTGCCTCTGTGCATGGTGCCTTGTTTCAAGGAGTTCCACAAGCTCCAGCAGTTCTAAAACCATGTCCAGTGATTGTAAATATGTAAATATATGATAGAACATTAGTATTATACAAGATTTGTGCATGTTTATTGTAATAAACAACAGTGGTAAACAATAATATGATAATAACTTTAGTGCGGTTATTGTGTTCAATACAGTGAGTTTATATATATACATTATATACAGTATTGGTCTCTCAGGCCCCAAATGTTAGTAGGAATAGAAAAAAATTGGAAAAGAAAAGAAAAAACAATAAAAACCGCAAAATAATGTAATGCGCGTATGTGGAATTTGTCGATGTTGCCGCCACCACATCATTTTTGACAATCTTTTTGGCACTGTATCTCGGTAAGTACTGATCAGAATTTTTTTTTTTGTCTTATTACATTCACAAAAATATGCTCTTTAATTCTGTAAGAAATATTTTTTTTTTTTTTTTTTTCAAAATTTCTTGGACACTGGAGCACCACTTCAGATTTTGGCCTTGGACCCTGAAGGGGTTAAAATCGCCAAGTAACAGAAGTGGTGGCAGTAAGGACGAAAGAAGAAAGGCAACATCTCGGATAGATAATGCTCGAGAAGGAGAGAGATACAAAGAACAGAGTGTATACCACCTATGCAAGTGGATACAAGCTGCTGTGTAATGCAGCGAAGTACGAACAAATAGCTGATGGTGCGGAATATCAGTGCGTAGAAGAAGGGCACTTTCATTAACCCGTACACGGTCCAAACGTATATATGCATTTTTACCGCTATTGCCCCAAACGTATATATACGTTTTATTTCTCCTGCCTTCAAATTTGGCACGATTGGCCTGAGATGCCTTGTCAGCATAGAATGGGACCACTTAATACCTTGTGGGAGCACCAGTTAAAATGAGCACCAGCTAGAGCAAACAGCACAGCAAACACCTGGGATTCACTGATGTCATGTAGTATTAACACTCCCATTTTAAGAGGAAAGTGATTTTGACCCTGAGTTTATTGGCTTTGAGGTGGATGTGGCCACAAGTGGTCGAGGAAATATCAAAAAACCTCGATAATAACCCATGTGCAATATTTGTGCAACACCCTTTCAGAATGTCTTATAATCTATGTCCTAAGTCAAGCGAAACAATTTTGGCTGGCTGGCTACCTGGCTGGATGACTGGCTGACTGATTGGCTGGCTAGCTGACTGGCTAGCTGGCTGGCCAGCTGCATAGTGGCCAGCTGTTTGGCTGGCCGGCTGCTGGCGGCCTGTTTGTCTGTCTGTATCTGTCTATCTCTGTCTTTGTCTCTGTTTCTCTGTCTTTGTCTCTCTTTCTCTGTCTATCCCTGTCTATCTGTCTTTGTCTATCTCTTTCTGTCTGTCTGTCTATCTCTGTCTCAGAGGTACACATAAATACACATATACATAGTGTAAATTACCTAGGATAACCCAAAAAATCCAGACAAAGTGCTATACTCTACTTGAAGATGTGAGTGAAGGTGATGACGCAGTCTTGTGGCTCTCTCTGAGACAGAGAGCTAGACGGATAGACAGATAGACAGGGAGCTTGACAGACAGACAAATAGACAGACATGTTTGTGTACCAGCAAAAACAAAGGAGGGTGATTCTCATCAAACATCACCTATAATCTTTTCTTATCAGCTGTACCCTCCCCCACCCTTGTGTATGCTCATCAAACGTCAGCTCTTATCAGATGTTATCTCAACTAATCTTGTCACTGTCAGGGTGGACTTCGTTTTTCATGCTTCAAGGGAACTTATTATTTTATTATTATTACGTATTTTTTTCCCTCCTCCTCCCTCTTCCTCCCTCCTCCTCCCTCCTCCTCCCTCCTCCTCCCTCCTCCTCCCTCCTCCTCCCTCCTCCTCCCTCCCCCTCCCTCCTCCTCCCTCCCCCTCCTCCTCCTCCCTCCTCCTCCTCCTCCCTCCTCCTCCTCCCTCCTCCTCCTCCCTCCTCTTCCTCCCTCCTCCTCCCTCCTCCTCCCTCCTCCTCCTCCCTCCTCCTCCTCCCTCCTCCTCCTCCCTCCTCCTCCTCCCTCCTCCTCCTCCTCCCTCCTCCTCCTCCCTCCTCCTCCTCCTCCTCCTCCTCCTCCCTCCTCCTCCTCCTCCTCCTCCTCCTCCTCCTCCTCCTCCTCCTCCTCCTCCTCCTCCTCCTCCTCCCTCCTCATCCTCCCTTTGCCTCCTCCTCCTCCCTTGTCCTCCTCCTCCCTCCTCCTCCTCCCCTCCTCCTCCTCCTCCCTCCTCCTCCTCCCTCCTCTCCTCCTCCTCCCTCCTCCTCCTCCTCCTCCTCCTCCTCCCTCCTCCTCCTCCTCCCTCCTCCTCCTCCTCTCCTCCTCCTCCTCCTCCTCCCTCCTCCCTCCTCCTCCTCCCTCCTCCTCCTCCTCCTTCTCCCTCCTCCTCCCTCCGCCTCCCTCCTCCTCCTCCTCCTCCTCCTCCCGCTTCCTCCTCCTCCTCCCGTTTCCTCCTCCTCCTCCCGCTTCCTCCTCCTCCCGCTTCCTCCTCCTCCTCCCGCTTCCTCCTCCTCCTCCCGCTTCCTCCTCCTCCTCCTCCCTCCTCCTCCCGCCTCCTCCTGCCTCCTCCTGCCTCCTCCTCCTCCACCCTCCTCCCTCTTCCTCCTCCCTCTTCCTCCTCCCTCTTCCTCCTCCCTCATCCTCCTCCCTCTTCCTCCTCCCCTCCTCCTCCTCCCTCCTCCTCTCCTCCCTCCTCCTCCTCTCTCCTTCTCCTCCTCCCTCCTCCTCCCTCCTCCTCCTCCAACCTCCTCCTCCTCCTCCTCCTCCTCCTCCCTCCTCCTCCTCCTCCCTCCTCCTCCCTCCTCCTCCTCCTTCCTCCTCCTCCTCCCTCCTCCTCCTCCCTCCTCCTTACTCCTCCTCCTCCCTCCTCCTCCTCCCTCATCCTCCTCCCTCCTCCTCCTCCCTCCTCTTCCTCCCTCTCCCTCCTCCTCCCTCCTCCTCCTCCTCCTCCCTCCTCCTCCTCCTCCCTCCTCCTCCTCCCTCCTCCCTTCTCCTCCTCCTCCTCCCTCCTCCTCCTCCCTCCTCCTCCTCCTCCCTCCTCCTCCTCCCTCCTCCTCCTCCCTCCTCCTCCTCCTCCTCCTCCCTCCTCCTCTCTCCTCCCTCATCCTCCTCCCTCCTCCTCCTCCCTCCTCCTCCTCCTCCTCCCTCCTCCTCCTCCTCCCTCTTCCTCCTCCCTCTTCCTCCTCCCTCTTCCTCCCTCTTCCTCCTCCCTCTTCCTCCTCCCTCTTCCTCCTCCCTCTTCCTCCTCCCTCCTCCTCCTCCCTCCTCCTCCCTCCTCCTCCTCCCTCCTCCTCCTCCCTCCTCCTCCCCCCTCCTCCTCCTCCCTCCTCCTCCTCCCTCCTCCTCCTCCTCCCTCCTCCTCCTCCTCCCTCCTCCTCCTCCCTCCTCCCTTCTCCTCCTCCTCCCTCCTCCTCCTCCCTCCTCCTCCCCTCCTCCTCCTCCCTCCTCCTCCTCCTCCCTCCTCCTCCTCCTCCTCCTCCCTCCTCCTCCTCCTCCCTCCTCCTCCCTCCTCCTCCTCCCTCCTCCTCCTCCTCCCTCCTCCTCCCTCCACCTCCTCCTCCTCCTCCTCCTCCTCCTCCTCCCTCCTCCTCCTCCCTCCTCCTCCCTCCTCCTCCTCCTCTCCTCCTCCTCCTCCTCCTCCTCCCTCCCTCCTCCTCCTCCCTCCTCCTCCTCCCTCCTCCTCCTCCTCCTCTCCTCCTCCTCCTCCCTCCTCCTCCTCCTCCCACCTCCTCCCACCTCCTCTTCCTCCCTCCTCCTCTTCCTCCCTCCTCCTCTTCCTCCCTCCTCCTCTTCCTCCCTCCTCCTCTTCCTCCTCCTCCTCATAGGTGGTGTCGTACGAGGTCTTGTTGATACCGGGGCTTGCGAGGGAGAACAGACTGAGGTGTTGAAGTAGGGACTTTTGAGCCCAGGACAGCAAAAGAATTAGACACAGAAGTGACTATGGGAGGGGTAACCACAGAGAAAGTTGCAGAAGATGGGACCACAGAAGTGGGGGGACATTTAGAAACACGAGAATAAGAAGTACGGGGCAATCTCCCTTGGAGGCTCAGTTGAGAAACTGCCATAGAATAACGGAGACCTTCAGCTTCTTTGAGGCAACGGATTTCTCGCTCGTTTAAGTAGACCTGGCAATGGCGAGAGTAAGAAGGGTGAGCCTCATGACAATTAACACTTAAACAGTCCAAACCTATATATACATTCACTTGCGCAGCGCCCCGAATATTTTGAAATATATATATATATATATGTATACACATATATATATATATATATATACACATATATATATATATATATATATACAGTGGACCAACGCTTAACGATCACCTCCAAATGCGACCAATTATGTAAGTGCGTTTGTACGTGTATGTTTGGGGTTCTGAAATGGACTAATCTACTTCACAATATTTCTTATGGGAACAAATTCGGTCAGTACTGGCACCTGAACATACTTCTGGAATGAAAAAATATAGATAACCGGGGGCCCACTTTGTATATATATATATATATATATATATATATATATAATATATATATAATATATATATATATATATATATATATATATATATATACAGGTCTCCCTCAACATTCACGTTTTCAGCTTTCGCGGGCTTCACACATTCGCGAATTCCCAACCGCCAAATTCCCAGCCACCAAATTCCCAGCCGCCAAATCATATTCAAGTTTCCCGCCACCTGCAAGTCCCTACTACCCTCCCACCGACCCCCGCAACTAGCAGCCAGCCCTCCCACCACTCAGTGTGGTGAGTGTTTTGTTTGTTCATTATTTGCTATTAAACTACAGTATAAATAATGTAAACCCATTCATGACTGCATATTGGAATGGCTATTCGGACAGGTATTAGACGGTGACATCATGTGTTTACTCTTGAACACTGCAAAGAATCAAACATTTCTGCTGCTGCTAATAATAACAATAGTAATAATAATAATAATAATAAATACGATATAATTGAAGGAAGTTGTATAAAAATATGAGGGAGTGGTTGACACATCGTCAGTGTGGCTTTGTTTATGCTGGAGTGAGCATTAGTCTCCGTGCTCTTCCAAACATTTCACAATAATTCATTGTTTGGTGCTTGTAGATTGAGTGCGACTGGAGTGGTAGAGGCAGCTGTTGAGGCAGCTGTTGAGGCAGCTGTTGAGGCAGCTGTTGAGGCAGCTGTTGAGGCAGCGATTGAGGCAGTGGGTGAGGCAGCTGTTGAGGCTGCTGTTGAGGCAGCGATTGAGACAGTGGTTGAGGCAGTTGTTGAAGCAGCGATTGAGGCAGCTGTTGAGGCAGCGATTGACGCTGTGGTTGAGGCAGCTGTTGAGGCAGCGATTGAGGCAGTGGTTGAGGCAGTGATTGAGGCAGCAATTGAGGCAGTAGGTGAGGCTACTGTTGAAGCAGCGATTGAGGCAGTGGTTGAGGCTGCTGTTGAGGCAGCAATTGAGGCAGTGGTTGAGGCAGCTGTTGAGGCAGCGATTGAGGCAGTGGGTGAGGCAGCTGTTGAGGCAGCGATTGAGGCAGCAATTGAGGCAGTGGGTGAGGCAGCTGTTGAGGCAGCGATTGAGGCAGTGGTTGAGGCAGCTGTTGAGGCAGCAATTGAGGCAGTGGGTGAGGCAGCTGTTGATGCAGCGATTGAGGCAGCTTTTGAGGCAGTGATTGAGGCAGTGGGTGAGACAGCTGTTGAGGCAGCGATTGAGGCAGTGGTTGAGGCAGCTGTTGAGGCAGCAATTGAGGCAGTGGGTGAGGCAGCTGTTGAGGCAGCAATTGAGGCAGTGGGTGAGGCAGCTGTTGAGGCAGCGATTGAGGCAGCTGTTGAGGCAGCGATTGAGGCAGTGGGTGAGGCAGCTGTTGAGGCTGCTGTTGAGGCAGCGATTAAGGCAGTGGTTGAGGCAGCTGTTGAGGCAGCAATTGAGGCAGTGGGTGAGGCAGCTGTTGAGGCAGCGATTGAGGCAGTGGGTGAGACAGCTGTTGAGGCAGCGATTGAGGCAGTGGGTGAGGCAGCTATTGAGGCAGCAATTGAGGCAGTGGTTGAGGCAGTGATTGAGGCAGCAATTGAGGCAGTGGGTGAGGCTACTGTTGAGGCAGCGATTGAGGCAGTGGTTGAGGCTGCTGTTGAGGCAGAAATTGAGGCAGTGGTTGAGGCAGCTGTTGAGGCAGTGGGTGAGGCAGTGGGTGAGACAGCTGTTGAGGCAGTGATTGAGGCAGTGGGTGAGGCAGCTGTTGAGGCAGCAATTGAGGCAGTGGTTGAGGCAGCAATTGAGGCACCAATTGAGGCAGTGGGTGAGGCTACTGTTGAGGCAGCAATTGAGGCAGTGGTTGAGGCTGCTGTTGAGGCAGCAATTGAGGCAGTGGTTGAGGCAGCTGTTGAGGCAGCGATTGAGGCAGTGGGTGAGGCAGCTGTTGAGGCAGTGGTTGAGGCAGCTGTTGAGGCAGCGATTGAGGCAGCAATTGAGGCAGTGGGTGAGGCAGCTGTTGAGGCAGCGATTGAGGCAGCTGTTGAGGCAGTAGTTGAGGCAGCGGTTGAGGCAGCAATTGAGGCAGCTGTTGAGGCAGCGATTGAGGCAGTGGGTGAGGCAGCTGTTGAGGCAGCGATTGAGGCAGTGGGTGAGGCTGCTGTTGAGGCAGCGATTGAGGCAGTGGTTGAGGCAGCTGTTGAGGCAGCAATTGAGGCAGTGGGTGAGGCAGCGATTGAGGCAGCTTTTGAGGCAGCGATTGAGGCAGTGGGTGAGGCAGCTGTTGAGGCAGCGATTGAGGCAGCTTTTGAGGCAGCGATTGAGGCAGTGGGTGAGGCAGCTGTTGAGGCAGTGGTTGAGGCAGTTGTTGAGGCAGCAATTGAGGCAGCAATTGAGGCAGTGGGTGAGGCAGCTGTTGAGGCAGTGGGTGAGGCAGCTGTTGAGGCAGCGATTGAGGCAGTGGTTGAGGCAGCTGTTGAGGCAGCGATTGAGGCAGTGGGTGAGGCAGCTGTTGAGGCTGCTGTTGAGGCAGTGATTGAGGCAGTGGTTGAGGCAGCTGTTGAGGCAGCAGTTGAGGCAGTGGGTGAGGCAGCTGTTGAGGCAGCGATTGAGGCAGCTGTTGAGGCAGCGATTGAGGCAGTGGGTGAGACAGCTGTTGAGGCAGCGATTGAGGCAGTGGGTGAGGCAGCTGTTGAGGTAGCGATTGAGGCAGTGGTTGAGGCAGCAATTGAGGCAGTGGTTGAGGCAGCTGTTGAGGCAGTGGGTGAGGCAGTGATTGAGGCAGTGGGTGAGGCAGCTGTTGAGGCAGTGATTGACGCAGTGGTTGAGGCAGCTGTTGAGGCAGTGATTGAGGCAGTGGGTGAGGCAGCTGTTGAGGCAGTGATTGAGGCAGTGGGTGAGGCAGCTGTTGAGGCAGTGATTGAGGCAGTGGGTGAGGCAGCGATTGAGACAGTGGTTGAGGCAGCTGTTGAGGCAGCGATTGAGGCAGTGGGTGAGGCAGCTGTTGAGGCAGCGATTGAGGCAGTGGGTGAGGCAGCTGTTGAGGCAGCGATTGAGGCAGTGGTTGAGGCAGCAATTGAGGCAGTGGTTGAGGCAGCTGTTGAGGAAGCAATCGAGGCAGTGGTTGAGGCAGCGATTGAGGCAGTGGTTGAGGCAGCTGTTGAGGCAACAATTGAGGCAGTGGGTGAGGCAGCTGTTGAGGCAGCGATTGAGGCAGCTGTTGAGGCAGCGATTGAGGCAGCTGTTGAGGCAGCTGTTGAGGCAGTGGTATTTAATAACATACATGTTATTAATAATAATAATACATGTTGTTAATAATATGTACTATTATTATTTATAACATATATGTTATTAAATACCACTGCCTCAACTGCAGAATTATTGTGAAATGTTTGGAAGAGCACAGAGACTAATGCTCACTCCAACATAAACAAAGCCACATTGATGATGTGTCAACCACTCCCTCGCATTTTTGTACAATTTCCTTCTTCAATTATATCGTATTATTATTATTATTATTATTATTATTATTATTATTATTATTATTACTCTTGTTATTATTAGCAGTAGCAGAAATGCTTGATTCTTTGCTGTGTTCAAGAGTAAACACATGATGTCACCGTCTAATACCTGTCCGAATAGCCATTCCAATATGCAGTCATGAATGGGTTTGCATTATTTATACTGTAGTTTAATAGCAAATAATGAACAAACAAAACACTCACCACACTGAGTGGTGGGAGGGCTGGCTGCCAGTTGCAGGGGTCGGAGGGAGGGTAGTAGGGACTCGCAGTGGTTGAGGAAGTGGTGGAGGCATTGGTGGAGGCAATGGTGGAGTCTGTGGTATTTAATAACATACATGTTATTAACCCTTTGAGGGTCGACAGGCCCTCTCCGAAACTCGTTCTCAGGGTCGGCCAAATTTAAAAAAAAAACAATTATTTTCTCTTATGAAAAGATAGAGAATCTTTTCCCGATCATAAAGACACCAAAAGTTTGAAATTTGATAGAAAACTTACGGAATTATGCTCTCGCAAAGTTAGCGGTCTCAGCGATGTTTACGCATCGGCGATTTTGCCCACTTTGAGCCCCATTTTCGGCCAATTTCACTGTACTAGTCGACAAAAAACATGAATATTTCGCTAGAACTACATTTTTTCTATCGAATGGGTGCAAGAAACCACTCATTTATGAAATTCAACTATCCAGTACAGTGGTCAGAATTTAGCAATTTTGCCAATTTCACACAAATTTCAAAAGATGCCAATTTCCGAATAGGGTCCAGAATAAACCAGAAAGACATTCCTGGCACTAAAATGACATTTCCTCTAGTCATTAGTCATGTCTCAAGGCCCCTCTTATATTCTTTTGCTTTCCACTTTGAATTTTTATTTTCACAAAAAATATAAGATTTACTGTTATGCAGACTACTGCATTAGTGTAAAAAATGGTATAAATATTATTGGTGCACTTGTGAAAGAATATTAGACTCACCAGTTGACGTGTATTGCACGCTTGGCACGATTTGTTTACTTTTGAAGTTTGGTAAAAATCGAACATTTCTGCTACTTTGAGCTCAATTTCAAGGCACCTTTCTTTGTAAAACCAGTCAAAATCATCTCAATTTCTGTAATATGTCTTCCATTCTATAAAATGAGACCAAGAAAACTAGAATACAACAATAAATACCATACGAAAATACACTGCAAAGTCGCTGATTTATTCAAAAAAAGTGGTCAAAGTTTTTTTTTTCTCATTATGCACTGTGTGCTGCAGGATTTTTTTTAGACTGTGCACACTGACCACATAGACCCATTCTTTCATATGAAGGCCTACCAGCTTTCTCCCACTAGATTTGAGGCCGCTAGAATTTATGAGTACTAGTACGTCAAAAACTCCTACGCGTAAAACGTACTAGTACGACGAAAACCCTCAAAGGGTTAAAGCATAACATGTATATTTTTAGTACAGTTTATGACGTTTTTATGTATTTTATGGTTGTTCACGGTTCAACAAGTTAAGGAAGCAGTATTGTATTATATTTCCCTACAATATATTGGGGCACCAAACATTCACGGTTTTTCAACATTCGCGAGGCTCTTGATCCCCTAACCCTCGCGAATGTTGAGGGAGACCTGTATATATATATATATATATATGCAATAAGATCACAGTAAACAGGTGATTTCAGAATATGCAAAACAACCACTCTGAAAGAATAGAGAAATTCCAAGCGCTTTCGTGACTACTCACATTATCAAGGAACTGTTCCTTGATAATGTGAGTATGTTCAGTTCCTTGATAATGTGAGTAGTCACGAAAGCGCTTGGAATTTCTCTATTCTTTCAGAGTGGTTGTTTTGCATATACAGTGGACCCCCGCATACCGATTTTAATCCGTGCAAGAGGGCTCATTGGTATGCGAAATAATCGGTATGCGAATGAATTTTCCCCATAAGAAATAATGGAAATCAAATTAATCCGTGCAAGACACCCAAAAGTATGAAAAAAAAATTTTACCACATGAAATATACATTTTCCTACACACAAAGAGAAGGATACATGCACAATAGTAGAGTAGTACATGCACAGTATATATTGTGCATGTACTAGTCTACTAAATGAAGAATAAATAACACTTACCTTTATTGAAGATGCAGCAATGACTGATGAGACACTGTGTCCTGGGAGTGCCTTTTCCTCCTGAGTACTGTAGGTCCTGTTTGGCATTTTCTTCCAGAACAGGCCTTATCACACTGTGTATGTCACTACGATTCTTAAATCTCTCAAACCAACCTTTGCTGGCTTTAAATTCACCAATATGAGCACTAGTTCCAGGCATTTTTCCCTGTTGACCTGGGTGTTAGTCGACTGGTGTGGGTTGCATCCTGGGAGACAAGATTAAGGACCCCAATGGAAATAAGTTAGACAGTCTTCGATGACACTGACTTTTTTGGGTTATCCTGGGTGGAAAATCCTCTGGGGTTAATTGTTTCTTGGTATATTCTCAATAAGCCACACCAACAACAGTGCTACAGCAGCAGCAGACAATGCTACAGCAGCAGCAGACGATGCTACAGCAGCAGCAGACGATGCTACAGCAGCAGCAGACGATGCTACAGCAGCAGCAGCAGCTGACAGTGCTACAGCAGCAGCAGACGATGCTACAGCAGCAGCAGACGATGCTACAGCAGCAGCAGACGATGCTACAGCAGCAGCAGCAGCTGACAGTGCAGCAGCAGCAGCAGCTGTACCACCAATAGTAGCGATGGTTGATTGGGGTTCATTATACAACCTGGCCAGCTCGGAGACAAGCACTCCACTTTCATACTTATCAATGATCTTTTTCTTCATCTCTATAGTAATTCTCACCCTTATTGCTGTAGGGTTGGCACTAGAAGCTTTCTTGGGGCCCATGGTCACTTATTTTCCAGATAAAATCACCAAAAACACTGTAATAATACGAAATGTTATGATTGTATGCTTGGATGCTACCGCGGAGGCTGGCTGGTAAACAATGCCACTGGCGGAACATGTGAGGCTGGCTAAGGCGCACATTGGACGCGTCTCAGACGAACAGCAGTGAGCGGGTTTTTGAGCGGTATGCGAGGCAAAATTTTTGCGATTAAAGTGAGCGGTATGCGGAATAAACGGTATGTGATGCCAACGGTATGCGGGGGTCCACTGTATATATATATGTTTGGAAGTTAGGAGGAGGAGCGGGATTACCAAAACTGTTGTCCAGAGGGCTGAGGAAGGGTTGTTGAGGTGGTTCGGACATGTAGAGAGAATGGAGCGAAACAGAATGACTTCAAGAGTGTATCAGTCTGTAGTGGAAGGAAGGCGGGGTAGGGGTCGGCCTAGGAAAGGTTGGAGGGAGGGGGTAAAGGAGGTTTTGTGTGCAAGGGGCTTGCACTTCCAGCAGGCATGCGTGAGCATGTTTGATAGGAGTGAATGGAGACGAATGGTTTTTAATACTTGACGTGCTGTTGGAGTGTGAGCAAAGTAACATTTATGAAGGGGTTCAGAGAAACCAGCAGGCCGGGCTTGAGTCCTGGAGATGGGAAGTACAATGCCTGCACTCTGAAGGAGGGGTGTTAATGTTGCAGTTTAAAAACTGTAGTTTAACCCTTTCAGGGTCCGTCCCGTAGATCTACAGCTTTACGTTCAGGGTCCAAACCGTAGATCTACGCCATGAGCTCAGTTCACTCTGATAAACTGTGAGTGGTACATTTGGGCCTAGATATGAGAGAATACATCTATGTGGTATGTGTGCACCACATAAAACAGATCCTGCAGCACACTGTGTATAATGAGAGAAAAAAACTTAAATCATGATTTTTCGATTAAAACAGCAACTTTGCAGTGTTTTTTCGTATGTTTTTTATAGTTGTATTTGTGATTTCTTGGTCTCATTTGATAGAATGGAAGACATATTACAGAAATAGAGATGATTTTGATTGGTTTTAGCACTGGAAATGGCTTGAAACTGAGCTCAAAGTAGCAGAAATGTTAAATATTTGCCGATGTTCAAGAGTAAACAAACGACCTCACACGTCTAATACACGTCAGCTGGTGGGTCTAATATACATTCACAAATATGGTGATGATATTTATACAATTATTACAGTATTGCATAACAGTAAATCTTCTATTTTTTGGTGTGAATAAAAATTCATTATGTGAATAAAAAATCAAAATGGAATTAATTTGTAAAGCCTCAAAACATAACTAATGAACAGAGGAAACGTTAGTTTAGTGCCAGGAATGCCTACATTGTTTATTCTGGACCCTATTTTGAAATTGGAATATTTTGAACTTTGTGTTAAATTGGCCAAATTAACAATTTCCGATCACTTTATTTTGTAGTTGAAACAGTTTACTTGGCGATTTCTTGTGCTCAATCGATAGAATAGAAGTAATACTAGTGAAATAGCTAAGAATTTGGTTGATTGGAATAATGTAATTGGCCTAAAATGGGAGTCAAAGTCGGCAAAATCGCCGATTCGTAAATGTCGCTGACACATCAAAATTCGCGAGAGCATAATTTCGTCAATTTTCCACCAAATTTCGTACTTTTTGTTTTATTACCTTCACAAAAAGATTCTCTACGATTTCATAAGAAAAAATAACAAATTTTTTTTTTTGAAAATTCTTGGACACTGGTGCGTGACTCCAGATTTGGGCCTTGGACCCTGAAAGGGTTAAAGCACCCTTCTGGCAAGACAGTGATGGAGTGAATGATGGTGCAAGTTTTTCTTTTTCGGGCCACCCTGCCTTGGTGGGAATCGGCCAGTGTGATAATAAAATATATATATATATATATATATATATATATATATATATATATATATATATATATATATATATATATATATATATATATATATATATATATATATTATTGAGTATACCAGGAAAAGTGTACGGTAGGGTTATAATTGAAAGAATTAGAGGTAAGAAAGATTGTAGGATTGCAGATGAGCAGGGAGGCTTCAGAGTGGGTAGGGGATGTGTAGATCAAGTGTTTACATTGAAGCATATATGTGAACAGTATTTAGATAAAGGTAGGGAAGTTTTTATTGCATTTATGGATTTAGAAAAGGCATATGATAGAGTGGATAGGGGAGCAATGTGGCAGATGTTGCAAGTGTATGGAATAGGTAAGTTACTAAATGCTGTAAAGAGTTTCTATGAGGATAGTGAGGCTCAGGTTAGGGTGTGTAGAAGAGAGGGAGACTACTTCCTGGTAAAAGTAGGTCTTAGACAGGGATGTGTAATGTCACCATGGTTGTTTAATATATTTACAGATGGGGTTGTAAAAGAAGTAAATCTAGGGTGTTCGGGAGAGGGGTGGGACTATATTATGGGGAATCAAATTCAAAATGGGAATTAACACAGTTACTTTTTGCTGATGATACTGTGCTTATGGGAGATTCTAAAGAAAAATTGCAAAGGTTAGTGGATAAGTTTGGGAATGTGTGTAAAGGTAGAAAGTTGAAAGTGAACATGGAAAAGAGTAAGGTGATGAGGGTATCAAATGATTTAGATAAAGAAAAATTGGATATCAAATTGGGGAGGAGGAGTATGGAAGAAGTGAATGTTTTCAGATACTTGGGAGTTGATGTGTCGGCGGATGGATTTATGAAGGATGAGGTTAATCATAGAATTGATGAGGGAAAAAAGGTGAGTGGTGCATTGAGGTATATGTGGAGTCAAAAAACGTTATCTATGGAGGGAAAGAAAGGAATGTATGAAAGCATAGTAGTACCAACACTCTTATATGGGTGTGAAGCTTGGGTGGTAAATGCAGCAGCGAGGAGACGGTTGGAGGCAGTGGAGATGTCCTGTCTAAGGGCAATGTGTGGTGTAAATATTATGCAGAAAATTCGGAGTGTGGAAATTAGGAAAAGGTGTGGAGTTAATAAAAGTATTAGTCAGAGGGCAGAAGAGGGGTTGTTGAGGTGGTTTGGTCATTTAGAGAGAATGGATCAAAGTAGAATGACATGGAAAGCATATAAATCTATAGGGGAAGGAAGGCGAGGTAGGGGTCATCCTCGAAAGGGTTGGAGAGAGGGGGTAAAGGAGGTTTTGTGGGCAAGGGGCTTTGACTTCCAGCAAGCGTGCGTGAGTGTGTTAGATAGGAGTGAATGGAGACGAATGGTACTTGGGACCTGACAATCTGTTGGAGTGTGAGCAGGGTAATATTTAGTGAAGGGATTCAAGGAAACCGGTTATTTTCATATAGTCAGACTTGAGTCCTGGAAATGGGAAGTGCAATGCCTGCACTTTAAAGGAGGAGTTTGGGATATTGGCAGTTTGGAGGGATATGTTGTGTATCTTTATACGTATATGCTTCTAAACTGTTGTATTCTGAGCACCTCTGCAAAAACAGTGATTATGTGTGAGTGTGGTGAAAGTGTTGAATGATGATGAAATTATTTTCTTTTTGGGGATTTTCTTTCTTTTTTGGGTCACCCTGCCTCGGTGGGAGACTGCCGCCTTGTTAAAAAAAAAATATATATATATATGTACAGTGGACCCCCGCATAACGATCAGCTCCGAATGCGACCAATTATGTAAGTGTATTTATGTAAGTGCGTTTGTACGTGTATGTTTGGGGGTCTGAAATGGACTAATCTACTTCACAATATTCCTTATGGGAATAAATTCGGTCAGTACTGGCACCTGAACATACTTCTGGAGTGAAAAAATATCGTTAACCGGGGTCCACTGTATATATACATATATATATATATATATATACATACATACATATATACATATATACATACATATATATACATACATATATATACATATATATATAGAAGAGCACATTTTTTTTTAAAGTATTTTAGAATAAAAAAAAATTTCAGGTCAGTACTTACCAAGATATGAGGCAGAGAAGTTGGCACTGGATGCTCATGTGACAGCAGCATCGAGTCCTGCCGCTTGCATAAGTGTTGCCAATATACCTTTTTTCTATTTTTCATATTATTTTATGTAATGTTTTTGTTCTGATAATTGCAATTTGTAGTAGTTCTTGTCATTTTATAACCAATCCTTGTTCTGACACTAGTATTAGGTACTGAAATTGTACTCAGATTGTCAGAAACACACTGACAGGTGGACATTTACACCTGCCTTAGCCATTTACTATTGTCTTGGAATATATACAAAGTACACCTACCATCCGACTTATGACCTGCTCGACTTACGACCACTCGACTTATGACCACTCGACTTATGAGCGTGTTTTTTTTTGCCAAATTTCTGGGAAATAAACAACTATTTGTGTTGTACACAGTGTTTATCCTAATCCTTACAGTATAAAATACAGTACAGTGGACCCCCGCATACCGATGGCATCACATAACGATTAATCCGCATACCGCTTGCTTTAATCGCAAAAATTTTGCCTCGCATACCGCTTAAAAACCCGCTCCCCGATGTTCGTCCGAGACGTGTCCAATGTGCGCCCTCAGCCAGCCTCACATGTGCCGCCAGTGGCATTGTTTACCAGCCAGCCTCCTCGGTAACATCCAAGCATACAATCGGAATATTTCGTATTATTACAGTGTTTTCGGTGCTTTTTCTGGAAAATAAGTGACCATGGGCCCCAAGAAAGCTTCTAGTGTCAACCCTACAGCAATAAGGGTGAGAATTCCAATAGAGATGAAGAAAGAGATCATTGATAAGTATGAAAGTGGAGTGCGTATCGCCGACCTGGCCAGGTTGTACAAGAAACCCCAATCAACCATCGCTACTATTGTGGGCACCAGAAAGGCAATCAAGGAAGCTGTTCTTGCCAAAGGTTTAACTGTGTTTTCGAAACAAAGATCGCAAGTGATGGAAGATGTTGAGAGACTCTTATTGGTGTGGATAAATGAAAAACAGCTAGCAGGAGATAGCGTCTCTCAAGCGATCATAAGCGAAAAGGCTAGGAAGTTGCATGAGGATTTAATTAAAAAAATGCCTGCAACTAGTGATGATGTGAGTGAATTTAAGGCCAGCAAAGGTTGGTTTGAGAGATTTAAGAAGCGTAGTGGCATACATAGTGTGATAAGGCATGGTGAGGCTGCCAGTTCGGACCACAAAGCAGCTGAAAAATATGTGCATGAATTCAAGGAGTACATAGAGGCTGAAGGACTGAAACCTGAACAAGTGTTTAATTGTGATGAAACAGGCCTGTTTTGGAAGAAAATGCCAAGCAGGACCTACATTACTCAGGAGGAAAAGGCACTCCCAGGACATAAGCCTATGAAAGACAGGCTTACTTTGTTGATGTGTTCCAATGCTACTGGTGATTGCAAAGTTAAGCCTTTATTAGTGTATCACTCTGAAACTCCCAGACCGTTCAGGCAAAAGAATGTCCTCAAGGAGAATTTATGTGTGCTGTGGAGGGCAAACAGTAAGGCATGGGTCACTAGGGACTTTTTCTATGACTGGTTACACCATGCATTTGCCCCCAATGTGAAAGATTACCTAACTGAAAAGAAATTAGAACTTAAGTGCCTCCTGGTGTTAGACAATGCCCCTGGTCATCCTACAGACGTGGCAGAGCGACTTTATGGGGACATCAAATTCATTAACGTCAAGTTTTTGCCTCCTAATACCACTCCTCTCCTGCAGCCCATGGACCAGCAGGTTATTGCAAACTTCAAAAAACTGTACAGAAAAGCTCTGTTTGAAAGGTGCTTTGTAGTGACCTCAGAAACTCAACTGACTCTAAGAGAGTTTTGGAGAGAGCACTTTAATATCCTCAATTGTGTAAACCTTATAGGTAAGGCTTGGGAGGGAGTGACTAAGAAGACCTTGAACTCTGCTTGGAAGAAACTGTGGCCAGAATGTGTAGACAAAAGGGATTTTGAAGGGTTTGAGGCTAACCCTGAGAGGATTATGCCAGTTGAGGAATCCATTGTGGCATTGGGAAAGTCCTTGGGGTTGGAGGTTAGTGGGGAGGATGTGGAAGAGTTGGTGGAGGAGGACAATGAAGAACTAACCACTGATGAGCTGCTAGATCAACTTCAACAGCAAGAGGCCAGACCTGAGGAAACTGGTTCAGAGGAGGGGAGAGAGAAATTGAAGAAGTTGCCTACTACAAAGATTAAGGAAATCTGTGCAAAGTGGCTTGAAGTGCAAACCTTTTTTGATGAAAATCACCCTCACACAGCTATTGCAAGCCGTGCTGGTGATTATTACACTGACAATGTTGTGAAACACTTTAGGGAAGTCATAAAGGAACGAGAGGTACAGGCCACTATGGACAGATATGTTGTGCGAAAGAAGTCCAGTGACTCTGAAGCTGGTCCTAGTGGCATTAAAAGAAGAAGGGAAGTAACCCCAGAAAAGGACTCGACACCTCAAGTCTTAATGGAAGGGGATTCCCCTTCTAAACACTAACACTCTCTCTCCCCTCCTCCCATCCCATCAATCATCACCACATCTTCAATAAAAGTAAGTGTCATGTAAGTGTGCATGCCTTTTTCAGTTTGTGTGTATTAAAATTAACATTTCATGTGGTAAAAAAAATTTTTTTTCATACTTTTGGGTGTCTTGCACGGATTAATTTGATTTCCATTATTTCTTATGGGGAAAATTCATTCGCATACCGATTATTTCACATACCAATGAGCCCTCTTGCACGGATTAAAATCGGTATGCGGGGGTCCACTGTACTAACAACATAAAAAGTAAAGTAAAACATGAAATACCAAAATAAAACAATAAAATAAAGTCATTACAAAAATGTGATGTTGATATTCAGTAGTAAAGTTCGACTTACGTCCATTTCAACTTACGACCAGTTTCTTGGAACCGAACTCGGTCGTAAGTCGGATGGTAGGTGTATTTATATGTCCCAGCAATGTTTTGTATATGTGGAAGTATATAATAACAATAAGGAGGAGGAGTAGAAAGATGAAGAGGAGAAGGAGGAGGAGGAGATATAGGAGAAGAAGGAGAGGGAGGAAGAGAAGGAGGAGGAGAAGGAGGAGGAGGAGGAGAAGGAGAAGGAGGAGGAGGAGGAGGAGAAGAATACATAATAATAATAATAATAATTGGTAATAATAAGTTCCCTTGAAGCATGAAAAACAAAGTCCACCCCTGACAGTGACATAATAAGATGAGAAAACAACTGATAAGAGCTGACGTTTGATGAGCATACACGAGGGTGGGGGAGGGTGCAGCTGATAAAAAAAGATTAGAGGTGATATTTGATGAGCATTGCCCTCACTTTGTTTTCGCTGGTACACAAACATGTCTGTCTGTCTATTTGTCTGTCTGTCAAGCTCCCTGTCTATCTGTCTATCCGTCTAGCTCTCTGTCTCAGAGAGAGCCACAAGACTGCATCGTCCATCATGTTTGCTCACATCTTCAAGCAGAGTATAGCACTTTCTTTCTTTTCTTTCAACACATCGGCCGTATCCCACCGAGGCGGGGTGGCCCAAAAGAAAAAACGACAGTTTCTCCTTTTACATTTAGTAATATATACAGGAGAAGGGGTTACTAGCCCCTTGCTCCCGGCATTTTAGTCGCCTCTTACAACACGCATGGCTTACGGAGGAAGAATTCTGTTCCACTTCCCCATGGAAGTAAGAGGAAATAAACAAGAACAAGAACTAGTAAGAAAATAGAAGAGAACCCAGCGGGGTGTGTATATATATGCTTGTACATGTATGTGTAGTGTGACCTAAGTGTAAGTAGAAGTAGCAAGACGTACCTGAAACCTTGAATGTTTATGAGACAGAAAAATGGACACCAGGAATCCTACCATCATGTAAAACAATTACAGGCTTTCGTTTTTCACTCACTTGGCAGGACGGTAGTACCTCCCTGGGTGGTTGCTGTCTACCAACCAACTACCTAGGAGTATAGCACTTTGTCTGAATTTTTTGGGTTATCCTAGGTAGTTTACACTAAACAGTGGACCCCCGCTTTACGATCACCTCCCAATGCAACCAATTATGTAGGTGTATTTATGTAAGTGCGTTTGTACATGTGCGTTTGGGGGTCTGAAATGGACTAATCTAATTCACAATATTCTTTATGGGAACAAATTCGTTCAGTACTGGCACCTGAACATACTTCTGGAATGAAATAATATCGTAAACCGGGGGTCCACTGTATATACTTGTATTTATGTGTACCTGTGAGACAGAGATAGACAGACAGAGAGAGAGATTGAAAGAGAGACAGATAGATAAAGACAGATAGACAGAGACAGAGGTAGACAGAGGAAGACAGAGATAGAAATAGACAGAGATACAGAGATAGACAGACCCTAAACTTGGGGTTAACATCACTTTCCTCATAAAATTAATTGGACCTATCGTCCAATTAATTTTTGCTTTTTTGTTTACCATCAGATGTCCTTCAGTTTTGGTGCACAAGACGAAGTATTTTCTCTAATTCCTGTAAATATTTGTCAATAAGATACCTCAAACAACAACTGAGAAAAGACTGAAAAAGGACTGATTTACTGAAAATGCCCTTTGGCAGGAAGGTAGTCCTGTATGGGACGACGTAAGGTTGTTTGGGCACTTGGTGCCGAGAGAACAATGCTTATACGAATTTCTCACGGTTTCCTTTCCTCTAAATATCTTATCTTTATTTCACAAAAAAAAAACAAAGTAAAGTTTGTTAGTTCTTGGAATGTTGCAAAAAAATCTGCCCTTTACTCCCACATAAATCCCAAAATATTTGGAATATTTCCAAAAATGTACCATCAGAAATTAGAGAAATCATTATTTTACAATTTCTGTGAATATTATTCCACTTAATTAAGTAGTAAAGGCTTACTTTAGCAAAATAAGTGAATAAGTTACTTCCAAGATATTGGCCTGGAGCGCCTGCCGGCCCGCCGTCTCAAATTTTTTTTTTTCGCAAAAATCGCGTTTGTTTGGGTGGTTTTCTTAGTAAACTGATGTTCTAGTGCAGTTATCTTCTTCAAAATACCATTTTCTATCACTGAAGACCAAAGAATACGACATGGAGACGAGTAACTCATTTATAACGAAATATTGCTGGTGGACTATCGCCATATTATGGCCTATTTTATTCAGTCTAGAGTATATAACATGTTTGTATGTTATTTATAGTGTTTATTATATCATATTAGATCAATTCTGATAGATAAATAAACCATAGAGTGATATAAGCGTAATAATGAAGTGATTTCTCCTGGCTCTCTGGAGGGGAATACTGCCGGTGTTCCCAGATGGTTCCTGATTGGCTTGAAGTCTATGTATAAGCTCCGCCTACTGTTTTATGATGCCAAATAGTCAATTATTATATTAGAAAGAATAATGCAAGAAAAAGTGATAAAAAAACAAGAAAAAATCCAAAAAATATATGGGCTGTGAGCAGACGCGCTACCCATATCGCCGTCACCTTACCTGATATAAATGACTATAATTTCTGTTGTAGAACATTGATTCTTGTACCATTGTGTTGCCAAAGAGTTAAGCTATTTTTCTATATGAATAACTCAATTTCCATTTTTTTTTTTTTTTTTTGAGAGCGCGCAAATAATTGGATGATAGGGTCCTCAATATGATATTACATCAGTGAATCCTTGGTGTTTGCCACACTGTTTGCTCTAACTGGCACTCAATTTAATTGGCGCTCCCACAAGGTACTAAGTGGTCCCAGATTTTTTTAATACTGCGCACACTGAGTGTTAGGACCCATTCTATGCTGACAAGGCATCTCAGGCCAATTGTGCCAAATTTGAAGGCAGGAAAAATAAAACATATATATACGTTTGGGACGCTACGTGTAAGAACGTATATATACGTTTGGACTGTTTAAGGGTTAAGGCAAGAGGGAGGTCGACTACAAGACGTATTAGAATGGTCATCAGCACCACAGCCTGGGCATTCGGCTATAGATCTGCAATATTTTGCAGGGTGACCAAATCGCCAGCAGTTTCTACACTGTTGCGGTGTAGGGATCACCTTTCGAACGCGTAAGTGATGTCCTGCTACATAAACAGAGGATGGGAGTTCACGGCTGTCGAAAGTTAATTGAGCGACATTGCAAGGGTAATGTCTCCGACTGCGGGCAGGAAGGACTTAAGCGTCTATTTTGAGGATTGGGAGATCTTGAAGTTCCAGCTGTTCAAGAATGTCATTGCCACATGTCTGGAAATTCTGTTGGATTATGGTATGGGGCAGAATAACAGTAACACTACAAGAATTGAGGGAATGATGTTTTTCGATAGTGACAGGAATAGTGTCGATATGTGAAAGAAGAGAAAGATCACGAGCTTCGGTGGCATTCTGGACAGTGATGATGTAGGTACCGCTCTTGAGAGCATGAAAGGAAATGTCTCTACCAACATGGCGAAGGAGCGCCTTGCCAATACTATGGTCGGAAAGATAGGCAATAGAGGAAGTCGGTCATAAAGTATAAAGAATTTAGTCCATTGTGCATTCTGAAACTGAGCGTGGAAAGGGAGAGCACGACGTGTCGGTCTTTTCTGAGTAGAGCGAGAAGGTAGCAAAGAAGTATCATCAGGCAATTGTCGTTGGCGTTTAGGAGTGGGACCAGAGTTGGTCTGACGTGGGATGGGCTGGCGATTTGAAAATTGCCACACCGTAGAGGGAGAGGCTGGAAGCATAATCAAAGGAGAGCAGAGGTCAGACAAATCGAAGGATGAAACAGCACCAGCAAGAGGTACAGGGGCCTTAGGAGTGTCCGAAGAGTGGTCAAAAGACGAGGCGGGGTCAGAACGGGGTGCGGTAACAAGAAGGGGCCCGGAGGTAGCGGGGTCATGGATTGGGTCCTCCATGGTTAGGTTGGGGGGGGGACTGGGGAGGGATAGTTCCTAGGAGGAATGAAAGGGCCAGAAATCTCCCTCCGCTCCCAAGAGGACCTCAGCACCGCAAGTAGTGCAGATGTGGCATGGAACCCGTGCCATACCCTACCCTTTATGCCAGTAAACCAGCAGTCCGGGATAGCAACCTCACATCTGCTGAGCTACCTCGGTGGACAAAAGAGAGGGCGGCCGGATATCCGCCACAAAGCATATCTCCTTTGGCCACCACCCCTGGAATCCGAAAGGCAGCCTCCAGAGATACACCCGTCGCCCGAAAGACACCCAAAGCCACCCCCCGGGAGACCGGAGAGGGATTGGGGCATCCTCTGGTGATCCAGATTCCACAGCAAACTACACCACAGCCAAGAACCTCAACGGAATGGGATGGACCTCAGTATCCTTTCCCCTACCAAGGAAGTAGCGTGCCTGTGGGAAAAATCCCAAAGGCCAAAAAGAGGAAGGGCAAAAGGGAGGGGTGGGGAGGAGGAGGAGGAAAGGAAAAAGGGAGGATGGGATAGGGAAGGGGGGATTGGGGGGTAATTAGGTTCGGTCTGAGGAAGGAGACCAACAGGTTTAATTCCTCAGACCAAGAGCCTCTTCACCATGCCAAGGAGCCCCCCTTGAAGAGGTATATACTGGGGAAAATAACCCAAGAAAGCCTATTTTCATTTTTAGAAAATTTCTTTTGTAAGAAACATAAAGAGTATGCATCTTATTTGATGATAAACTGTATCTTGTTCCAAATATATCTGTTATGATGTGCAATATATTGTTTTAAGGAGGTAATATTTTTGCAAGGCATACCATTTTCATGAAAATTTAAATATCATATAATTTTCCTCATTGAAATTCTTCAAATTCCACAGTGGCTGATTGGACGTAATAAAATTGTGTTTGGAATAGTATTTGAAAATTCATACTTAGAAAATAGTGTAACTTGTGGACTTGCATTCGGTTCTTTACTTTTGTAATTTGTTTATTTCTTTAGATCCTTTCTGCGAGTCAAGAGCTTTCTGTCCATGTGAGTAAACAAATTGTGGCTCTGTTAGATGTCCATTGATGTGCAATGATTTTCATTTGTGTATGAACTGTTTGGTTGTTTTTCATATTCGGCATTTTAATTTTCCTGACAGCAGTAATATATGGTATTATTTCTTCCTCTTAGCCTTATGTATATATTTGACATAGTTCCACTCTCCCATCTCAATCCATGTGTCTTCTGTAGACCCCGAGTTGATTGTAATTCAGCTGTGGTAGATAACTTGTTCTTTCTGATTTTCTCTAAATACATACATTGGCATCCTTAAATGTTAATGGCTGTTGCAAAAAGAATAAAATCCACTATTAACATGCATGTGCATACAGTATGTTTTGAAATATAAAAAATTCCTCCTTGTGGTAGTATTCCTTGAACTTCTGTAGATAGACTCCTTATTGCACTAGCGCATATGATCACTTTTCAAAATGAAAAGTAAGTCATCTGGTTCATTTCTTCACATTTGCTCTCCTGCATTTCTTTGTTGTCTGCATTGCCAACTACATTAACTCTAAGCTCCAATTATTATAGCTTGATGAAGAATAGGTGACAAAGGGTGATGGCACACAGTGTGGTTTATGGAACTCGTAATGACATAATGACAAAAGACAGGCTAACCTTCTTGTTTTGTTGTAATGCTAGTGGGGATTGCAAAGTGAAGCATTTACTCATGTATCACTCTGAAAATCCCAGAGTGTTCAAGAAAAACAGTGTCTCATCACTCAACAATAGTCTTCAATAAAGGTAAATGTCATTTTAGTATTTATGTATGTATTGTGCATGTCTAATTGTTTTCTGCATAAGGAAATGTATATTTCATGTAGAAAAAAAATTTATTTTTTTAATATTTTTGGCTGTCTGGAACGGATTAATCGGATTTCCATTATTCCTTATGGGGAAAATTAATTCGACCAACGGCAAATTCGGCTAACGGCTAGCTCTCTGGAACGGATTAATGCCGTTGGTTGAGGGTCCACTGTATTATAGATTCAGGCAAATGAGAAAGTGAGAGTGGGTGAATTACACTATATACTAACCATGGTACAGTGGGGGCAAGGAAGAAATGTATTAAAACTTCAACTGTCACGATGTCACTCCTAATTTATTCCCTCAGAATACTGATAACATATGGGAAAAATAGTGATAACAAAAAATTTCTGCCAGGAGCAAGGGGCTAATAACCCCTTCTTTTGTATAAATTACTAAATTTAAAAAGAGAAACTTTCGTTTTTCTTTTTGGGCCACCCTGCCTCGATAGGATACGGCTGGTTTGTTGAAAAAACAAAAAATTAGGTAATGCAAGACTGGATATCAAATAGGAAGGTGGGAGTGAGTGTATTCAGATACAGTGGACCCTCGACCAATGATATTAATCTATTCCAGAGAGCTTGTCCTTTACTGAATTTATCGTTAGCGGATTTAATTTCCCCCATAAATAATAGAAATCCAATTAATCCATTCCAGACACCTAAAAGTATGAATTTTTTTTTTCACATGAAATACAGTGGTCCCCCGACCTACGATATTAATCCATTCCTGAGATCCCATCGTAAGACGAAATGCTCGTAGGTTGAATTAATTTTCCTCATAAGAAATAATGGAGATCAAATTAATCCGTGCAAGACACCCAAAAGTACGAAAAGAAAAATTTTTACCACATGAAATATACATTTTCCTCTACACAAAAAGGATACATGCACAATAGTAGAGTAGTACATGCACAATATACACCTACCATCTGATTTACGACCTGCTCAACATACGACCATTCAACTTACGACCGTGTTTTCTATGCCAAATTTCTGGGAAATAAACAGCTGTTTGTGTTCTACACAGTGTTTATCCTAAACCTTACAGTATAAAATACAGTACTAACAGCATAAAAAGTAAAGTAAAAAATGAAATACCAAAATAAAACAATAAAATAAAGTCATTACAAAAATATGACCGGTTTGTCAGAACTGAACTCGGTCATAAGTCAGATGGTACCTGTATATTGTGCATGGACTACTCTACTAAATGAAGAATAAATGACACCTTTATTGAAGATGCAGCAATGACTGATGAGACACTGTGTCCTGGGAGTGCCTTTTCCTCCTGAGTAATGTAGATCCTGTTTGGCATTTTTTTCCAGGACAGGCCTTATCACACTGTGTATGCCTCTACGATACTTAAATCTCTTAAACCAACCTTTGCTGGCCTTAAATTCACCAATATGAGCACTAGTTCCAGGCATTTTTTCCTGTTCACTTGGGTGTTAGTCGACTGGTGTGGGTCGCATCCTGGGAGACAAGATTAACCCTTTCAGGGTCCACAGGCCCTCTCAGAGACTTGTTCTCAGGGTCCCCCAAATTTAAAAAAAAAATTATTTTTTCTTTTAAAAGATAGAGAATCTTTTCCCGATCATAATGACAACAAAAATATGAAATTTGATGGAAAATTTACGGAATTATGCTCTCGCGAAGTTAGCAGTCTTGACGATGTTTACGCATCAGCGATTTTGCCCACTTTGAACCCTATTTTCGGCCAATTCCAGTGTACTAGTCGACAAAAATCATAACTATTTCACTAGAACTCCATTTTTTCTATCGAATGAGTACAGGAAACCACCCATTTACCAATTTCAACTATCCAATACAGTGGTTAGAATTTAGCAATTTTTGCCAATTTCACACGAATTTCAAAAGATGCCAATTTCTGAATAGGGTCCAGAATAAACAAGAAAGACATTTCTGGCACTAAAATAACAAGTTCGCTGTTCGTTAGTCACATCCCCAGGTCCCTCTTATATTTCTTTGGCTTTCCACTTTGAATTTTTATTCTTACAAAAAATAGAAGATTTGCTGTTATGCAGACTACTGCATTAGTGTAGAAATGGTATAAATAATATCAGTGCACTTGTGAAAGAATATTAGACTCACCAGTTGATGTGTATTGGACGCTTGGCATGATTTGTTTACTTTTGAACTTTGGTAAAAATCGAACATTTCTGCTATTTTGAGCTCAATTTCAAGGTACTTTTCATTGTAAAACCAGTCAAAATCATCTCAATTTCTGTAATATGTCTTCCATTCTATAAAATGAGACCAGGAAAACTAGAATACAGTAATAAATACCATACAAAAATACAGTGCGAAGTCGCTGTTTTAATCCAAGAACATGGTCAAATTTTTTTTTTCTCATTACGCACTGTGTGCTGAAGGATTTTTTTTATACTGCACACACTGACCACATAGACCCTTTCTTTCATATGTAGGCCTACCAGCTTTCTCTCATTAGATTTGAGGGTGCTAGAATTTAGGCGTACTCGTACGTCAAAAACCCTGGGGCATAAGCCATACTAGTACGGCCAAAACCCTGAAAGGGTTTTGGACCCCAATGGAAATAAGTTAGACAGTCCTTGATGACACACTGACTTTTTTGGGTTATCCTGGGCGGCTAATCCTCTGGGGTTAATTGTTTCTCACTGTTCTCGATAAGCCACACCAACAACAGTGCTACAGCAGCAACAGCAGCAGCAGCAGCTGATGGTGCTACAGCAGCAGCAGCTGACGGTGCTACAGCAACAGCAGCTGATGGTGCTACAGCAGCAGCAACAGCAGCTGACGGTGCTACAGCAGCAGCAGCAGCAGCTGGTGGTGCTACAGCAGCAACAGCAGCAGCAGCTGATGGTGCTACAGCAGCAGCAGCTGACGGTGCTACAGCAGCAGCAGCAGTAGCTGACGGTGCTACAGCAGCAGCAGCTCACCGTGGTATGACAGTATTTCGATAATATTTCTCACCCTTTTTACTATAGGGCTGGCACTAGAAGCTTTCTTTGGGCTCATGGTGGCTTATTTAGCAGTTAGAAACACTAAAAACACTGGAATAATACAAGATATTCTGAATGTATGCATGGGAGGGACCGCTCTGGCTTGTAAACATAGGCACACTAACTGAAGGCAGGCCAGCTGAGGCGTGCTCAGGCAGACAGACATGTGGACGTGTACCGGACGAATGCTGTAGATTCAGTTTTTCAACATACGTCAGGGTCAAATTTTTACGCTGAAAAGCATCATAGTTTGGTTTTAACGTAGATTGGGGACATCGTACGTTGGGGGTCCACTGTATACCTTTTCCTACACAGAAAACAATGGTACATGCACAATAAATACTTCATGAAGAATAAATGATACAGGTCCTCCATCACAAATCCGGCATCATTGGGACCTGTAGTGTGCCGGATTACTGAGTTTGCCGAATTACAGAGTGGTTAGGTTAGAATACACTTATTAAAATTAACCAACTTGACTTACACAGTTCATTGAACATCAGCAAAAATCGAACATTTCCGCTACTTTGAGCTCAATTTCAAGGTACTTTTCATCGTGAAAGCAATCAGAATCATGTCTCTTTCTGTAATGTATCTTCCATTCTATCAAATGAGTCCAAAAAATGAGAATACAACCATAAAAACCATACGAAAATATACTGCAGAGAGGCGGCTGAGGAGTGAACTCCCTTATTTATCGTCAGTCTTTTTTTATTTTTGTTGTACGTTAAGAAGCATCTTTCCATCATACATTGCCCAAATTTCAATGAGATAGCCCAACAAACAACCGAGAAAAAAAAATATTTGCCAAAAATCATATATGGCAAGCCCAAGCCAGGTACTGGAAATAAGTCACTTTGTCTGACTTTTCTGGGGTATCCTAGGTTCTCTATACATACACTGCTATGTATGATAATCTATGTAACTGTATTTGTGTATACCTGAATAAACTTATTTACTTCTAGTCTGTCAACTGAGTACAAGAAACTGCCCATTCACTTATTTCAACTACCCAATAAAGTGGTTAGAAATTGGCAATTTGGCCAATTTCACACAAATTTCAACAGATGCCAATTTCAAAATAGGGTCCAGAATAAACAATGCAGACATTCCTGGCACTAAAATAACATTTTCTCTGTTCATTAGTCATGGCTACAGGCCCCTCTTATATTACTCTTGCTTACCATTTGGAATTTTTATTCACAAAAAAAAAAATAGATGATTTACTGTTACGCAGACTACTGCATTATTGTAATAATTGTATAAATAATGTCAATCCATTCTTGACTGTGTACTGGAATTTAGACTGGCAGGCGGACAGGTATTGGACGGTGATGTCATTTGTTTACTCTTGAGCTTCGCTAAAGAATAGAACATTTTCGCTACTGTGAGCGCAATTTCAAGGTACTTTTCATCATGAAAGCAATCAAAATCATATCTATTTCTGTAATATATCTTTCATTCTATCAAATGGGACTGAAAAAATGAGAATATAACCATAACAACCATACAAAAATATACCGCTAAGCGGCCGCTAATGGCTGAGAAGTGAACTCTGCTATTTATGGTCTGATTTCTTTCATTTTTGGTGTACGTGAAGAAGTATCTTTCCATCATACATTGCCCAAGTTTGAATAAGATAACCCAACAAATAACTGAGAAAATAATAATAATAATAATACAATAATAATACGTAATAGTATCTTTATTTACTACACGTACATGTACAAGGTATACAGGCCTAACTGACATCAGTGACATACTACTGTATAGAAAGGCACTTGTTATGCTGAGTATTTCAAGAAAATTAGGTCAGTGTCCCAGGATAACACCCACACTAGTCGGCTAACACCCAGGTACCCATTTACTGATGGGTAAACATAGACAACAGGTGTAAAGAAACACGCCTAATGTTTCTACCCTGGTTGGGAATCGAATATTTACCAAAAATCATATATGGCTAGCCCAAGCCAGGTACTAAAAATAAGCCATGTTGACTTTTTTGGGGTTATCCTAGGTTCTCTACACATATGCTGCTATGTGTGATAATCTATAGAGAGAAAATAACTTTTGATTCATGTTTGTGGGGGAGTATGAGTGTATATCATAGTTAGCCCTGTGCTATACTCCATTTTCTCTAATATAAGCCCCCAAGACAAGGATAGGAGAATGGTATTTGTTTACCATATCCTCTTCATAACTCTATCGAACTGCTCAGTGTTATGCCAAATATTCATTCTGGAGTATTTAACATGTTTTATGTTATTTATATTGTTTATTATGTCATATTAGATCAATTGTGATAGGCAAATAAGCTGTAGTGTTGATATTAGCGTAATAATAAAGCATATTCTCCTGCATCATGAGACTGAGTTCATGACAACCAACAGTGGCTTCAAAGCCACCTTATCTTTAATGGATAATGTACTGTGTAGGTGCTTTACATAATGAGAAGCATTTCTTTTATTCATTGGAACCATGGCTAGGGCTAAAAGTAAGCAGGTTAAAACAAATGGAGAAAAAGAAATTGGAATGACTTATGCAGCAAGTAGTGCCACCAAACAGTACCAGCAGGTTGGTGTGGCAACCCTGGAAATTTGAAATTATGCTAGCCAAAATTAGTGCCGAATAACTGAAGGAACCGAATAACTGATTGCCGGATTTGTGATGGCGGACCTGTACTTACCTTTATTGAAGATGTAGTGATAAGTGATGAGATGGGAGGAGGGGAGATGATGGTGGTGTATTATTGTTTGGAAGGGGAATCCCCTTCCATAAGGACTTTAGGTTCCAAGTCCTTTTCTGGGGTTACTTCCCTTCTTTTTTTAATGCCACTGGGAACAACTTGACAGTCACTGGACCTCTGTTGCACCAAAAGTCTGTCCATAGAGCTCTGTATATGGCATTCCTTTAAGATTTTCCTAAAATGGGCCAAAACACTGTCATTATAAAAGTCACCAGCACGGCTTACAATAGCTGTGCCAGGGTGATGTTCGTCCATAAAGGTTTCCAAGTCACCCCACTTTGCACAAATTTCCTTAATTGTTGAAGAAGGCAACTTCCTCCATTTCTCTCTTCCTCCCTCTGAAGCAGTTTCCTCAGTTGTGGTCTCTTGCTGTTGCAGATGCTCTTGCAGCTCATCAGTGGTTAGTTTCTCATCATTGTCCTCCACCAACTCTTCCACATCCTCCCCACTAACCTCCAACCTCATGGGCTTTCCCAATGCCACAATAGATTCCACAACTGGCATAGGCTCCTGAGGGTTAGCCCCAAACCCTTCAAAATCCCTCTCTTGTACACATTCTGGCCACAGTTTCCTCCAAGCAGAGTTCAAGGTCCTGTTAGTCACTCCCTCCCAAACCTTACCTATAAGGTTTATGCAACTGAGAATGCTAAAGTGGTCTTTCCAAAAGTCTCTTAGGGTCAATTCAGTGTCTGAAGTCACTTAAAAGCATTTTTGAAACACTGCTTTGTTGTACTGTTTTTTGAAATTTGAAATGACCTGCTGGTCCATGGCTGGAGGAGAGGAGTGGTATTAGGAGGCAAGAACTTCACTTTTATGAAGCTCAACTCCCCTGCAATTCACTCTGGCAAGTCTGAAGGATGAGCAGGAGCATTGTCTAATACCAGGAGGCACTTGAGGTCCAATTTATTTTCCAGGAGGTAATTTTTCAGTGGGACCAAACACATGATAGAACCAATCATAGAAAATGTCTCTAGTGACCCATGGCTTACTGTTTGCCTTCCACATCACACACAAATTAGCCTTGACGACACTGTTTTTCTTGAACATTCTGGGAGTTTCAGAGTGATACACGAGTAGAGGCTTCACTTTGCAATCCCCACTAGCATTACTACAAAACATTAGAGTTAGCCTGTTTTTCATAGACTTGTGTCCTGGCAGTGCATTTTCCTCCTGTGTAATGTAGGTCCTGGCAGTGCATTTTCTTCCAAAACAGGCCTGTTTTGTCACAATTAAACACTCGTTGGGGTTTTAATTTTTCAGTGTCTATGTACTCCTTGAATTCATGCACGTATTTTTCAGCCACTTTTTGGTCACAACTGGCAGCCTCACCATGCCTTGTCACACTGTGTATGCCACTACGATTCTTAAATCTCTCAAACCAACCTTTCCTGGCCTTAAATTCACTAACATCACCATTAGTTGCAGGCATTTTATTATTAAATCATCATGCAACTGCCTTGCCTTTTCACATATTATTGACTGAGACACACTATCTCTTGATAATTGTTTTTCATTTATCCACACCAACAACAGTCTCTCTACATCTTCGAGTATTTGCGATCTCTGTTTTGAAAACATACTTGCACCTTTTGCAACAACAGCTTCCTTGACTGCCTTTCTGTTTGCCAAGATAGTAGCGATGGTTGATTGGGATTTGTTATACAACCTGGCCAGCTCGGAGGCACGCACTCCACTTTTGTACTTTGCAATTATCTCTTTTTTCATTTCCATAGTGATTCTCACCCTTTTTACCACAGGGTTGGCACTAGAAGCTTTCTTTGGGCCCAAGGTGGCTTATTTATCAGTTACAAGCACTAAAAACACTGGAATAATACAAAATGTATCGCAGGTACACATGAAACCGACTGCAGTGGCTTGTAAACAATGGCACACTAGCTGAAGGCAGGGCAGCTGAGGTGCACTCAGGCTGGATGGACAGGCGGACACGTTTGGGACGAATGTCCTTACCCGAGTTTTTCATCGTTGGTCGAGCCAATATTTTTACACAAAAACGCATTGTTGCCCGATTTTATCGTTAGTCAATGCCATCGTTGGTCGAGGGTCCACTGTATTTGGAAGTGGACTTGTCAGAAGATGGGTCCATGAAAGACAAAGTGAATCATAGAATTGATGAGAGGGAAAAGGGTGAGTGGTGCACTGAGGAGTCTGTGGAGACGTTATCCATGGAAGCAAAGAGGGGAAGTACGTAAGAGAGTACAGTGATACTCTCATACAGAGGGTTAATGTTGCAACAAGGAGAAGGCTGGAGGCAGTGGAGATGTCATGTCTGAGGGCAATGTGCAGTGTGAATATTATGCAGAAAATCTGTAGTTTGGAGATTAGAAGGTGGTGTGGGGTTTCTAAAAGTATTATCCAGAGGGCTGAGGAGGGGTTGAGGTGCTTCAAACATTTAGAGAGGATGAAATGGGATATTATGACTTGAAGAGCATATAAATCTGTAGTGGAAGGAAGGCAGTGTACGGGTTGTTCTAGGAAAGGCTGGAGGGAGGGGGTAGAGATTGTTTTGTGTATGAAGGGCTTAGACTTTCAGCAAACATGCATGAGCATGTTAGATGGGAGCGAGTAGAGACGAGTGTTTTTTATGACTTGATGTGCTGTTGGAGTGTGAGGAAAGTAACATTTATGAAGGGATTCAGGGAAACCAGTTAAGGGTGGAGATGTGTTACAGTTTTTTGCCTGTAGTGTAGGTGCACTTCTGGCAAGACAGTGACAGAGTGAATGATGATGAGAGTGTTTTTTCTTTTTCGGGTCACCCTGCCTTGGTGGGAAATGGCAAATGTGTTAAGAAAAAATATAATGTTCTTTTCACTTCCAAAAAAAGGGCAGTATTGTATTAAAAATAGTAGTTTTTGATACCTTATATAATAGATGTTGTTCCTTGTTGATCTAGAAATGTGTGGAGAGGTTCAAACCAACAAATGAGGACATGTAAATAAAAAGATGTAAATTAGTTTTTTCTTAACCCTTAAACTATCCAAGCAGATCTACGTTCACATGCGTAGTGCTCCAAAAGTAGATCTATGTTTTTTTTTTACATATTTTCAAATATAACAAAAAAGAAAAACGTAGATCAAAGTTTTTTTTACACTTTTTCAAATGTAAAAAAGAAATGATCTACTTTTTTTCATACTTTCAAATGTTGAAAAAACGTAGATCTATGTTTGGACAGTTTAAGGGTTAAATTCTGTTTGCTAATGCTTGTTCACTTCGACGTCAGTGGAGTGCATTGCTGTGGCCCTACTGAACTGAGGTGGATAGCTGAGGTTCTTAGGCTGAATTGACAGAGTTGCTGATTTGTGGTGCCTCTCTTGATATTTTGTCATTCATTTCTTCTGCTGCACTTTACCCTGCAGTACTTTGTGCCACTGATGATAAGACATTGTCAGCTCATCCAGACCCAGCTTCACTGCAATTTTTCTAGATGTGTCTGGGTCCTTTTCAGTCAAAACAGTCTTCAGTTTTGCCCATACTATACCATGGAGCATCTCATGTAAGTCTCAGGGTGTCATCTGTTGAGGTTCAGGTTCTTCCTGATCCTCTTCTCTTATCTGCCACCCTTCTGTCTGAAAATTGAGCTCCTCTAACATTTCCTTGGCAGATTGTTGTTCATCATTGTCATTTAGGAGTTCATATATGTCTTCTGGCTACATATCTTGAAATCCCTCACCTGGCACCCTCCTTGCCAGACCAACAATTTCCTGAACCTGACATACTATTAATTGGAAAGCCTGCTTAATTATTCACCACACAAGGCCATAAGTTTCTCTGGCCTACATTTATTGTTGATTGCTTCACTTGATTCCATGGAAGTTGTATATTGGCTATTGGATCTACAATGGAGTTACAGATCTCTGGCACTTCACTGTCTATGTTGTCATCCAATGCTGTGATGAGTTTCTGCACCGCTATGATTTTGTAGTGGTGTTTAACCCGTAAACGGTCCAAACGTATATATACTTTTTACCACTACTGCCTCAAACGTATACATTTTATTTTTCATTCCTTCAAAATTGGTGCGATAGGCCTGAGTCACCTAGACATGAGAGAATGGATGTGTGCACTCAGTGTGCGCAGTATCAAAGAAATCTGGGACGCCTGAGTACCACATGGTACAACCAGTTACATTCAGCTCCAACTTGGGTCAACGTCATGGCACATCCTCGTGATTCACTCATGCCTCGTCGTATTAGCACTCTATTATTCGAGGAAAGTGATATGGAACATCAGTTTAGTGGATTTGACGCAGATGTGGCTACTAATAATCAAGGAAATAGTGAAAATATAGATGATAACCCAGATGACCCTCAGCCCATCGCCTCTGGGGTGGCCAGTGTGGCCACACCAGACCCTGGGCCAAGCACTTCTGGGGTGGCCAGTGTGGCCACACCAGACCCTGGGCCAAGCACTTCTGGGGTGGCCAGTGTGGCCACACAAGACCCTGGGCTAAGCGCCTCTGGAGTGGCGAGTGTTACATATAGGCAACTACGCAAGAGGAAACTATCATTTTCCCGGTATTTTAGTGATAGTGAAAGTGATATCAGTGACAATGAGATTGATTTTATACCATTGGAGGATTTGTCTAGTGACATTGACCATTATTCACCAGTGAAGCGTACTTTTAGGCATCGTTACCTACGTTCAGGCAGTGTGCCATTTGAAGTGAGCGGCAAGGGTCATGGCAGGTCACGATCCAAAACCCCTGCCACTGATAGTGAAAGTGATCATGAAGGTGAATATGCGGGGATGGAGGAAATAGTGGTGGGTGGCATGGTGCCTGGACCACATGGTGCGGTGGGTGGACAGACAAAGGACTGCCCGACATTCCCTCAACCATGTGCTGCCTCCACTCCTGTCCCCCCTCCTGCTCCCTCATGCCCCATGCTACACGTCCACCCTGCACCATGTGTATATTCGTGCCAGAACCTTTTGATTTTGATGCGAGTGGAAGTGGCATCCTGCCAGAATGACCCATAACAAATGAGTCTACAGAGTTAGACTTTTTCCAGTTATACTTTGACAAGCCTATAATGAACTTGATAGTGACCCAGATGAACAGTTATTACCGTTATATCATGGATAATACACCAGAGGTTGGGGAATTGTCACGGCTGCGCAGATGGAAAGATACAACAGTGGATGAAATGTATTTATTCCTTGCTACTGTCATGCTTATGCCACATACCTGTAAGAACAATATACGTAACTACTGGGCCACAGACTACTTTATCAGTACTCCTGTCTTCCGTGACCTCCTTCCCTGCAACAGATTCATTCTGTTGCTACGAATGTTGCACATCTCAGACAGGAATAGACCCAACAGAAATGACCTTCTATACAAAATCCGGGAAGTGTTTATCTATATGAAGCAGAAATTCAGTGCCTACATTTATCCCTTCAAGAATATTGTTGTTGACGAGTCCTTGATTCTGTTCAAGGAATGCTTGTCATTCAAACAATATATACTAAGCAAACGTCATCGCTTTAGTATAAAACTTTTTGTTATGTGTGACTGTGAGAGTGGTCTTGTGTTGGATGTGATTGTATATGCTGGGAAAAACACACTCGAAGATTCCAGATGCATGTTGGGCATTTCTGGTGATGTTGTTCGAAAAATGATGGAACCATACCTTGGCAAGGGCCATACATTGTACACAGACAACTGGTATACAAGCCCTATGCGCGCTGATTTCCTACGTGTGAACAATACTGATATATGTGGAACAGTGAGAAGGAATAGAAAACATATGCCAAGGTTCAGTTGAGGTAGTATTGAAGGTGCAGTGCAAGCATTTCATGCCAGTGACATCATGGCACTTACATGGCATGACAAACGGGACGTGACAGTACTGTCAACCATCCACAGAAACGAGATGGTACAAACAGACAAAGTGAACAGGGAGACCAATGAACATATTGTCAAGCCAGCTGCTGTTGTCGGCTATACAAACAATATGCGACTCGTTGACAAGTGTGACATGATAGGGTTCGTTGACTGTGTGCGTAGGAGTTGCAAGTGGTATATAAAACTGTTTTTCACCTTGTAGACATTGCAGTGCTCAATGTGTTCAATATGTACGAAATAAAGACTGGAAAACCACAGTGTTTTGCAGAATTCTCCCTGAATGTCATAAAACAGATAACAAAAAATTATGGTACCACACATGTATCTGCCCCTCAACAGCGACCTGTCGCACCACAACCTGTCCCCCAACAGCAACCACAGCCAGTGAGGGAAGTGCCAGACCGAATCATCCCTAACTGTCACTATTTGGTACCAATACCACCTACCCCAAAGAAGAAGCATTCCCAGAAAAAGTGTGTTGTATGTGCTACCACCACAAAATGACCCCAACAGCGAAAGGACACATGATACATTTGTCACCAGTGTGGAGTGGCACTCTGTTTGAATCCATGCTTCATGGAGTATCATACAATCGTGGAGTTCTAGAAACATAAGTGGGACATGTAAATACTTGTATATAGTTGTAGATAATAATGTGTGATTCAGCCAGGTGTGCAAAATCACCTGTCAGTGTGTACATGTGTGTCTGTGACAATATGATAATGATTTTGTATATATTATTGGTGTATAAGCAACAATTGGCATTGAAATTAAAAGAATTACTGTAAAACATAAGTATCATATCAAGAAAACCAAGAAAAGTAAAAAAAAAAAAAGGGAAAAAAACGGTAAATATGTAGAGTTTCTGCAAGCGGCAGCGCTCCATGTTGCCGTCAGGTGATTGCCAAGTGCCAACTTCGCGGCCTCATATCTCGGTAAGTACTGACCCTAAATTTTTTTTTATCCTATAACACAGAAAAATATGCTCTTTTTTTCTATAAAAAAAGACGATTCTTTTATTTTTCAAAATATTCGGGGCACTGGGGTAGTGAACGTATACATACGTTTGGACCGTTTACGGGTTAAATTTCCTAATCACCCTTTGATATGATGATTGTATCCAAGATGTTATGTATTTGGTAGTGGTTAAAACAGCTTTTACATTTGAGTCAAGAAAATGCAAGATGGCTATGGGAATTATCAAGAGTGAGGAGAACCCTGAATGAAAGGTTCGTTTGTATGAGTAGTACCAACAAAATAAAATAAAGGTACTCCACACTTAACGACCTACCTGTTTAACGACTGCTTGGACTTATGACCAGCTCTCTGGTCAGTTTACCGTATGTGTATTTTACTTTTTTTTTTTTTTTTTTAACCCGTAAACGGTCCAAGCAGATCTACGTTCATATGTGTAGTGCTACAAAAGTAGATCTACATTTTTTTTTACATATTTTCAAATATATATAAAAAAAAAGTAGATAAGTTTTTTACACATTTTCAAATGTAAAAAAACAAAAAGATCTACTTTTTTTACATACTTTCAAATGTTGAAAAAGCATATATATACGTTTGGACCGTTTATGGGTTAATGACTCGTTCTAGTTTTATTTTTCTTAACTCATCAGCCATTTCCCACCGAGGCAGGGTGGGAAACAGTCAACATGTTAAAAAAAAAAATACATGTATCTTTTTTACCATCACTCATACATAATCACTGTCTTTGCAGAGGTGCTCAGATTCAACAGTTTAAACGTCCCTCCAAACTGCCAATATCATAAACCCCTCCTTTAAAGTGCAGGCAATGTACTTCCCATTTCCAGGGCTCAAGTCTGGATAACCAGTTTCCCTGAATCCTTTCACAAAATCCTATTTAACACGCTCACGCATTCTTGCTGGAAGTCCATGCCCCTCGCCCACAAAACCTGATTTTCCCTCTCCCTCCATCTTTTTCGGGGACGACCCCACCTTCCTTCTCCTATAGATTTATATGCTCTCCAAGTCATTCAACTTTGTTCCATTCTCTCTAAATGACCAAACCACTTCAATAGTCCCTCTTCAGCCCTCTGACTAATACTTTTAGTAACTCCACACCTCCTCCTAATTTCCACACAATGAATTCTCTACATAATATATACACGACACATTGCCCTTAGACACATCTCACTGCCTCCAGCCACCTCCTCGCTGCATCATTTACAACCCATGCTTCACACCCATATAAAAGTGTTGGTACCACTGTACTCTCATACATTCCCTTCTTTGTTTCCATGGATAATGTTCTTTGTCTCCACAGATATTTCAGTGCACCACTCACCTTTTTTCCTTCATCAATTTGATGGTTTGTCTCATCCTTCATAAACCCATCCACTGACAAGTCAACTACCAAATATCTGAAAACATTCACTTCTTCCATACTCCCTCCAATGTGATAACCAATTTTTCTTTAAATCGTTTGATACCCTCATTACCTTACTCTTATCTATATTCACTTTGAACTTTCAACCTTTACACACCCTCCCAAACTCGTCCACAAACCTTGGCAACTTTTTTTTAGAATCCCCCAAAAGCACAGTATCATAAGCAAAAAGTAACTGTGTCAACTCCCATTTTTGTATTTGATTCCCCAAAATTTAATGCCACCTCTCTCCCCAATACCCTAGCATTTACTTCTTTTACAACCTCGTCTATAAATACAGTAAGGCCCCGCTTTACGACGGTTTGCCTTACGGCGTTACGCTAATACGGCGATGTCAAATTATGACCAAAATTTGCTATACAGCAAGCAGTCTTTCAAATACAGTGCCCCCCACCCGGTTTGTTTACATTTTCCGTGACCACATCTATTATGTCAGGAAACTTTCCAAAATTTCAAGTGTTTTAAAGTTACTGCATATTTTATATGTACTCTGATAATTATACTTATGTGCACCTGTACCTAAATATACTTACACACTGTGCTGGTGTGCAGGTACACATTAAAATCGCTAAGTCTCTCTCTACTCATGACGCCAATACTACGTAATAATAATCACTCTTGGGCACACTAAATGTCTTATTTTACATCAATATAGGCATTTTCATTAATCCATCTACGATTTTTTCCCCAAAATTATATATGAAACCCATTACATAGCATATAAACATGATACACACACTCAGAATGAAAATTGATGTAAATATGAGATTTGTTTACAAACCGGCTGTGTAGGTAGTGTCTTAAGAATTACGTTTTCTCTAGTCAAACTGGGGGATAACTGTAGAAAAATATTCTTTTCGTATGCCTTTACTTTATGTAAAGCAATTCAGGACCCTTGTGGGTTTAGTGCTTTTTATAATAAATAATAATAATAATTATTATTATTATTAATAATAATAATATTATTATTATTATTAATATTAATAATAATATTATTATTATTATTATTATTATTATTATTATTATTATTATTATTATTATCTTCATTCACTCTAAAAATGGTGTGTTGCTGTTTGTTTATTCTGAACTAACTTGTACAACTTGTACACAATGTAAGAGTATTTGTATTGTGAGGTAATTATTATTAAAATAAAAAAATGTTGAGGTAAATGCTTTACAAACTCTTACAAATGGACGTGAATGAACTAAAAGTAGACACACATTAATACGCATTTATTTCGCCTGACCAAGTGATCGTCCACTACCTGTTCAGTTTGTGTTCTTACATTGTCTCAACTCTGTATCTCGTTCTCTCTCTCATTTACTCTTTCGTTAACTAGTTGGCTCTCATTGACGATGGCGTCTAAGGTTAACTGTAATAAAGAGAGAAGTCGTAAGCCTCTTGCTTTAAGTGCCAAGTTAGAGGATGATGGTGTGCCATTCTGATTTTATTCAATAAACACCCTGCCACTCACCTCTCACACATTAATATTAATATTTTAAGGTAAGTAATAAGTGTACTCTGTGTGTATCATACCTTTTATTGTGTTTTTAATGCCTATTTATATTGCTAACTTAAGTTAGTGTAAACTTGTTGTCTGGCATTTATTGCATATTTTATGTGTGCTCTGATAATAATACTTGTGGATCTGTGTGATAGCCGAGTGGAGGGACAACATTACGTTTTCTCTGTTCAGCCATTAGAGAAAACGTATGAATCTGCGTTTGGCCCAGCCACTCCCTCACTCCGCTTTTGTTTACAATTTTCGGCATGAATTATTCATTACTTCTATGGCATCTATAGGTAGTTGTTAGAAATGATTAAATTCAGTGAACAAGGCATGTCGATGTTAATATGGCTCTGGGCCACAGTGTAGGTAGCCAGTAGGTGTAGCCCAGGCGCTACACCTACCGGCTACCTACACTGACTTTATACAAATAAATACTACTCACCTCTTTTCCTATATTAAGACTACACATATTTTAAGGTAAATAATGAGTGTACAGTATGTGCATTTTACCTCTCTGGGATGTTTTAAATATCGTATATTAAGTATGAGATGGGGAGCCAGTGCTACCTACACCTGGGCTACCTGCACCTGACTTCCTACAAGTAAGTAATACTCACCTCTCTCCCTACATTAAGATTACAAATACTTTAAGATAAGTAATGAATTTACTATGACTGTATTTTACTTTGTGTGTTTTTAATGCCTAGTTCTATTACTAACTTAATATAATTTAGTGTAAACTTGTTGTCTGGCATTTATATGCATTTATAAATGGAAAAAATGGAGTTCTGCCTTCCGGTGATGTCTGCTTTCCGGCGACAGCCTGAAACCTAACCCGCCGTATAAGTGAGGCCCTACTGTATGTTAAACAACCATGGTGACATTACACACCCTGTCTAAGACGTACTTTTACTGGGAAGTAATCTCTCACTCTCCTACACACCGTAACCTGAGTCTCACTATCCTCATAAAAACTCCTTTACACACACTGAAATGCTAGGAACAAGGGGCTAGTAACCCCTTCTCCTGTGTATACAGCCTCTCCTCACTTTGTGATGTACTCGTTTACCAACGACTTGGACTTACGACCGGCTCTCTGATCAGTATGCATACCTAAATAATGTACATTAGAGCTGATTTTCTCTGTTCTGTTTATTACAATATACTGTACACTCTTGTATAATACAATATACTGTACACTCTTGTATAAACATTTAAAAACATACCAGAAATGTTATAAATGGTACAAAAGTGACATTAAAACAGTATCAAAGATGGTTGACACAAACCCACTACCATTATAATATGCTCCTCAATTAGCGATGAGTTAGTTTACCGATGTGATCTTAGGAACGTAACTCCGTCGTTAAGTTAGGAGAGGCTGTATTACTAAATTTAAAAGGAGAAACTCTTGCTTTTCCTTTTGGACCACTCTGCCTTGGTGGAATATGGCTGGTTTGTTGAAAGTTGATTTTGTATAAAAGAAACAAGTCTCCTAGCATAGCATATGGTATTGACTGAGAGATATTAATCATTCCCTGATTAAACATACTGCCCTTTAAATAAAAAAATTGCTGTATTTATTATTTTTATTTTTTATTAACACATTGGCCATCTCCCACTAATGCAGGGTAACCCAAAAAAGAAAAACTTTCATTATCATTCACTCCATCACTGTCTTGCCAGAAGTGAGCTTACATTACAGTAATAAAACTACAACATTAACACCCCTCCTTCAGAGTGTGTTAATGTACTTCCCATCTCCAGAACTCTAGTCCGACCTGCTGGTTTCCCTGAATCCCTTTATAAATGTTACCTTGCTCACACTCCAACAGCATGTCAAGTCCTAAAAGCCATTTGTCTCCATTTGCTCATATCTAACATGCTCACACATGCTTGCTGGAAATCCAAGCCCCTCGCACACAAAACCTCCTTTACTCCCTCCCTCCAACCTTTCCTAGGCTGACCCCTACCCTGCCTTCCCTCCACTACAGATTTATACACTCTTGAAGACATTCTGCTTTGTTTCATCCTCTCTACATATCCAAACCACCTCAACAACCCCTCCTCAGCTCTCTGGATAATAGTTTTGGTAATCCTGCACCTCCTAATTTCCAAACTAGGAATTCTCTGCATTATATTCACACCACACATTGCTCACATACATGACATCTCCACTACCTCCAGTCTTCTCTCATTGTTGCAATATTCACCACCCATAAGTTCATATTCTTTCTTCTTTCAACAAACTGGCCATATCCCACTGAAGCAGACTGGCCCAAAAAGAAAAACAAAAGCTTCTCTTTTTTTTTTTTTTAACATTAGTAATGTATACAGGAGAAGGGGTTACTATACCAGTGCTCCTGGCATTTTAGTCGCCTCTTATGACATGCATGGCTTACAGAGGAAGAATTCTGTTCCACTTTCCCATGGAGAAAGTTCATATTCATATACAGTAATTGTTAATTTGCAGCTCATATCCAGCAGTGCAGTAGTTGGTGGTTCTTACATGTCTTGAGCTGTTATGGAAGCCAGACATGATTTTCAGAAAATATAATAGTCACCAAAAATGGTGCTCTAGAAAATAAATGTGACAGAGTCTTCTTTATAATTTATGCTTGATAGATTATGGTACAGGATATGGTACTAAATAATAATCATGTTTTTCTCTGCATCCAGCATTTTATATGCTCTGAAAGCTCCATTTGTGGGGTGGCTATGAAGAAAGTGGCTCCAGGTAGACCTTTGCAAACCTATCCATGTAACCTGCTATACATGTATTCTCTATGTCAGTTCTACGTATATCCTGTATAGTATGCCTTTCATATGCTTCTCCATTTTTCCTTGTCCAGGATGCAGGTTGCATACCTAATTAATGTATTTTAGCCCTTTGTACTTGAGTTCTGTAAATGTTACTAGTAGTCCTGCCACACAGTATCACTTTCCTGCACTTAAACCAGTTTAAATTATTCCTTTTAACCCCTCCTATCTTGAGTTTTAAATGTAAAGATTTTTGTGCTCTTCATTATGCTACTTTTCTGTATACTTTTATGTTTATTCTGCCATATTTACTACATCAGACATTTCTTTAATAGTTAATTTAAACTTCTTTAATTGTCCTTTTTTCTCATTTTTCCTTGAGTGATGTTATAAGTTGTATTTTAAGTTTCTGAAGAAATGTCACTATTTCTTTGTAAAATACAGTCTTATGCTCATATGTTTGTTAAGGTTCTCTGTTACAGTTGTCTGATTTATGAAACATTTCAAGTAAAAATAGAATTCAGCTTAATGTAATGATTTGTGGTTAGTGCACTAGTGTTATTGTATTTCCCCTGTGTACCTATGATATTACTCTCCTGGAATTATTTTTGCATCTACATGATTTTCACAAGTAATATTTGTCAACAGGAGGTAATCATCAAAAAATTAGTGGGCGAAAGACTGGGAATGAACATCAAGGGAGGTGTTCAAGGCTCTCCAGGCAACCCTTTAGACAAGTCTGATGAGGGAGTATTTATATCTAAAGTAAACTCCAGTGGGGCAGTTCACAGAGATGGTAGATTAAAGGTAAGTAAAGAGAAATTTTTAGGAAAATTTTGTAAAATTTATAAGGAATTTTAGTTTTAAGCATTAAAAGATATGTATAAATAGTAAGGTGGACAGAGAGCTTGAACCATGGTCCCAAGGTTAACAGGTCCAGTGCTTTACTGCTGAGCTACAGGGTTTCTAATAGGAAAGTTTCACATAAAACACTGTTGTGTCCTGTCATCTTCAGTGGCCACCATCTGTAATCCTACTGTCCTTTCCTACAGCCCCAGAGGTTTTCACAGTTAATCTGGTCTCGCCTCACCTCCCTCAAAGCTACAGTCAATGAACTTGATTTAAATTATAATGAATGACTCTCAGTTGCTAAATAAGAGATCACCTGAAGAATGCAGACTTCCCCACAGTGCTCCAACATGAGTTAAAGAATAGATAATCTTGCCTTACAGACCTAAGAGAGTTATTGTTGGCAAATTACATGATAAAGAGAATACTGGATAGATTACATATTCTTAAACTGCAAGCCTTTGGAATCTGACTATTTTTCTTCATTTTGCTCAGATAGAAAAAACAACAGTAAAATTATTTCTTTCTTAGGCAAACCCAAAAATAAAACTGTTTATCATATAAACATTTTTTTAATATTTTTTATGTTTATTAATATATGAAGGATATTTTCTTAATTCATGCAGTGTTTATAACTTCCTGTTTTAAAATACCTTGGACACACAATATTTATTAATTTTTATTTTCTTGCTAAGGTTGGTCAGAGAGTGTTGGAAGTAAATGAACACTCTTTGTTGGGGATTACTCATGAAGAAGCTGTAAATGTTATGCGTACTGCAGGCTCCACCATCAGACTAGTAGTATGTGATGGCTATGACTACCATCTAGTAAGTAGGGGTGATACAATAGCCACTGTATTCTGTTAATTTCTTACTTTCCTAAGATCCCTTCTGTGATGATATTTATAGATTTCACCTCATTGTTTCATTCTTTCATTTGCCATTTTATTGCAGTGTTTAAAATGAATTTAATAAGCTAATTAAGAGAATGTATGCCAATGAATCTGGAGTGAGTGGAAGGAAGGTGGTATGGTGGACATCTCAGGAAGAATTGGAAGGAGGCTTTGAAGAGTGTTGAGAGGTAGAGGTTTGAGTATCAAGCTAGCATGTGTGTATGTTAGACTGAATTGGAGATGAGTGATTCTCAGAATTTGATGAGTTGTTGTAGTGTAAATGAGGTAATATCTTTGAAGGGATTTAGGGAAATCACTTATCTGGACCTATATTTTGGAGATGGTAAATAAAGTGCCTATACAGTGGACCCCCGGATAACGATATTATTTCAATCCAGAAGTCTGTTTGGGTGCCGTTATAGACCGAACTTGTTCCCATAAGAGATATTGTGAATTAGATTAGTCCGTTTCAGACCCCCAAAAATACACCTACAAAAGCACTTACAAAAATACACTTACATAATTGGTCGAGTTGGGAGCTGATCGTTATGCGGGGGTCCACTGTATTTTGAAGGATAGGCAAAAAATTTATGTTCATTGGATCATTTGAGTTATATGCACATGCAGTTCTAGAAAGACATGAAGAAATGAGGGATGGTAAATGTTTTTTTATTGAGTAATCTTAGTGGCAAACAGTAGGTGAAAGTATATGATAGTCTAAACATATTAATGATGAACTAGTTCCAATATCATTGTGCCATGTCCTCTGGCTTCATCGTTTGCAGCAGGTAGAGCTCATTCTGAAATTTACTTTTTTTTTTTTACTTCCATTTCCATCACTGATTTTTCTTATTTTCCTCCAAATTTTCCACTTTATATCACTTTTTTATACAAAAGACTTTGTTTGGGATATTGGCAGTTTGGAGGATGACTTTTAAACTGTTGTATCTGATCACCTCTGTAAAGACAGTGATTATGTATGAGTGAGGTGAAAGTGTTGAATGATGATGAAAGTATTTTCTTTTTGGGGATTTTCTTTTTTTTTTTTTGGGGTCACCTTGCCTCGGTAGGAGGCGACCGACGTGTTGAAAAAAAAAATTTATAGGTTAACTTTTTTGCACTTTAATCTCATCACTTTACCAGTTGTTCATCTTCTTTTCAACATCTACCCTTCTATAAAAAAAAAAAAAAAAAAACTGCTGCAAGTGCTACGTTCTTGAATTCACACCATACTTATGTGACCTAATCACTGTCTCCCAACCTACCCTACCTTGCTCCCAGCAGTTGCTCATACCTATCACTAACTGTCTTTAATTCATTCTCTTTCACACACTGACACCATACTCTTTATATTCCAACTTTTTTCTCTAGCTACTAATTAAAAATAATTTGATATATCCATTATTTTTTAAGAACATATATGACCTGAGGACTATCCTCCAACCTTTCATTCACCAATAAATAGTCTAGCAAACTGCTCTCATTGAATCGTTTATCATAGACTACGTGGTATACCTCTACAATCGTCCTCATAAAATTGGTGGCTTCCATATATATACACCAATTTTGATAATCCAATATTTTTACTGATGGGTAACAAGTGAATAGATTTAATTTTTAAAATTGTTTTTCTGCCTCAGTGGCTTTCCCATGCCTAAATCTCTCATTGTTATGGTTATTATTTCTTAAGAATATTAATATTTACCTGATTAGAGTGATATACTATTAGAGAGACTGTCTGAAATGTAAAAAGAACCCAAATTTGGAATAAAATTTGTTCTTCAGAGTTCATTTTGGTTTATTTGCAGTTTATACTTTTGGGGGACCTCTAGGAATATATTTGTAGGGATGAATATGTTTAGATATTTGGGAGGGAATGTGTCAGCAGATGGGTATATGAAGGACAAGGTAAACCATAGAATTGATGAAGGGAGAAAGGTGGGTGGTGCATTGAGGTGTCTGTGGAGAAAAAGAACATTTGTTATAGAGGCAAAGAAGAGACTGTATGAGATATGGTGGTACCAACACTCTTACATAGGTGTGAAGTGTGGGTTGTGAATGTTGCAATGAGGAGACGGCTGGAGGCACTGGAGATGTCATATCCAAGGGCAATGTGTGGCGTAAATATTATGCAGAGAATTAATAATTTGGAAATTAGGAGATGTGGAGTTAACTAAAAGTATTAGTCAGAGGGCTGAAGAAGGGTTGTTGTGGTAGTTTGGTCATTTAGAGAGAATGGAACAAAGTAGAATGACTTGGAGAGTGTATAAATCTGTAGGGAAAGGAAGGTGAGGTAGAGGTCCTCAAAAAGGTTGGAGAGAGGGGGTAAAGGAGGTTTTGTGGGCAAGGGGCTTGGATTTCCAGCAAGTATGCGTGAGCGTATTAGATAGGAGTGAATGGAGACAAATGTTTTTTGAGACCTGATGAGCTGTTGGAGTATGAGCAGGGTAATATTTTGTGAAGGGATTCAGGGAAACAGGTTAGCCAGACTTGAGTTCTGGAAATGGGAAGGACAGTGCCTGCACTTTCATGAAGGGGTTTGGGATATTGGCAGTTTGGAGTGACTGTCTAAACTGTTGTATCTGGGCGCCTCTGCAAAGACAGTGATTATGTGTGAGTAATGGTGAAAGTGTTGAATGATAATGAAAGTTTTTTCCTTCTTTTTGGGTTTTTCTTTCTTTTGGGTCTCCCTGCCTCGGTGGGAAACGGCCAACGTGTTAAAAAAAAAATGTATGTACTGTATATGCATTTTTTAGGCCTAGTTCTATTTCTCACTTAATATATGAGAGTAAACATGTTATCAGACTTTTTATGCATTTGAAAGTGAAAAAAGGCTGTCTTTCACTTTACAGCAATTTTCACTCTAGAGCAGTGGCCCAGAATCTAACCTGCTGTATGAATGGGGCCCTCCTGTATTGGTTTAAAATAGCAAATTTGTAGTGTATTTTCAGATGGATTTTATGGTTTTGTACCCGGTTTCTTGGTATCATTTGATAGAATGGAAGGTACATTACTGAAATAGAGATGATTTTGATTGGTTTTAGGAATGCAAGTAACTTGAAATTAAGCTCAAGTTAGTGGAAATATTCGATTTTTGTCGATATTCCAGAGGACACAAATCACGTCACTCGTCCAATACACATCCAACAGGTCAGTCCAATACACATTCATGAATCCGCTAACATTATTTATACAATTATTATAATAATGCAGTAGTCTGCATAACAGTAAATCTACTATTTTTAGTTTTAATAAAAATTCAAACTGGAAAGCAAATGTAATGCAGGAGAGGCTGGGAATGTAACTAATGAACTTAGGAAATTCTGATAACTTTATTGGGTAATTGAAATAGTTAAATGGGAGGTTTCTTGTGTTCAGTTGATAGAATGGAAGGCATATTAGCAAAATAGCTAAGATTCTGGTTGACTGGGAGAATGGAAATGTCCTACAATAGGACTCGAAGTGGGCAGAATCACCGATTCATGAATATCACTGAGACTATTAACTTTGCAAAAGCGTAATTCCACAAATTTTCCATCAAAGTTTGTACTGTTGGTGTTATTATCTTCGGAAAAAGATTATCATTTCATAAGAAATTTTTTTTTTTTTTTAAATTCTTGGACCCTGAGGACATGTTTCAGATCGAGGGTCTAGACCCTCGAAGGGTAGAAGCTATGTATGGAGTCTTCCTCCATCACTTCCTCACCAAGATCATTCCGCTTCCTGACCACTCTGAAACTGAAGAAATACACTCTAACATCCTTGTGGCTCATCTGTGCCTTTAACTTCTGATAATATCCATGACTTCCCAATTCTTGCCTCTCAAACAGCCTCTCCCTGTCTGTTTTTTTAATTCCTCTTGAGTATTTTGTGTCATCATTTCTCCCTTCTTCCCTAGTTCTTCTCTCCTCCAGTGTTGTTGGGTCCAGTGCTGTTAGTCTCTCCTTATGCTTATTTTGTGAAGTGCAGAAAATAATTTCTCTGAAACAAAGTATCTTTCTGTTCAGTTTATTCCTTGTACATTTTCTGGTAAATTGTGTAAAAAACAAGGCTTTAGCAATTTGTTGAAACCTTAGTTTTGATTCAGTAAGCTTATCTATAAATGTATTACCAGGTACAGCAGATGAAGAATGAGGGACGATTGGGCCATGAGTCTCGCAGTACCAGTCAAAGTGTTACTTCTCTTGACAAGGAGGATCGTGGCAGTCACCCTACTCAAGTAATTAGAAATTAAAATTACATTGTAGACAATACTGTTTGTACTGTACTTCAATATCCTAGATAAATGCCAGTGTATACACTTCCTTTTTGTAGAAAAAATAGAATAGATTTTTATTACTATAGATCTGAAGTATGTATTGTTCAAATACCATTTCTCTCTCCTATTAATGAGTTTGTATCAGATGCATTTTATCAGATATCATCATTAATTTTTTGGTACAGCATGTAGAAGCCCTTCAAGTACACTAAGTCTTTATTTTCTGCACTTGCTTGTTTTGTAGATTCAAATGGTAGTACTCAAAATTTTATCCCAGATTTTGTGTTTGTTGGATTTCTTGACCCATGAATCAACATCCTGGTATTAACATTTCGTGAAAGTATTTAATGATGAAATATAGAGGAAGATATTCAGGAAAATTATCTTAAACTTTAATTTTGAAGATGGTTAGGACAGTCCCATGACTTAAAAATGTTATGTGAACATGTTCTGTTCGGTGAGTTATCGATGAATAGTAATGTTCATGCCCTTCTTGAAAGGCAACTGGAGAAAATTATAATGAATGTGTTTTTCTCTTATGAGTGACTGTGTTGGTAAGAAGCAGCTAATGTTTAAAAATAATGAAGAGAGGATAGGAAAATATCTGCAGTGGAGTTAACCCACCTCACTTGAGAAAAGGAGAGGGATGAAAGTATTAGGAACTCAAATGAAATTGTCATTACATTAGCATGGCAGTGAATATCTTTTTTTTTTTTTTTTACTGTTTACTGAAAGTTCATAAATTATAGAAAATTCTTTAAATGTCATTTACACAATTTTTAATTGTTTGATCAAGATGGTAGGGTTGCAGTCATTTATTCTTCATTTCTGTCAAGTGTTCATCGTATACCAATTAGTCAGCCTGTTGTCATTTGAGGCAGCAGTCATCAGTAGACCGTAAGTTGTAGGTTATGTTGTACTGGCGCCGAAGGAATTAAGTTTTCTTAATGAATCTCCTGCAAAGAAGTGTTATCATCTTGTGAGTTATGACTTTACTGCATTGATTTCTACAGCAGAAACTGTTCATGCAAGTTCGTGAAACTAATAGATTTGAATAATTTTGAAAATAATGTGTTTTCACTCACCCACATTGGTTGCCATATATTAGATTTGGTTCCATCTTCCAACAATTCATGATGAGGTTTTTTGGCCATGACTAGTACCATAAGTTCTGTCATTTGATCACTGAGAGGATCTTCATGAGTGACTTTGTCCCTTGCTAAGATTCCATCATTCCCCAACTACGTAGGTATCATAGGAGTGTGGAACATTGATGGCATAGACTGAATACTTCTGAATCATGAACTGATTATGTAGAAGCCCATAGAGCAGTTGTGCATGGTTTTGGCTCATAAGATGTAATACTAGAGGGAAAAAATTGAAACTTCTCATGGAAATTAGCAGCTCCTGTTTGCCCATCTGAATGACCTGCTTGGTTGTGTATCTCTCTCGCTTTCTCTTTCTTTATCTTTCTCACTTTCTCTTTCTTGCTGTCTGTCTCTCTTCCTTTCTCTTTTTCCCCCCTCCTCCTCCCTCCCCTCCTCTCCCCTACACATGAAAATATTGTTTAGTGTTGTCAGGTGTTGAAGCTAAGTTCCTCAATGCAGCATGAAGATGTGTTCCCACTACCTGAAGAAGCACCAGTTGAAACCTCAATAGAGCAATCAAGTTGTACTGAGTCATCATCACAACAGTCTTCCCAAGCATCACCCTCCCAGCCTCCACCATCCCAACCTTCACAACCTCAACCAGTATCCAGACCACACAAAAGTGATCGGCTTCTCACACCTGAACCCAATTGGGACATAAGTTTGAACCTAAGAAGTAGCACCCCAGACACTGATGATGATGTGAGTCGTGACATTCCTCTTCCCCCACACCTCTCTGCGCCTGCCCTGTCTGATACACCCAAGGATAAATCTGCACCAGAAATTGTACGCATTTGTTTTTCTTAATTTTTTTTCCATGGTAGCTCAGAACTTATTGACATGTTCCAGGCATGTAATTTTTTTCTGTAATAGTAGATAATACCTACTTCATCCAGTCATTTTAATGTGTTTTGCATTTGTATTCTCTGTAGAATGAAAATTCTTTGTAGATCCAAGACAAAATACTATCCATAGTAATCATTTACTAAAATGTGCATGAATCTCAGAGCATCTTGTCTGTCTGTTATTTGTTTACTTTTCTAATTTAATTTAAAATGAAATTTTCTAGTAGAAAATTAAGCTTTTCTTAAATTTCCAGCTTTAATTGCATTTATAATAAATAATCTTGTGACTTATATTCAACATAATGTATCTTACTGCCATTCATTCGTAAATATTAATGAATTTTCAAAAATACATGTAGATTTATTGTAACTTCCAGGTAATGGATGTTGTTAGAGTAGCAGAACAGCTTACGTCCCGCCCTGCATCCCAGAATTCTGCTGTAATCCCTTCTTCACCACATGAACGAAAAAACCCAGCAGAAAGTAAAACCACCACAGTTGTTTTGGGCAAGCATACCTTAGCTCCACAGACTAGTACAGTGAGTATAGATAATGCATAACATTTTCTTCATATATTTTTAGTACATTAGTAAATGAAGACCAAGGAGACTAACTGATGCTAAAGATTTATCTTGACTTTTAGTATTTTTATTAAAGCTTTAAGTTCTAAATTTGTGACTGCATCCTCTTAACCCAAAAAATTATTAACTCACGTTTAAGTCTTAAAATTAGTTGTGGTACTATGAACCAAATTACAACGAACTAGGATCTTGCTTTGTTTGTGTAGGTTACTGTAAACTGAATTGCTCTTCTGATATTTAGCATTATAGTGAGAGGCTAGGTGATCTGAAAATTTGCATGACAACAATAATACTTTAGTTTGCTGGCAGTATGCATTACCATTTGGTCCTGTCCTACAATGTTTTACTAATGAGAATTAGTTTAATCTTTTTTATATTTAAAATTCTGTGTGGCATTAGCTTCCACTGTATTCATGCAGTATTTGTAATTATTGTATCTTTTTTGTAGTTAGTGGAGCAGAGTTTTGTTTGTGGTTTTTCAGTCTTCAGTGATTGCTTCCATATAATTATTTAAAGTTTCTAATGGATGAAGCATATTACCTTCTGGTTCCCATTTCACTATCCTACTCTAGTACTGTTTACAAAGAAAAATTTCAAGCAGTTTTTTGGGGTAGCTGCTTTCTCATCTTATGATTGTGGCCTTCTGTTCTTGCTATTGATGGTACTATCGAGCCTTCTTCCTGTTAATTGTCCTGTGTAACCTTCTTTCTGTTGTGGGACCATTGCAGCCTCAGATGGAATATGTCATTTCTGTTTCCCACTTGATACTTTTCATAGTATCAATATCTTATTATTTTGACTTCATTCCCCACTCATGCCTAAACCTTATTACTCTTTTTTGTATTCTCTTTTAATCCCCTTGTTTGATACTCCCTTTTTCCTCCCAAACTCTTCCATCAATTTTTGCAGCTTCTCTACAGAATCTTCCAAAGAACTGGTAGCAGCAAAGAGCATCTGAAAGCTCTCACTCTGTGTAAGGTTCATTAGCTTTTAATCCCACACCATTCCATCTATAAACTCATCTGGAAATATACTGAACAACCATGGTGACATCACACACAAATCCAATAACCATAGTAACAAAGAGCTGTGCTTATGGTAAATTTTTTTTTTGTAAACCATTAAAGGTCACACTACACATACATGTACATGTTTATTTATACACACTCATCTGAGTTTTCTTTGATTTTATCTTAATAGTTCTTGGTCTTATTACTTTTCCTTTTATATCCATGGGGAAGTGGAATAAGAATCTTTCCTCCGTAAGTTATGCGTGTTGTAAAAGTCAACTAAAATGCCAGGAACAATGGGCTAGTAACCCCTTTTCCTGTAATAATTACTAAAAAGAATGAGAAGAAAATTGTCAAAGCGGGAAGTCTGAATGTGCATGGATGTTGTGCAAATGATAAGAAAGAGATGATTGTGGATATTATGAATGAGAAGAAGCTGGATGTCCTGGTTTTAAGTGAAACAAAGCTGAAGGGGGTGGGAGAGTTTCAGTGGAGAGGAATAAATGGGATTAGGTCAGGGGTTTCAAATAGAGTTAGAGCTAAAGAAGGAGTAGCAATAATGTTGAAGGATAAGTTATGGCAGGAAAAGAGGGACTACAAATGTATTAATTCAAGGATTATGTGGAGTAAAATAAAGATTGGATGTGAAAAGTGGGTTATAGTAAGCGTGTATGCACCTGGAGAAAAGAGAAGTGTAGAGGAGAGAGAGAGATTTTGGGAAATGTTGAGTGAATGCGTGGGGAGTTTTTAACCAAGGGTAAGAGTAATGGCGGTTGGGGATTTCAATGCTAAAGTGGGCAAAAATGTTGTGGAGGGAGTAGTAGGTAAATTTGGGGTGCCAGGAGTAAATGAAAATGGGGAGCCTTTAATTGAGCTATGTGTGGAAAGAGGTTTGGTAATAAGTAATACATATTTTATGAAGAAGAGGATAAATAAACATACAAGGTATGATATAGCACGTAATGAAAGTAGTTTGTTAGATTATGTATTGGTGGATAAAAGGTTGATGGGTAGGCTCCAGGATGTACACATTTATAGAGGGGCAACTGATATATCAGATCATTACAGTGGACCCTCACCTAACGATATTAATTGGTACCCGAGAACGAATATCGTTAGGCGAGTTTTTTAGCGTTAGCCAAGGCAAAATGTTAGCGTTAAAATGTATCGTTAGGCGAATTTAACGTTATGCGATGCGTTTGTTAGGCGAGGGTCCACTGTATTTAGATGTAGCTACAGTCAGAGTAAGAGGTAGATGGGAAAAGAGGAAAATGGCAACAACAAGCAAGAGGAAGGTGAAAGTGTATAAACTAAGGGAGGAGGAAGTTCGGGTGAGATATAAGCAACTATTGGCAGAATGGTGGGCTGGTGCAAGTATGAGTAGTGGGGGGGTTGAAGAGGGTTGGAATAGTTTTAAAAATGCAGTATTAGAATGTGGGGCAGAAGTTTGTGGTTATAGGAGGGTGGGTGCAGGAGGAATGAGGAGTGATTGGTGGAATGATGAAGTAAAGGGTGTGATAAAAGAGAAAAAGTTAGCTTATGAGAGGTTTTTACAAAGCAGAAGTGTTATAAGAAGAGCAGAGTATATGGAGAGTAAAAGAAAGGTGAAGAGAGTGGTGAGAGAGGGCAAAAGGAGAGCAGATGATAGAGTGGGAGAGGCAATGTCAAGAAATTTTAATGAAAATAAGAAAAAATTTTGGAGTGAGTTAAACAAGTTAAGAAAGCCTAGAGAATGAATGGATTTGTCAGTTGAAAACAGAGTAGGGGAGTTAGTAGATGGGGAGATGGAGGTTTTGGGTAGATGGCGAGAATATTTTGAGGAGCTTTTAAATGTTAAGGAAGAAAGGGAAGTGGTAATTTCATGCACTGGCCAGGGAGGTATACCATCTTTTAGGAGTGAAGAAGAACAGGATGTGAGTGTGGGGGAGGTGCATGAGGCATTACGTAGAATGAAAGGGGGTAAAGCAGCTGGAACTGACGGGATCATGACAGAAATGTTAAAAGCAGGGGGGGGGATATAGTGTTGGAGTGGTTGGTATTTTTGTTTAATGTATGAAAGAGGGGAAGGTATCTAGGGATTGGTGGAGAGCATGTATAGTCTCTTTATATAAAGGGAAAGGGGACAAAAGAGACTGTCAAAATTATAGAGGAATAAGTTTACTGAGTATACCAGGAAAAGTGTACGGTAGGGTTATAATTGAAAGAATTAGAGGTAAGACAGAATGTAGGATTGCGGATGAGCAAGGAGGTTTCAGAGTGGCTAGGGGATGTGTAGATCAAGTGTTTACATTGAAGCATATATGTGAACAGTATTTAGATAAAGGTAGGGAAGTTTTTATTGCATTTATGGATTTAGAAAAGGCATATGATAGAGTGGATAGAGGAGCAATGTGGCAGATGTTGCAAGTATATGGAATAGGTGGTAAGTTATTAAATGCTGTAAAGAGTTTTTATGAGGATAGTGAGGCTCAAGTTAGGGTGTGTAGAAGAGAGGGAGACTACTTCCCAGTAAAAGTAGGTCTTAGACAGGGATGTGTAATGTCACCATGGTTGTTTAATATATTTATAGATGGGGTTGTAAAGGAAGTAAATGCTAGGGTGTTTGGGAGAGGGGTGGGATTAAATTTTGGGGAATCAAATTCAAAATGGGAATTGACACAGTTACTTTTTGCTGATGATACTGTGCTTATGGGAGATTCTAAAGAAAAATTGCAAAGGTTAGTGGATGAGTTTGGGAATGTGTGTAAAGGTAGAAAGTTGAAAGTGAACATAGAAAAGAGTAAGGTGATGAGGGTATCAAATGATTTAGATAAAGAAAAATTGGATATCAAATTGGGGAGGAGGAGTATGGAAGAAGTGAATGTTTTCAGATACTTGGGAGTTGACGTGTCGGCAGATGGATTTATGAAGGATGAGGTTAATCATAGAATTGATGAGGGAAAAAAGGTGAGTGGTGCATTGAGGTATATGTGGAGTAAAAAAACTTTATCTATGGAGGCAAAGAAGGGAATATATGAGAGTTTAGTAGTACCAACACTCTTATATGGGTGTGAAGCTTGGGTGGTAAATGCAGCAGCGAGGAGACGGTTGGAGGCAGTGGAGATGTCCTGTTTAAGGGCAATGTCTGGTGTAAATATTATGCAGAAAATTCAGAGTGTGGAAATTAGGAAAAGGTGTGGAGTTAATAAAAGTATTAGTCAGAGGGCAGAAGAGGGGTTGTTGAGGTGGTTTGGTCATTTAGAGAGAATGGATCAAAGTAGAATGACATGGAAAGCATATAAATCTATAGGGGAAGGAAGGCGGGGTAGGGGTCGTCCTCGAAAGGGTTGGAGAGAGGGGGTAAAGGAGGTTTTGTGGGCAAGGGGCTTGGACTTCCAGCAAGCGTGCGTGAGTGTGTTAGATAGGAGTGAATGGAGACGAATGGTACTTGGGACCTGACGATCTGTTGGAGTGTGAGCAGGGTAATATTTAGTGAAGGGATTTAGGGAAACCGGCTATTTTCATATAGTCGGACTTGAGTCCTGGAAATGGGAAGTACAGTGCCTGCACTTTAAAGGAGGGGTTTGGGATATTGGCAGTTTGGAGGGATATGTTGTGTATCTTTATATGTGTATGCTTCTAAACTGTTGTATTCTGAGCACCTCTGCAAAAACAGTGATAATGTGTGAGTGTGGTGAAAGTGTTGAATGATGATGAAATTATTTTCTTTTTGGGGATTTTCTTTCTTTTTTGGGTCACCCTGCCTCGGTGGGAGACAGCCGACTTGTTGAAAAAAAAAAAAAATGAAAGAGGGGAAGGTACCTAGGGATTGGCAGAGAGCATAAATAGTCTCTTTATATAAAGGGAAGGGGGACAAAAGAAATTGTAAAAATTATAGAGGAATAAGTTTACTGAGTATACCAGGAAAAGTGTACAGTAGGGTTATAATTGAAAGAATTAGAGGTAAGACAGAATGTAGGATTGCGGATGAGCAAGGAGGTTTCAGAGTGGGTAGGGGATGTGTAGATCAAGTGTTTACATTGAAGCATATATGTGAACAGTATTTAGATAAAGGTAGGGAAGTTTTTATTGCATTTATGGATTTAGAAAAGGCATATGATAGAGTGAATAGGGGAGCAATGTGGCAGATGTTGCAAGTATATGGAATAGGTGGTAAGTTACTAAATGCTGTAAAGAGTTTTTATGAGGATAGTGAGGCTCAGGTTAGGGTGTGTAGAAGAGAGGGAGACTACTTCCCAGTAAAAGTAGGTCTTAGACAGGGATGTGTAATGTCTTTATGGTTGTTTAATATATTTATAGATGGGGTTGTAAAAGAAGTAAATGCTAGGGTGTTCGGGAGAGGGGTGGGATTAAATTATGGGGAATCAAATACCAAATCGGAATTGACACAGTTGCTTTTTGCTGATAATACTGTGCTCATGGGAGATTCTAAAGAAAAATTGCAGAGGTTAGTGGATGAGTTTGGGAGTGCGTGTAAAAATAGAAAGTTGAAAGTGAACATAGAAAAGAGTAAGGTGATGAGGGTATCAAATGATTTAGATAAAGAAAAATTGGATATCAAATTGGGGAGGAGAAGTATGGAAGAAGTGAATGTTTTCAGATACTTGGGAGTTGACGTGTCGGTGGATGGATTTATGAAGGATGAGGTTAATCATAGAATTGATGAGGGAAAAAAGGTGAGTGGTGCATTGAGGTATATGTGGAGACAAAAAACGTTATCTCTGGAGGCAAAGAAGGGAATGTATGAAAGTATAGTACAGTGGACCCCCGGTTAACGAACTTTTTTCATTCCAGTAGTATGTTCAGGTGCCAGTACTGACCGAATTTTTTCCCATAAGGAATATTGTGAAGTAGATTAGTCCATTTCAGACCCCCAAACATAAACGTACAAACGCACTTACGTAAATACACTTACATAATTGGTCGCATTTGGAGGTGATCGTTAAGCGGGGGTCCACTGTAGTACCAACACTCATATATGGGTGTGAAGCTTGGGTTGTGAATGCAGCAGCGGGGAGGCGGTTGGAGGCAGTGGAGATGTCCTGTCTAAGGGCAGTGTGTGGTGGAAATATTATGCAGAAAATTCAGAGTGTGGAAATTAGGAGAAGGTGTGGAGTTAATAAAAGTATTAGTCAGAGGGCTGAAGAGGGGTTGTTGAGGTGGTTTGGTCATTTAGAGAGAATGGATCAAAGTAGAATGACATGGAGAGCATATAAATCTGTAGGGGAAGGAAGGCGGGGTAGGGGTCGTCCTCGAAAAGGTTGGAGGGAGGGGGTAAAGGAGGTTTTGTGGGCAAGGGACTTGGACTTCCAGCAAACGTGCATGAGCGTGTTAGATAGGAGTGAATGGAGACGAATGGTATTTGGGACCTGACGATCTGTTGGAGTGTGAGCAGGGTAATATTTAGTGAAGGGATTCAGGGAAACTGGTTATTTTTATATAGCTGGACTTGATTCCTGTAAATGGGAAGTACAATGCCTGCACTCTAAAGGAGGGGTTCAGGATATTAGCAGTTTGGAGGGATATGTTGTGTATCTTTATATGTTTATGCTTCTAGACTGTTGTATTCTGAGCACCTCTGCAAAAACAGTGATAATGTGCGAGTGTGGTGAAAGTGTTGAATGATGATGAAAGTATTTTCTTTTTGGGGATTTTCTTTCTTTTTTGGGTCACCCTGCCTCGGTGGGAGACGGCCGACTTGTTGAAAAAAAAAAAAAAAAAAAATATGCAAAATATGCAGTCAGAACTTCAACACAGCTTGTGTTGAGGTAGGTAGCAACAGTGGGCTTTGAGATGGAGATTGCCACTGGGTATGTAAATCAGATAAACAAATATGGATAAACATAAGAATATTTTCTCAAAAAACTACCATTCATATATGTAGCATAGGAAAACAAAGAATCCACAAAGATAAGTGAAGAAAAAGTGAATGTACTGAAAAGGAAAGTGAACATAGCAAAAGCAAAATCTAGACAGACGAGAGTAAGGAAATGAAGAAGACATAGAAGATGAAGCAAGAGAGAGAGCACCATTTGACTCCCACCCAGGCAGGGTAACCCAAAGAAGAAACACTTTCACCATCATACATAATCGCTGTCTTTGCAGTGGCGCCCAGATATGCCAGTTCAGATGTCACTCCAAACAGCCAATATCACAAACCCCTCCTTTAAGAGTGCGGGCTTTGTACTTCCCACCTCCAAGACTCGAGTTCAGCTAACCAGTTTCCCTGAATCCCTCCACAAAATATTACCCTGTTCACACTCCAACAGCTCATCAGGTCCCAAAAACAATTCATCTCCATTCACTTATATCTAACATGCTCACATAATCCTGCTGTATGTCCAAGCCCCTTGCACACAAAACCTCTTTTACTTCCACCCTCCATCCTTTCCTTGGATGACCCCTACTCCTCCTTCCTTCCACTACAGATTTATTCACCCTCCAAGTCATCCTGTTTTGCTCCATTCTCTCTAAATGACCAAATTGCCAATTTCTGACCACTTTATTGGGAGTTCAAATCGGTAAATGGGCAGTTTCTTGTACTCAGCTGATAGGAAAAATGGAGTTCTAAAGAAATAGCTATGAGTTTGGTCAACTGGAACAAAGGAACTGGTCAAAAAACAGGGCTCAAAGTCGGCGAAATCACCGATGCGTATATGTCACCGAGACCGCTAACTTCGCTGAAGCGTAATTCCGTGAGTTTTCGACCAAATTTCATACTTTTGGTGTCATTACCATCGGGAAAAGATTCTCTATCATTTCATTAGATTTTTTTTTTTTTTTTCCAAAAATTTTGTGACAGAATGACAGTTTCAGAAAGGGGGCTTGCAACAGTCAAAGGGTTAAACATAGATTGCATATAAACATTGCATTTTTATATATACAGTGGACCCTCGACCAACGATATTAGTTCGTTCCAGAGATCTTGTCGTTAGTCGAATTTATCATTAGTCGAATTAATTTTCCCCATAAGAAATAATGGAAATCCAATTAATCCGTTCCAGACACCCAATAGTAAGAAAAAAAATTTCACATGAAATACACATTTTCCTACACAGAAAAAGAAGGATACATGCACAATAAATACTGTACTGTACTAAATGAAGAATAAATGACACTTACCTTTATTGAAGATGTGGTGATGAGTGATGAGATGGGAGGAGGGGAGATGGAGGTGTATTAATTTGGGAACAACTTCAGAGTCACTGGACCTTTGTCACACCAAAAATCTGTCCATTGAGCTCTTCCAGAACAGGCCTTTTTCGTCACAATTGAACACTTGTTGAGGTTGGAATTTTTCAGCTTCGCCATGCCTCATCACACTGTGTATGCCACTGCGATTCTTAAATCTCTCAAACCAACCTTTGCTGGCCTTAAATTCACCAATATGAGCACTAGTTCCGGGCATTTTTTCATGTTCACCTGGGTGTTAGTCGACTGGTGTGGGTCACATCCTGGGGGACAAGATTAAGGGCCCCAGTGGAAATAAGTTAGACAGTCCTCGATGACGCACTGACTTTCTTAGGCTATCCTGGGTGGCTAACCCTCTGGGGTTAATTGTTTCTCGTTAAACCACACCAACAACACTCTCCATATCTTTGAGTAGTACAGCTGACAATGGTGCAGCAGCAGCTGACCGTGGTACAGCAACAGCAGCAGCAGCTGACCATGGTACAATAGTATTTCGATAGTAGTATTTCTCACCCTTTTTACCACAGGGTTGACACTAGAAGCTTTCTTTGGGCCCATGGTGGCTTATTTAGCATTTACAAGCACTAAAAGCAATGGAATAATACAAAATGTATCGAATGTATGCATGGAACTGTCCGCCCTGGCTTGTAAGCAATGGCACACTAGCTGACAGCAGGGCAGCTTAGGCACTCAGGCTGGACGGACAGGTTCGGGACAAATCATGTTGGTCGAGTTTTTCATCATTGGTCGGGCCAAAATTTTTATGCTGAAATGCTTCTTTAGTCAAATATATCATTAGACGATGCCTTCGTTGGTCAGAGGTCCACTGTACTATGTAACGTGTTTCTTATATAATTTTGAAGAAAATACGTATAGATGGATTAATGAAAATGTCTATATTAACCAAAAATAAGACATTTAATGTGCTCAAGAGTGATTTATTACGCGTCCAATATGGCCAATCTCCGAAATAATGGCTGATAACTGGGATAGAATTTCGGCCAAAAAAGTGGGCGAAAACTGAATTGGCCGATATCTGGAACAACCGATAACCGAAGGTCCACTGTACTTATTTTGAAGAGTATTTTTGCTTCTTCCATAAGCATGTTCATATACTGTTTTTTATTGTCTAAAAATTTATATAAATTAGAAACAGAAATAACCCGCACATAGAAGAGAGGAGCTTACGACAACATTTTGGTCTGACTTGGACCATTTACAAAATCACACTAATGAGAAGGAGAGCAGGATGGGTATATATAGGCAGGAGGTAGTAGTAATAGTAGTTGTGGTAGTAGTGGAGGGTGACGTAGTAGTGGGGAGGTAGTAAGAGTAGGAGGGGCCAGTCAAATACTAAGAAAGAGGAGCACTGCAAGGGAGCTGGTGCCCACATAGGGAGATAAGAACACTTTTCTCTGTGCTCTTCGCATATGTAATCCTCAGTTCCTTCTATCAGAAATTTCCACTCTTCATAATTCATTTTCCCATCTTGGCTACCCTTCCCATTTCATAGACTCTGCCTTCTCACATGCTAAACGTAATTTCTTCTCTCCCAAACACTCTACTCCTGGGAACTCTTCTGTCTTCTGCCTTCCCTACATTTCTGGTCTTTCTAATCTCAACAACTCTCTCCATTCCTTAGACATCAAACTTACGTTCCGCCAGACTAACACTCTTTGCACCAATCTCGTTCATACCTCTCCTCCCTCTACAGATGCTCCTGGTGTCTACTCTATTTATTGTTCCTCCTGTCCTCTTCAATACTTTGGAGAAACTGGTCGATCTCTTTCTGACAGACTTAGGGAGCACAAAAATAGTGTTAGGCTTGCTGACACTAGCAATGCTCTTTTCTGTCATGTCAGAGATCACAGCCATCCTATTGACTGGTCTTCTGCTAAAACTGTCTTCCATACTTCCAACTTTAACAGTTTCCGTCTGGTTGAATCCTCCCTAATATCCAACTTTCCTTGTATGATTCTTAGTCCCAGCTTCGTCTCTGTGGATGCCTTCCTCTCCCACTACATTGTGAAATGCTCCTAACTTCAGAACACTTGTGACCTAACCTGATTCCTCCTTTTTTCTTCTTCTTCTCCCCCTTCCCCTTTCCTTTTTCTTTTTCTCCTTTGGGTTGTCTTTCTTCTGCCCTGTGTATTTGTTCCATCTTTATTTACTTATTTGTTTTCTACCCCCTCGGTGTTCTTGCTCTTACCCTCTATGGGTACCAGCTCCCTTGCAGTGCTCCTCTTTCTTAGTATTTGGCTGCCGCCGCCGCCGCCGCTGCCGCCGCTTCTGCTTCTTCTGCTTCTGCTGCTTCTTCTTCTGCTTCTTCTTCTTCTGCTTCTTCTTCTGCTTCTTCTTCTTCTTCTGCTTCTTCTGCTTCTTCTTCTGCTTCTTCTGCTTCTTCTTCTGCTTCTTCTTCTGCTTCTTCTTCTTCTGCTTCTGCTTCTTCTTCTTCTTCTTCTTCTTCTTCTGCTTCCGCTTCTTCTTCTTCTTCTGCTTCTGCTTCTTCTTCTGCTTCTGCTTCTTCTTCTTCTTCTTCTTCTTCTTCTTCTGCTTCTTCTGCTTCTGCTTCTTCTTCTTCTTCTGCTTCTTCTTCTTCTGCTTCTGCTTCTTCTTCTGCTTCTGCTTCTTCTGCTTCTTCTTCTGCTTCTTCTTCTTCTTCTTCTTCTGCTTCTGATTCTTCTTCTGCTTCTGATTCTTCTTCTGCTTCTGCTTCTTCTGCTTCTGCTTCTTCTGCTTCTTCTTCTTCTGCTTCTTCTTCTTCTGCTTCTTCTTCTTTTCTTCTTCTTTTCTTCTTCTTTTCTTCTTCTTTTCTTCTTCTTTTCTTCTTCTTTTCTTCTTCTTTTCTTCTTCTTTTCTTCTTCTTTTCTTCTTCTTTTCTTCTTCTTTTCTTCTTCTTCTTCTTCTTCTTCTTCTTTTCTTCTTCTTTTCTTCTTCTTCTTCTTCTTCTTCTTCTTCTTCTTCTTCTTCTTCTTCTTCTTCTTCTTCTTCTTCTTCTTCTTCTTCTTCTTCTTCTTCTTCTTCTTCTTCTTCTTCTTCTGCTTCTTCTTCTGCTTCTTCTTCTGCTTCTTCTGCTTCTTCTTCTTTTGCTTCTGCTTCTTCTTCTTCTTCTTCTTCTTCTTCTTCTTCTTCTTCTATATACATACATACATACCCATCCTGCTCTCCTCATTAGTGTGACTTTGTAAATGGTCTGAGTCAGACTGAAACGTTGTCGTAAGCTCCTCTCTTCTATGGGGTTATTTGTGTATCGTTCCAGTCACTGTATTGTGCCCTTCTTTGTTAAATTAGAAACATTATGAAAGCAAGTATTGTTCCTTCTCGGACTTATATGGTGATCTTTTTCCATGGAATTCCCTCGCTCAACACAGATTAGAGTGATGTACAGGTTAAGTACATAGGGCCTCTGAAACAAAATTAAATATAAAGCTATTTTTTATTCCAATGAAATTTACCGGTACACTACTCCGTTCGTGATCTCTGAATTTACAGACACTTCTAGGGACGAAGGTCACAAAAATTTCATAGTTCAACTGTATTCTAAACTAAATATGCTGAAATTTGCTATATGGTCATGTTGTGTAGGTGTGATGGGTTCTCATTGTTTGTCACAAAGAAATGTGAAATTTTATGCTGTATTCTGTATTTTAAAGGTGTTGAGATTATTTTTCTTTGGCTATTTAGTAAGATATTCCAGTGTATATATGAATTTACTCGCATTGATGTATATTGCCTAATTAAGAAAAAAAATGCTCATATACCAGTTACTGCTCAGAGTTGGCTTTCTTCTTATCCAGTCATTCACATTGTCTGTTTGACCATGATATCCAATTAATTGTTAGATGGATAAAAGAGCACCTAGTGTATTTGAAAGTTTTTACAAAAATTGTGACAGTGTATAATACCCCTCTTTTTCAGTTGGTGATTTGATTAAATAATTAGTATCAAATATTGATGCAGCTCCTTGGTTTTCTTTCCTCTTAATTTCCTGAAGTTATAATATTCTAATGTTTGTGGAATGTCCCTAACATCCTAATTTTCTTATAAATTCAAGGTAGCTTCCCCTTGAAATGTGTAAAATACTGTATATACTTTTACACTAGCTTGTTATGTTTGTTAGTTTTATGTACGGTACATGTACCAATGGTAAATTAAAGGGACACTTGTTGTTCTGAAAAATGAATATGCATGGTTGTTACATATACTTTATTTTGGCAAGTGTTATTTGTTAATCCAGCTTAGTGTTTACTTACCCTGTATAGTTATTTAACCCTGCCTTTTATTATGTTGTCTACATCTTGATAATTTGATGTGGAGAAACAACACTGCATAAACTTGTATTATAATGCATAAAACAGTTCTATACTCCTTGTGTGTGCCTTATTCATACATGTTGGCTCGTAGCCTTTTCCACCAATCAAAACGGTCAACATTCTGTTAATTTGTTAGCCCTGATATTGAATTACCCAAACCTTTGTATTTTATTTTTTGTTGTAAGTATTTGCAGTGTGATTGTATATGAATATGATAACCCCTGGTGGTTTGCATCCAAAAAAGTGATTTATGAAGCATTGAGTTGAAGCAAAAAGCTAATATGCAGTATGTGATCAGCAATCAGAAGTTCTAGGTGATTTTAAATTTTTTCAGAAAGATGCCAAATTTTGAATTATACAAACTTATAACAGAAAACTATGTGAAATTCAGCAGCCAATTAAGCCATGGAATTGTTGCATTTGAAACAGTGTACCTTTTCCAAAGCCAAGCTTTAAAATGCTTAGTTTTACACATGGTGCCTTAATGTAGTTCTGAAATGTTAAAGTTTTTTATGCGAGACTTTGGGTGATTTATTTAAAGTAAAAAGGCTCAAAAATTTTATGTGCATTTTAAAGCTAATAGTAATGGACAGAAATGTTTTATAAATTTTTCATAGAAAGTTTGTCTCTGATATGTACTGAATGAACTGTAGAGTGAATAACTTGTAAGTTTCATGTAGTTTTAATTACATATGCATATTTAGTACAATACTGAGCTTTTTATACAGCTTGCTATTCTTTTTTATTTCAGAAGATATAGAATGGTTAAACTTTACTGAGGAATTGCATTTCATTATTTGATAATATTTTCTGCAAGTTCTATTTTGAATATTACTGGAATTTTACAGGGACATTCATACATTACATATTATTTTATTAAGCATTCCACTGGTGGTTTATTGGCATCTAGATGATAAATTTGGGTTTGCTCATGTCTTCATTTACCTATGTGTATGAATTGTAAAACATTTGCTGGGACAACTCCAAAACTTCTATATAAGAGAAGATTAAGTGCAGCAGTCTGGTTGGAAGGGGGGGGGGGTGACTAGGGGTTTTGTCTTGAAGCTTCTTTATTAGTAGTAGTGGTATTTTTATTTGTGGGGCTGATGGAAATTATGGGGGAACCCCCTTCCCCCTCTTATCCCCTCTGTTCTGTCAGTGAATACCTGTTATCTATGAAGTTTTGTTTCCTCTGGACCCACATATAATTTATATTGCTTATTATCAAAACTAGTAACACAGTTTATTTATATGGTTCCCCAATATCATAAATTCATATACAGTGCTATAAATCCATGTTGTATAAAAGAGTGATTTAAGGAAAAGATGTGAAAGTTGTATTATGATCTTGTCTGTGTAATAACTGCTTACTGTTCTTTGTTAAAGTATATTTTAGTTCTGCTTATCTACATGTATGACTGATCATATATGCCACACATACACATTACTTATATCAGGCACGTGTAAACATTATTCTGAGAGCTACAACACTAGTAATCTGATGCATGGTAGGCTGTGCTCTTTATACAGAAAAGTTACACTCTTCTTAGCCAGAAAAGAAGCTAATGGAAAAAGTGAAGAATAAAAGTCACAGTATACTTTGGCTGGAACAATTCACAACTAACCCACAACTTAGAAATGAAACTTTAGATGATGTTTTGACGAGTTATGAACCCTCATCAAGCTGTGACTTAATAATGGTCCAAGACAGACCATGATGTTATCTAAAGTTTCATGTCCAAATTGTGGATCAGTTATGTTCTGGGATGGATGATTCTATTTTCTTCAATGTCATAATTGGAGGTTCTTGGTTTGTTCAAGGCTGTACAATACAGCGTGTATCTGGAGAATAGCTTCTAAGATAAATACGTCTTTCCAAATACTGTATTAATAACAATTTCCTTGCTTGAGTACAAAGTTTAGAATACATTAAGTGAACCAACAGGTATTACACACGATGCAGAGTTGGTCACGTCTGGGTGGCCGGCTGGCTGATTTGCTTTGGCTGTTTCTGTCCCCTTCTGTCTGTCTGTATCTATCTCTATGTGTCTATCTCTATCTTTGTCTCTGTCTGTCTTTTTCTATCTGTCTCATCTCACAGGTACACATTAATACAGTTATACATAGTGTAAATTACCTAGGATAACCCAAAATTCCAGACAGAGCTATACTATGCTTGTAGATATAAGGCATAATAAGCAGTCATGCTTATTATGCCTTATATCTACAAGCATAGTATAGCAGTGTCTGGATTTTTTGGGTTATCCTAGGTAATTTACACTATGTATAACTATTTATGTGTACCTGTGAGATAGAAAGAGACAGGCATAGACAAAGATAGATAGATACAGACAGACAGAAGAAGATAGAGACAGCCAAAGCAAATCAGCCAGTTGCCAGCCATCCAGCCAGCTGGCCACCCAGACGTGACCAACTCTGCATCGTGTGTAATACCTGTTGGTTCATGAGTGGCTCTCTCTCTGAGACAGAGAGGCAAGTAGAGAGACAGGAAGACAGAAACACAGGCAGAGAGTAAGACAGATAAGCAGAGACAGAGATAAACATAGACAGAGATAGACAGACATACAAATAGATAGAAACAGCTACAGATAGACAGAAACAGATACAGACATGTTTATTTGTAACAGTGAAAAATAAATCCAAGGCAGTGCACAATCGTCAGATGTCACTCTACGAGTGTCACTCCACTGGCAGTGGAGTGACACTCATCTTACACTGTGCTTCAAGGAGCTTCATATATGTTCAAGCATTTCTAAAACATTGCTGGGACCTGGCAAAAAAAGACAAAAATCATTTCTTATTTACAAATACATTTTTCTTATTTAAAAGCCCATAACAATAAATTGGGTTGGTTTTTTGGGGCTGGAATGGATTAATGGCATTTCAGTTAATTTCAATGAGGAAAATTGATTTGATATACGAGCAAATTGAGTTATTTACAAACTAGGTCACGGAACGAATTAAACTCATAAGTCAAGGTACCACGGTATAGTTGTACCAATGCTCTTAAATGGGTGTGAAGCATCATTGGTGGTGAATGTTGCAACAAGGAGAAGACTGGACAGTGGAGATCTCATGTCTGAGGGTAGTGTGCAGTATGAATATAATGCAGAGGATCCGTAGCTTGGGGATTAGAAGAAGGTGCGGGTTTCCAAAAGTATTATCCAGAGAGCTGAGGAGGGGTTGTTGAGGTGGTTCGGACATTTAGAGAGGATGGAATGAAATAGAATGACTTGGAGGGCTTATAAATCTGTAATGGGGGGAAGGCAGGGTAGGGGTCAGCCTAGGAAAGGTTGGAGGAAGGGGGTAAAGAAGGTTTTGTGTATGAGGGGCTTGGACTTCCAGCAGGCATGCATGAGCGTGTTAGATAGGAGCGAATGGAGACAAATCATTTTTATGGCTTGATGTGCTGTTGGAGTGTGAGCGAAGTAACATTTATGAAAGGATTCAGGGAAACCAGTTAACTGGACTTGAGTCCTGGAGATGGGAAGTACATTGCATGTGCTCCAAAGGAGGGGTCTTGATACGTTGCAATTTTTTAACTGTAGTGTAGGCATGTCTCTAGCAAGATAGTGATGGAGTGAAGGATGAAAGTGTTTCTTCTTTTTTGGGTTGCCCTGTCTTGGTGGGAAATGTGCGATACATATATTAATAAAATAAAGTAAAATAAAAATTTCTAGAATATCATTGTATTTTCCCTTCAGTTTATTATATACTTTGTTGTATATATCTCTTATAGCAGTTTCTGCATTCACAATTAAAAATGAAGAAAATTTCTTGCCATCTGTAATTTTAGATTTTCAGACCACAATACTGTATACTGCATTGTGTGTCTTATGCAGCCTATGGGCAAGGGTTAGCTGACCCCATGCTTACACTGTACAGGTCTCCCTCAACATTCGCGTCTTCAACTTTTGCGGGCTTCACACATTCGCGGATTCCCAACCACCAAATTCCCAGCCACCAAATTCCCAGCCGCCAAATCATATTCAAGTTTCCCACCACCTGCAAGTCCCTACTACCCTCCCTCCGACCCCTGCAACTGGCAGCCAGCCCTCCCACCACTGTGTGGTGAGTGTTTTGTTTGTTCATTATTTGCTGTTAAACTACAGTATAAATAATGTAAACCCATTCATGACTGCATATTGGAATGGCTATTCGGACAGGTATTGGACGGTTACATCATGTGTTTACTCTTGAACACAGCAAAGAATCAAACATTTCTGCTACTGCTAATAATAACAATAGTAATAATGATAATAATAATAATAAATATGATAGAATTGAAGAAGGAAATTGTACAAAAATACGAGGGAATTTTTTGACACATTGTCAGTGTGGCTTTGTTTATGCTGGAGTGAGCATTAGTCTCCGTGCTCTTCCAAACATTTCACAATAATTCATTGTGTTTGGTGCTTGTAGATTGAGTGCGACTGGAGTGGTAGAGGTAGTGGTTGAGGTAGTGGTTGAGGCAGTGGTTGAGGCATTGGGTGAGGCAGTGGGTGAGGCAGCAATTGAGGCAGTGGGTGAGGCAGCGGTTGAGGCAGTGGTTGAGGCAATGGTAGAGGCATTGGTTGAGGCAGTGGGTGAAGCAGCTGTTGAGGCAGTGGTTGAGGAAGTGGGTGAGGCAATGGGTGAGGTAGTGGTTGAGGCAGTGGGTGAGGCAGCGGTTGAGGCAGCGGTTGAGGCAGTGGGTGAGGCAGCAATTGAGGCAGCAATTGAAGCAGTGGGTGAGGCAGCAGTTGAGGCAGTGGTTGAGGCAATGGTAGAGGCATTGGTTGAGGCAGTGGGTGAGGCAGCTGTTGAGGCAGTGGTTGAGGAAGTGGGTGAGGCAATGGGTGAGGTAGTGGTTGAGGCAGTGGTTGAGGCAGTGGTTGAGGCAGTGGGTGAGGCAGCGGTTGAGGCAGTGGTTGAGGCAATGGTAGAGGCATTGGTTGAGGCAGTGGGTGAAGCAGCTGTTGAGGCAGTGGTTGAGGAAGTGGGTGAGGCAATGGGTGAGGTAGTGGTTGAGGCAGTGGTTGAGGCAGTGGTTGAGGCAGTGGGTGAGGCAGCAGTTAAGGCAGCGGTTGAGGCAGTGGGTGAGGCAGCAATTGAGGCAGTGGGTGAGGCAGCGGTTGAGGCAGTGGTTGAGGCAGTGGGTGAGGCAGTGGTATTTAATAACATACATGTTATTAATAATAATAATACATGTTATTAATAATAGGTACTATTATTATTTATAACATATATGTTATTAAATACCACTGCCTCAACTGCTGCCTCAACCACTGCCTCAACTGCTGCCTCAACCGCTGCCTCAACCATTGCCTCAACCGCTGCCTCAACTGCTGCCTCAACTGCTACCTCACCCACTGCCTCAACCATTGCCACAACCGCTGCCTTGCTCACTGCCTCAACCGCTGCCTCAACCACTGCCTCAACCACTGCCTCTACCATTGCCTCAACTGCTGCCTCACCCACTGCCTCAACCACTGCCTCAACTGCTGCCTCATCCACTGCCTCACCCACTGCCTCAACCGCTGCCTCGCCTACTGCCTCAACCGCTGCCTCAACTGCTGCCCCAACTGCTTCCTCACCCGCTGCCTCGCCCACTGCCTCAACCGCTGCCCCAACCGCTGCCTCAACCACTGCCTCTACCATTGCCTCAACTGCTGCCTCACCCACTGCCTCAACCACTGCCTCTACCACTCCAGTTGCACTCAGTCTACAAGCACCAAACAACGAATTATTGTGAAATATTTGGAAGAGCACAGAGACTAATGCTCACTCCAGCATAAACAAAGCCACACTTACGATGTGTCAACCACTCCCTCGTATTTTTGTACAATTTCCTTCTTCAATTCTATCATATTTATTATTATTATTATTATTATTATTATTATTATTATTATTATTATTATTATTATTATTATTATTATTACTATTATTACTATTATTGTTATTATTAGCTGTAGCAGAAATGTTTGATTCTTTGCAGTGTTCAAGAGTAAACACATGATGTAACCGTCCAATACCTGTCCGAATAGCCATTCCAATTTGCAGTCATGAATGGGTTTATATTATTTATACTGTAGTTTAACAGCAAATAATGAACAAACAAAACACTCACCACACTGAGTGGTGGGAGGGCTGGCTGCCAGTTGCGGGGGTCGGAGGGAGGGTAGTAGGGACTTGCAGTGGTTGAGGAAGTGGTGGAGGCAGTGGTCCACCAGTGATATTTAATAACATACATGTTATTAAACCATAACATGTATGTATTTAGTACAATTTACGACATTTTCATGTATTGTATGATTGTTCATGGTTCAACAAGTTAAGGAAGCAGTATTGTATTATATTTCCCTACAATATTTTGGGGCACCAAACATTCGCGATTTTTCAACATTCGCGAGGCTCTTGATCCCCTAACTCTCGCGAATGTTGAGGGAAACCTGTATATATATAGCATACACTTTATATACAATGTATAGCATACAATATATAGCATACACTTTAGTTATAATATATAGCATAGGGTGCTATATATTGTATGTACAGCATTGTAATACTATCAGTACTGTATGCTTAATTACATTATTGATGCCAGGGTCCCTCATGTAGATTTACATCATGAGCCCAGCTCACTCATTTAAGCTGTGAGTGGTAAATTTTAGCCTAGATATGAGAGAATGGCTCTGTGTAGTGAGTGCACAGCACAAAAAAATCCTGCCTCACACAGTGCATAATGGTAAAACCAAAACTCTGACCTTTTGTTTTTTTAAATAGCGACTTTCAGATATTTTCTAGGATGTATATGGCTTTATTGGCTGTTTCTTAGTAACAATTGATAAAATGGAAGACATACGACTGAAATATAAGTTGGTAATTTTGCCAGTTTCACACAAAATAAAAAAAATACCAATTTAAAAATAGTCCAAAATAAACAAAAGACATTCTTTGCACTAAAACAACATTTTCCCTGTTCATTAATATTTTCCTCAGGCCTCTTATATTACACTTGCATTCTGCGTTGAATTAATAATCGTACAAAAATAGAAGATTTACTTTATTTTTTGGATAATAAAATATAACCAGGAATGATTGGTCATGGTTTATGGCATCCCTATAATTGAATTACACCTATTAAAAACTCATAAAACAGATCAGGGGGTTTATGGGGCCTTACCTGTCTTTAGGAAAATCTGCAAAATTCAAATATTTCCACTATTTTGAACCCAGTTTCAAAGTAGAGTAGGTCCCACTGATACGTCAGGTTAGGCTCCAGGCTACTGCCATAAAGCGAATTTTCCTTTTTTTTTCACTTTTAATTGCATATAAATGCCTGATAACTTGTTTAATCTATCATATATTAGGTTAGTGATAGAACTAGGCATAAAAAACGAAGTAATATGCACATACAGTACACTCATTAAATCAAAATATTTTTAGTCTTAATCCTTTTGGTGTCCGTGCCATTGTTTTATAGCTTTGAAGTCAGTGTCCATGCTGTAGAACTACGCCATGAGCTGAGCTCACTCAGATAAGCTGTGAGCAGTAAATTTGGGCCTAGATATGAGAGAATGGGTTTATGCAGTTAGTGTACTCCATATAAAAAAACCTGCAGCACCCAGTGCATAATGAGGAAAAAAATCGTGACCATGTTTTTGCAGTGTATTTTTGTATGGTTTTTATGGGTGTATTCACTGTTTCATTGTCCCATTTGATAGAATGGAAGATATATAACAGAAATGGAGATGATTTTGATTGGTTTGAGGACTGAAAATAGCTTAAAATTGAACTCAGATTAGCAAAAATATTTGATATTTACCAACATTCCAGAGTAAACAAGTCACATCACTCATCTAATATGCATCCTACTGGTCAGTCTAATATGCATTCATGACTGCACTGACATTCAAAATTTATTCTCTATAAGGATTACAATGCTGAGTTTACAGAATTTGGTTATTGTGTGGTTTACATGTAGTAAAATAATAATTACAGAGTGTTCCACTAGAACACCTAGCATGGCTAGGCATTTAGGACAGACTTTATTTGTATAATTATTACAATAATGCATAAGAGTAAATCTTCTATTTTGTGTGAATGAAAATTCTTTATGAATAAAAATTCGAAAAGGAATTCATGTGTAAAGCGTGGGAATATAACTAATGAACAGAGGAAATGTTTAGTGCCAGGAATGCCTGCATTGTTTATTCTGGACCCTACGTATTTTAAAATTGGAATATTTTGAAATTTGTGTGAAATTGGCCAAATTACCAATTTTTTATCACTTTATTGGGTAGTTAAAAATAGTTGATTGGGCAGTTTCTAGTTTTCACTCTGTAAAATGGAAGCCATACTAGTGAAATAGCTAAGAATTTGGTCAACTGGAACAATGTAATTGGCCTAAAATAGGACTCAAAGTGGGCAAAATCACTGATACATAAATATCGCTGACACAAACTTTGCAAAAGCATACTTTTATAAATTTTCCATCAAATTTTGTACTTTTTGTTTTATTACCTTCAGAAAAAAATTCTTTACCATTTCATAAGAAAAAAAAATTGGGAGGGGGGGGGAATTCGTGGACACTGTGGTCACTTTTTAGATTGGAAGTCTGGTCACAAGGGTTAAAGTGCCCCAGAGATTATTATTATTATTATGATTATTGCATCTTCAACACTAGTGAGACACTCTTATTGATTTTAATGTGTACCTGCATACAAGCATAGTGTGTAAGTTTATTTAGGTATAGGTACACATAAGTACAATTATCAGAGTATATATAAAATATGCAATAACTTTAAACCATGAAATTTTGGAGAGTTTCCAGAGGTCACGGAGGATGTAAACAAACAGTGTTGTGCAGACGCTGTAGTAGCAAATCAAGGAGCTGTATAAACAAATTTTTGGCTACAGTGGACCCTCGGTTATCGGCCATTCCGAATTTCGGCCAATTCGGTTTTTGCCCACTTTTTTGGCCGAAGTGCTATCCCGGTAATCGGCCGTTATTTCGGAGATCAGCCTTATTGGACGCATCCACCTGCCACTCCGCTGCGTTCGTGAGTCAGTCTAGGTGATTGAGGAAGATTCTGCGCATTCATCCAAACATTTCGCTACAATCCATTGTTTTTTGTGGTTATTGATTGAGTGCAACTGCAAAATAAGCCACCATGGGCCCAAAGAAAGTTCCCTTTGGTAAAGAAAGTGAGAAACACGATAGAATTCAAGAAAGAACTCCTGGCAAAGTACGAAAGTGAAGGAGGAAGAGAGAGGGGAGAATGTGCCTTCTTCATTGATTCTGCGATATGTACGATACTAAAGCAGCAGGAATCGATAAAGGCTATTGCACCAGCCAGTGATAAAGTGTAGTATTAACAGTGTAGCAAGTAAGTTAAGCAATTAAGCGACAGAAAAAGGCCAACACGAAACGGACTCCTCCAATGTTGTTGAAGGTATGTAGGGCCACTGACAATATATGCAACCCTGCATATCTTCCACCACCCTAAACCAATGCCAGCATTTCCTCCAAGGTTAAGTGTAAATATTTCTTATTTATGAATTAAAATGTAAATACTTCTTATTTACAAACATGTACATTGTTTCAGTGTGAATAGCAGTGGTGGCCTATGCTGCCACCACCACTACATGTACAGTTTATGCTGTCAGTGGCCCTTGTAAACCCAACAACACCACCACCACTACGTAATTACATATTTTATTCATTCTAGAGTATATATCATGTTTCTATGTTATTAATATCATATTAGATGAATTGTGATAGATATATACGCCGTAGAGTTGATAATAGCATCATATTTAAGCATTTTGTACTATCTCCAAACAATAAACTCGCCTCCCTCTCCATTCCTCGCCATTTTGCATACGCCAACAAGACTCTTCAATAAAGGTAAAAGTGATTTAAATGTTCATTGCAATAGTCATTTTATTTAGTTATCATTGTTTTGGGTATGTAAAACTATAGCTAATCTTAAACCATCTATTTCAGTAGTATGTGTTTCAGTCTATCAAATGATACCAAGAAACAGCCAATAAAACTAGAAAAAAAAAATCATAGAAAATGCTTCCATTCCTGTTTTAAATCAAACATTTGATCAGAGTTTTTATTTTCCCCATCATGTACCACGTGGGGCAGGTTTTTTTTTTATTTATACTGTGCATGCACTGTGCAGAACCACACTCTCATATCTAGGTCACAGTTTACCATTTACAGTCTATCTGAGTAAGCCGAGCTCATGACATAGAACTACATTAGGGATCTTGACCGTGATGACATAGTTCTACGTGATGGTCACTAAAAAGCTTAGGGAGAAGTCGTAAGTCGGATTGTAGGTGTAGGACTACCGTCCTGCCAAGTGAGTGTAAAACGAAAGCCTGTAATTGTTTTACATGATGGTAGGATTGCTGATGTCTTTTGTCTGTCTCATAAATATGCAAGATTACAGGTATGTCTTGCTACTTCTACTTACACTTAGGTCACACTACACATACATGTACAAATTTATTTATACACACTCATCTGAGTTTTCTTTGATTTTATCTTAATAGTTCTTGGTCTTATTACTTTTCCTTTTATATCCATGGGGAAGTGGAATAAGAATCTTTCCTCCGTAAGCCATGCGTGTTGTAAGTCAACTAAAATGCCGGGAACAATGGGCTAGTAACCCCTTTTCCTGTAAAGATTACTAAAAAGAACAAGAAGAAGAAAATTGTCCAAGTGGGAAGTCTGAATGTGCGTGGATGTTGTGCAAATGATAAGAGAGAGATGATTGTGGATGTTATGAATGAGAAGAAGCTGGATGTCCTGGCTTTAAGTGAAACAAAGCTGAAGGGCGTGGGAGAGTTTCAATGGAGAGGAATAAATGGGATTAGGTCAGGGGTTTCAAATAGAGTTAGAGCTAAAGAAGGAGTAGCAATAATGTTGAAGGATAAGCTATGGCAGGAAAAGAGGAACTATAAATGTATTAATTCAAGGATTATGTGGAGTAAAATAAAGATTGGATGTGAAAAGTGGGTTATAATAAGCATGTATGCACCTGGAGAAGAGAGAAGTGTAGAGGAGAGAGAGAGATTTTGGGAAATGTTGAGTGAATGCGTGGGGAGTTTTGAATCAAGTGTGAGAGTAATGGTGGTTGGAGATTTCAATGCTAAAGTGGGTAAAAATGTTATGGACGGAGTAGTAGGTAAATTTGGGGTGCCAAGGGTAAATGTAAATGGGGAGCCTTTAATTGAGCTATGTGTAGAAAGAGATTTGGTAATAAGTAATACATATTTTATGAAAAAGAGGATAAATAAATATACAAGGTATGATGTAGCACGTAATGAAAGTAGTTTATTAGATTATGTACTGGTGGATAAAAGGTTGATGGGTAGGCTCCAGGATGTACATGTTTGTAGAGGGGCAACTGATATATCGGATCATTATTTAGTTGTAGCTACAGTTAGAGTAAGATGTAGATGGGAAAAGAGGAAGGTGGCAACAACAAGTAAGAGGGAGGTGAAAGTGTATAAACTAAGGGAGGAGGAAGTTCGGGTTAGATATAAGCGACTATTGCCAGAAAGGTGGGCTAGTGCAAAAATGAGTAGTGGGGGGGTTGAAGAGGGTTGGAATAGTTTTAAAAATGCAGTATTAGAATGTGGGGCAGAAGTTTTGTGGTTATAGGAGGGTGGGGGCAGGAGGAAAGAGGAGTGATTGGTGGAATGATGAAGTAAAGGGTGTGATAAAAGAGAAAAAGTTAGCTTATGAGAGGTTTTTACAAAGCAGAAGTGTTATAAGAAGAGCAGAGTATATGGAGAGTAAAAGAAAGGTAAAGAGAGTGGTGAGAGAGTGCAAAAGGAGAGCAGATGAAAGAGTGGGAGAGGCACTGTCAAGAAATTTTAATGAAAATAAGAAAAAATTTTGGAGTGAGTTAAACAAGTTAAGAAAGCCTAGGGAAAGTATGGATTTGTCAGTTAAAAACAAAGTAGGGGAGTTAGTAGATGGGGACATGGAGGTACGTATTAGGTAGATGGCGAGAATATTTTGAGGAACTTTTAAATGTTAAGGAAGAAAGAGAGGCAGTAATTTCATGCACTGGTCAGGGAGGTATACCATCTTTTAGGAGTGAAGAAGAGCAGAATGTAAGTGTGGGGGAGGTATGTGAGGCATTTCCTAGAATGAAAGGGGGTAAAGCAGCTGGAACTGATGGGATCATGACAGAAATGTTAAAAGCAGGGGGGGATATAGTGTTGGAGTGGTTGGTACTTTTGTTTAATAAATGTATGAAAGAGGGGAAGGTACCTAGGGATTGGCGGAGAGCATGTATAGTCCCTTTATATAAAGGGAAAGGGGACAAAAGAGACTGTAAAAATTATAGAGGAATAAGTTTACTGAGTATACCAGGAAAAGTGTACGGTAGGGTTATAATTGAAAGAATTAGAGGTAAGACAGAATGTAGGATTGCGGATGAGCAAGGAGGTTTCAGAGTGGGTAGGGGATGTGTAGATCAAGTGTTTACATTGAATCATATATTTAGATAAAGGTAGGGAAGTTCTTATTGCATTTATGGATTTAGAAAAGGCATATGATAGAGTGGATAGAGGAGCAATGTGGCAGATGTTGCAAGTATATGGAACAGGTGGTAAGTTATTAAATGCTGTAAAGAGTTTTTATGAGGATAGTGAGGCTCAAGTTAGGGTGTGTAGAAGAGAGGGAGACTACTTCCCAGTAAAAGTAGGTCTTAGACAGGGATGTGTAATGTCACCATGGTTGTTTAATATATTTATAGATGGGGTTGTAAAGGAAGTAAATGCTAGGGTGTTCGGGAGAGGGGTGGGATTAAATTTTGGGGAATCAAATTCAAAATGGGAATTGACAGTTACTTTTTGCTGATGATACTGTGCTTATGGGAGACTCTAAAGAAAAATTGCAAAGGTTAGTGGATGAGTTTGGGAATGTGTGTAAAGGTAGAAAGTTGAAAGTGAACATAGAAAAGAGTAAGGTGATGAAGGTATCAAATGATTTATATAAAGAAAAATTGGATATCAAATTGGGGAGGAGGAGTATGGAAGAAGTGAATGTTTTCAGATACTTGGGAGTTGACGTGTCGGCAGATGGATTTATGAAGGATGAGGTTAATCATAGAATTGATGAGGGAAAAAAGGTGAGTGGTGCATTGAGGTATATGTGGAGTCAAAAAACGTTATCTATGGAGGCAAAGAAGGGAATGTATGAAAGTATAGTAGTACCAACACTCTTATATGGGTGTGAAGCTTGGGTGGTAAATGCAGCAGCAAGGAGACGGTTGGAGGCAGTGGATATGTCCTGTTTAAGGGCAATGTGTGGTGCAAATATTATGCAGAAAATTCGGAGTGTGGAAATTAGGAAAAGGTGTGGAGTTAATAAAAGTAGTAGTCAGAGGGCAGAAGAGGGGTTGTTGAGGTGGTTTGGTCATTTAGAGAGAATGGATCAAAGTAGAATGACATGGAAAGCATATAAATCTATAGGGGAAGGAAGGCGGGGTAGGGGTCGTCCTCGAAAGGGTTGGAGAGAGGGGGTAAAGGAGGTTTTGTGGGCAAGGGGCTTGGACTTCCAGCAAGCGTGCATGAGCTTGTTAGATAGGAGTGAATGGAGACGAATGGTACTTGGGACCTGACGATCTGTTGGAGTGTGAGCAGGGTAATATTTAGTGGAGGGATTAAGGGAAACCGGTTATTTTCATATAGTCAGACTTGAGTCCTGGAAATGGGAAGTACAGTGCCTGCACTTTAAAGGAGGGGTTTGGGATATTGGCAGTTTGGAGGGATATGTTGTGTATCTTTATATGTGTATGCTTCTAAACTGTTGTATTCTGAGCACCTCTGCAAAAACAGTGATAATGTGTAAGTGTGGTGAAAGTGTTGAATGATGATGAAAGTATTTTCTTTCTTTTTTTGGGTCACCCTGCCTTGGTGGGAGATGGAAAATACAGTGGACCCCCGGTTAACGATTTTAATCCGTGCAAGAGGGGTAATCGTTATGCGAAATAATCGTTATGTGAATTAATTTTCCCCATAAGAAATAATGGAAATAAAATTAATCCGTGCAAGACACCCAAAAGTATGAAAAAAAAATTTTTTTACCACATGAAATGTTAATTTTAATACACACAAACTGAAAAAGGCATGCACACTTACATGACACTTACTTTTATTGAAGATCTGGTGATGATTGATGGGATGGGAGGAGGGGAGAGCATTATCTTCTTACTGTTTAGAAGGGGAATCCCCTTCCATTAGGACTTGAGGTAGCAAGTCCTTTTCCGGGGTTACTTCCCTTCTTCTTTTAATGCCACTAGGACCAGCTTGAGAGTCACTGGACCTCTGTCACACAACAAATCTGTCCATAGAGCTCTGTACCTCCCGTTCTTTTACGATTTGTCTAAAATGGGCCACGACATTGTCATTGAAATAGTCACCAGCACGGCTTGCAACAGCTGTGTCAGGGTGATTTTCATCCATAAAGGTTTGCAGTTCAACCCACTGTGCACACATTTCCTTAATTTTTGAAGTAGGCACAATGGATTCCACAACTGGCATAGGCTTCTCAGGGTTAGCCCCAAACCCTTCAAAATCTTTCTTAATTTCCATACTAATTCTCACCCTTTTTACCACAGGGTTGGCACTAGAAGCTTTCTTGGGGCCCATGGTCACTTACCGAAAACACTGTAATAATACGAAATATTCCGATTGTATGCTTGGATGTTATTGCGGAGGCTGGCTGGTAAACAATGCCACCGGCGGAACATGTGAGCGTGGCTCAGGCCGCACATTGGAAGCGTCTCGGACGAAAATCGGTAAGCGGGTTTTTAAGCGGTATGCGAGGCAAAATTTTTGCAATTAAAGTAAGCGGTATGCGAAATAATCGCTATGTGATGCCATCGTTATGCGGGGGTCCACTGTATATATATATATATATATATATATATATATATATATATATATATATATATTTATATATATATATATATATATATATATATATATATATATTATTTTTTTTTTTTTATTATCACACTGGCCGATTCCCACCAAGGCAGGGTGGCCCGAAAAAGAAAAACTTTCACCATCATTCACTCCATCACTGTCTTGCCAGAAGGGTGCTTTACACTACAGTTTTTAAACTGCAACATTAACACCCCTCCTTCAGAGTGCAGGCACTGTACTTCCCATCTCCAGGACTCAAGTCCGGCCTGCCGGTTTCCCTGAACCCCTTCATAAATGTTACTTTGCTCACACTCCAACAGCACGTCAAGTATTAAAAACCATTTGTCTTCATTCACTCCTATCAAACACGCTCATGCATACCTGCTGGAAGTCCAAGCCCCTCGCACACAAAACCTCCTTTACCCCCTCTCTCCAACCTTTCCTAGGCCGACCCCTACCCCGCCTTCCTTCCACTACAGACTGATACACTCTTGAAGTCATTCTGTTTCGCTCCATTCTCTCTACATGTCCGAACCACCTCAACAACCCTTCCTCAGCCCTCTGGACAACAGTTTTGGTAATCCCGCACCTCCTCCTAACTTCCAAACTACGAATTCTCTGCATTATATTCACACCACACATTGCCCTCAGACATGACATCTCCACTGCCTCCAGCCTTCTCCTCGCTGCAACATTCATCACCCATGCTTCACACCCATATAAGAGCGTTGGTAAAACTATACTCTCATACATTCCCCTCTTTGCCTCCAAGGACAAAGTTCTTTGTCTCCACAGACTCCTAAGTGCACCACTCACTCTTTTTCCCTCATCAATTCTATGATTCACCTCATCTTTCATAGACCCATCCGCTGACACGTCCACTCCCAAATATCTGAATACATTCACCTCCTCCATACTCTCTCCCTCCAATCTGATATTCAATCTTTCATCACCTAATCTTTTTGTTATCCTCATAACCTTACTCTTTCCTGTATTCACCTTTAATTTTCTTCTTTTGCACACCCTACCAAATTCATCCACCAATCTCTGCAACTTCTCTTCAGAATCTCCCAAGAGCACAGTGTCATCAGCAAAGAGCAGCTGTGACAACTCCCACTTTGTGTGTGATTCTTTATCTTTTAACTCCACACCTCTTGTCAAGACCCTCGCATTTACTTCTCTTACAACCCCATCTATAAATATATTAAACAACCACGGTGACATCACACATCCTTGTCTAAGGCCTACTTTTACTGGGAAATAATATATATATATATATATATATATATATATATATATATATATATATATATATATATATATATATATATATATATATATATATCTGTGTGTGTGTGTGTGTGTGTGTGTGTGTGTGTGTGTGTGGTTGTTTAATATATTTATAGATGGGGTTGTAAGAGAAGTGAATGCGAGGGTCTTGGCAAGAGGCGTGGAGTTAAAAGATAAAGAATCACACACAAAGTGGGAGTTGTCACAGCTGCTCTTTGCTGATGACACTGTGCTCTTGGGAGATTCTGAAGAGAAGTTGCAGAGATTGGTGGATGAATTTGGTAGGGTGTGCAAAAGAAGAGAATTAAAGGTGAATACAGGAAAGAGTAAGGTTATGAGGATAACAAAAAGATTAGGTGATGAAAGATTGGATATCAGATTGGAGGGAGTGAGTATGGAGGAGGTGAACGTATTCAGATATTTGGGAGTGGACGTGTCAGCGGATGGGTCTATGAAAGATGAGGTGAATCATAGAATTGATGAGGGAAAAAGAGTGAGTGGTGCACTTAGGAGTCTGTGGAGACAAAGAACTTTGTCCTTGGAGGCAAAGAGGGGAATGTATGAGAGTATAGTTTTACCAACGCTCTTATATGGGTGTGAAGCGTGGGTGATGAATGTTGCAGCGAGGAGAAGGCTGGAGGCAGTGGAGATGTCATGTCTGAGGGCAATGTGTGGTGTGAATATAATGCAGAGAATTCATAGTTTGGAAGTTAGGAGGAGGTGCGGGATTACCAAAACTGTTGTCCAGAGGGCTGAGGAAGGGTTGTTGAGGTGGTTCGGACATGTAGAGAGAATGGAGCGAAACAGAATGACTTCAAGAGTGTATCAGTCTGTAGTGGAAGGAAGGTGGGGTAGGGGTCAGCCTAGGAAAGGTTGGAGAGAGGGGGTAAAGGAGGTTTTGTGTGCGAGGGGCTTGGACTTCCAGCAGGCATGCGTGAGCGTGTTTGATAGGAGTGAATGGAGACAAATGGTTTTTAATACTTGACGTGCTGTTGGAGTGTGAGCAAAGTAACATTTATGAAGGGGTTCAGGGAAACCGGCAGGCCGGACTTGAGTCCTGGAGATGGGAAGTACAGTGCCTGCACTCTGAAGGAGGGGTGTTAATGTTGCAGTTTAAAAACTGTAGTGTAAAGCACCCTTCTGGCAAGACAGTGATGGAGTGAATGATGGTGAAAGTTTTCCTTTTTCGGGCCACCCTGCCTTGGTGGGAATCGGCCAGTGTTATAATAAAAAAAAAAACATATATATATATATATATATATATATATATATATATATATATATATATATATATATATATATATATATATATATATATATATAATGTATATATATATATATATATATATATATATATATATATATATATATATATATATATTTTTTATCACACTGGCCGATTCCCACCAAGGCAGGGTGGCCCAAAAAAGAAAAACTTTCACCATCATTCACTCCATCACTGTCTTGCCAGAAGGGTGCTTTACACTTCAATTTTTAAACTGCAACATTAACACCCCTCCTTCAGAGTGCAGGCACTGTACTTCCCATCTCCAGGACTCAAGTCCGGCCTGCCGATTTCCCTGAACCCCTTCATAAATGTTACTTTGCTCACACTCCAACAGCACGTCAAGTATTAAAAACCATTTGTCTCCATTCACTCCTATCAAACACGCTCACGCATGCCTGCTGGAAGTCCAAGCCCCTCGCACACAAAACCTCCTTTACCCCCTCCCTCTAACCTTTCCTAGGCCGACCCCTACCCCGCCTTCCTTCCACTACAGACTGATACACTCTTGAAGTTATTCTGTTTCGCTCCATTCTCTCCACATGTCCGAACCACCTCAACAACCCTTCCTCAGCCCTCTGGACAACAGTTTTGGTAATCCCGCACCTCCTCCTAACTTCCAAACTACGAATTCTCTGCATTATATTCACACCACACATTGCTCTCAGACATGACATCTCCACTGCCTCCAGCCTTCTCCTCGCTGCAACATTCATCACCCATGCTTCACACCCATATAAGAGCGTTGGTAAAACTATACTCTCATACATTCCCCTCTTTGCCTCCAAGGACAAAGTTCTTTGTCTCCACAGACTCCTAAGTGCACCACTCACCCTTTTCCCCTCATCAATTCTATGATTCACCTCATCTTTCATAGACCCATCCGCTGACACGTCCACTCCCAAATATCTGAATACATTCACCTCCTCCATACTCTCTCCCTCCAATCTGATATCCAATCTTTCATCACCTAATCTTTTTGTTATCCTCATAACCTTACTCTTTCCTGTATTCACTTTCTTATTTTTTTTTATATATATATAAATATTTTGCAACACCAGGAGACACTTCAGAATTTGGGGTTGCGACAGTCAAAGGGCTAACCCTTTCAGGGTTTCGACTGTACTAGTACGGCTTATGCGCCACTGTCCATAACGTACTAGTATGCATAAATTCTAGTGCCTTCAAATCTAGTGAGAGAAATCTGGTAGGCCTACATATGAAAGAATGGGTCTATGTGGTCAGTGTGCGTAGTATAAAAAAAATCCTGCAGCACACAGTGCGTAATGAGAAAAAAAAAACTTTGACCGTGTTTTGGGATTAACCCTTTCAGGGTCCGTCCCGTAGATCTACGGCTGGTCGGTGAGTGTCCAAACCGTAGATCTACGCCAAAATTCTAGCGCCGTCAAATTTAGCACGAAAGCGCTCATAGGCCTACATATGAGAGAATGGGTCTGCGCCGTGGGTGTGCGCCATAAACAAAAAATCTAGGCGCCTGCATAGCATTGTGGGAACGCCGGCTCAGTCACCCTTGTTCACCATGCCTCGTCGCAAGTCAGCTCTCACTCCCTGGAAAATTGGGACTCTCCTCTTCCTGTCTGATAGTTCTGACACTGATGGAAGTGGAAATGGAGACGAATTCTACGGCTTTGATAAGTTAGTGACCGAAAATAATGACCAGGATATCGATAATAGTGCAGAAAACCCCGACGATCCTCGACCTTCTACCTCTGGTGTGGGCACTCGTGACTCACGGTCGCGTGTTCCTAAACGTAAGAGAAAACTAATATTTTCCTGTGGCCTGGCCTCTGACTTCAGTAATGACGATGATTCTGACGTGGATTGTGATTTTATTGCGCTCGACGATCATTCGAATAGTGATAGTGAGGAAACATATTCACCAGTGAAGCATCGGTATGTTCGCCGCCGCATGCGCTCGGGTAGTGTACCCTATGCTGTGCCCAGGGGACGGAGTACATCCCGGAGTACATCCCGGAGTACATCCCGTGGCCCTACACCCGTTTTAGGTAGTGATAGTGAGGATGATGTGGCTACACTTGGCATGGATGGGCCACAGGCATCAGTGGATGGTGTTAGTGGGGCTGGTGGTGGTAGTGGCACCGCCATGCGTGACTCGCTGTGCCATGCGGGGACCCACGCTGCTGACTCGTCAGTTCAAGGACAAAGCGGAGCGTCACCCACCAGCCCGCCACAACCACCCGTACAACCAGCCTATGATGTCCAGTATCCACCAGCAAACCGTATCTGGGATTGGCAGCATAATCCCAATTTTGTTCCCAGCCCTCACCACTTTGATGACTCTCAAAGTGGAATTCTACCTACCTGTCCCCTTGGAACCACGGCCAATGAACTGGAATTCTTTGAATTATTCTTTGACCAGCCATTGATGGAAATTATTGTCAGGGAAAGTAATAAGTATTTTCAGTACACCATTGCAAATACGATCTTATCACCACAGTCAAGACTACACAGGTGGAAAGAGACGACTGTTGCAGAAATGTATTTGCTTTTTGCAACAATAATGCTTATGCCTCACGTCTATAAGCATAATATAAAAGCATACTGGTCCACAGATCGGCTAATTTGTACCCCATCCTTCAGTGAAATAATACCAGTGAACAGGTTTATCTTACTGTTACGTATGTTGCACTTCTCTGACAAAACCAGGCCTGACAGAAGTGACAGGTTATACAAGATTAGAAATGTTTTCATGTATCTCAAACAAAAGTTCAGGATATACTTTTATCCATTCAAGAATCTTGTAATTGACGAGTCTTTGATTTTGTTCAAAGGTAGACTGTCATTCAAGCAGTATATACCGAGCAAGAGGAACCGCTTTGGTATAAAATTGTTTGTACACTGTGATTGTGACAGTGGCCTGGTGTTGGATATTGTTGTATACACGGGTAGTAAAACATTGAAAGATACCAAGATATTATTGGGTATATCAGGTGACGTAGTGAGAAACATGATGGCACCTTATCTTGGTAAGGGCCATACATTATATACCGATAACTGGTACACAAGCCCATTACTCAGTGATTTCATGCGAGTGAACAAGACAGATGTGTGTGGCACAGTGCGTTCTAATCGTAAACATATGCCCAGGCTCAACGCAGGTGTTCGTGGTGATGACGTGCAGGTGTTTACTGCCAATGACATCATGGCATTACGGTGGCATGACAAACGAGATGTCACATTGTTGACAACCATTCACCGTAATGAAATGCAAGACAGTGGCAAAGTTGATCGAGTGACTAATGAACGTATTCGAAAACCAGTGACAGTGATTGATTATACACAAAACATGCGCTTGGTTGACAAGTGTGACATGCAGATTGGGTTTGTTGACTGTGTTCGTAAGAGTTACAAGTGGTACATGAAACTTTTCTTCCATCTCATGGACATTTCAATGCTGAATGCATATAATATGTACCAAATAAAGACTGGTAACAGACCACCGTATGGTGAATTTTGTTTGTCTGTTGTCAGACAACTCATAATGAAGTACCATGTAACAACACCTGCAATACAACATGGTCCTCGAATTCATCACAATATACCCAAGCGTTTGAGGAGAGAAGGTGATCATTTCATAATACAGCTTCCTTCAACTCAAAAGAAATTTGCTCAGAAGAGATGCATTGTCTGTGCACAAACAAAACGACGGCAACAAAGACGCAAAGACACTCGGTTTATGTGTGAGGAATGTAAGGTGCCTCTGTGCATGGTGCCTTGTTTCAAGGAGTTCCACAAGCTCCAGTAGTTCTAAAACCATGTCCAGTGATTGTAAATATGTAAATATATGATAGAACATTAGTATTATACAATATTTGTGCATGTTTATTGTAATAAACAACAGTGGTAAACAATAATATGATAATAACTTTAGTGCAGTTATTGTGTTCAATACAGTGAGTTTATATATATCAATTATATGCAGTATTGGTCTCTCAGGCCCCAAATGTTAGTAGGAATAGAAAAAAATTGGAAAAGAAAAGAAAAAACAACTAAAACAACAAAATAATATAATACGCGTATGTGGAATTCGTCGATGTTGCCGCCACCACATCATTTTCTACAAACTTCTTGGCACTGTATCTCGGTAAGTACTGATCAGATTCTAATTTTTTTTGTTTTATTACCTTCACAAAATTATGCTCTTTAATTCTGCAAGAAAAAATAATTTTTTTTTTTTTTTTCAAAATTTCTTGGACACTGGTGCGTGACTTCAGATTTTGGCCTTGGACCCTGAAAGGGTTAATGAAGATCTGGTGATGATTGATGGGATGGGAGGAGGGGAGTGTGTGGATGGTGTTAGTGTTTAGAAGAGGAATCCCCTTCCATTAGGACTTGAGGTAGCAAGTCCTTTTTCGGGGTTACTTCCCTTCTTCTTTTAATGCCACTAGGACCAGCTTGAGAATCACTGGACCTCTGTCGCACAACAAATCTGTCCATAGAGCTCTGTACCTCCCGTTCCTTTACGATTTGTCTAAAATGGGCCACAACATTGTCATTGTAATAGTCACCAGCACGGCTTGCAATAGCTGTGTTAGGGTGATTTTCATCCATAAAGGTTTGCAGTTCAACCAACTATGCACACATTTCCTTAATTTTTGAATTAGGCACAATGGATTCCACAACTGGCATAGGCTTCTCAGGGTTAGCCCCAAACCCTTCAAAATATTTCTTAATTTCCATACTAATTCTCACTTTTTTTACCACAGGGTTGGCACTAGAAGCTTTCTTGGGGCCCATGGTGACTTATTTTGCAGAAACAAGCACCAAAAACAGTGATAATATGAAATGTACTGAATGTATTCTTAGATGCACGCACACTGGCTGGCTTGTAAACACTGGCACATATGGGGCAGTTCAGGCCACACGTGGACGTGTCTCGTACGAATCGCATCGAATACCGGGTTTTCGATCGGATACCGAGGCGAAATTTTTACGTTAAAATGCATTGAATACCGGATTTATCGAATACCGATGCCATCGAATACCGAGGGTCCACCTTATTTTAATTGTACCTTTTTCTCAGTAATTATATATAACACACTTTATACACAACTTACAAATTACAATGACCTTCATTCTAGGTGAATGGGCCTTTAATAAATGGGGAGAAATCAGAGTGGGAAAACATCACGAGCAGTGTTCCACAGGGGTCATTGTTGGGCCCCTTGTTGTTTACAATCTACATAAACGACATAGATGAGGTAATAAATAGTGACATTAGCAAGTTTGTCAGTGACACCAAAATAGGTCATAGAATTCATTCTGACGAGGGCATTAGAGAACTCCAGATTTGAATAGACTGATGTAGTGGTCGGAGAAGTGGCAGATGTAGTTTAATATAAACAAATGCAAAGTTCTAAACATTGGACAGGTAAATAACCATGCCACATATAAACTAAATGTACATCATAATATTACGGATTGCGAAAAGGATTTGCGAGTTCTGGTTAGTAATAATCTAAAACCAAGACAACAGTGCATAAGTGTTCACAATAAAGTGAACAGAATCCTTGGCTTCATATCGAGAAGCATAAATAATAGGAGTCCTCAGGTTGTTCTTCAACTCTATGTATCCTTGGTTAGGCCTTATCTAGATTATGTTGCACAGTTTTGGTCACCATATTACAGAATGGATATAAATGCTCTGGAAAACGTACACAGGAGGATGACAAAGTTGATCCCATGTATCAGAAATCTTTCCTATGAGGATAGACTGAGGACCCTGAATCTGCACTCTCTAGAAAGGCATAGAGTTAGAGGGGATATGATTGAGGTGTATAAATGGAAGACAAGAATAAATAAAGGGGATGTAAATAACGTGCTAAAAATATCTAGCCCAGACAGGACTCGCAGCAATGGCTTTAAGTTGGAAAAATTCAGATTCAGGAAGGATATAGGAAAGCACTGGTGTGGTAATAGAGTTGTGGATGAGTGAAACAAGCTCCCGAGTACAGTTATAGAGGCTTAACCCTTTCAGGGTCCAAGGCCCAAATCTGGAGTCACACACCAGTGTCCAAGAATTTAAAAAAAAAAAAAAATTGTTATTTATTCTTATGAAATCATAGAGAATCTTTTTGTGAAGGTAATAAAACAAAAAGTACGAAATTTGGTGGAAAACTGATGAAATTATGCTCTCGCGAATTTTGATGTGTCAGCGATATTTACGAATCGGCGATTTTGCCGACTTTGACTCCCATTTTAGGCCAGTTACATTATTCCAATCAACCAAATTCTTAGCTATTTCACTAGTATTACTTCTATTCTATCGATAGAGCACAAGAAATCGCCAAGTCAACTGTTTCAACTACAAAATAAAGTGATCGGAAATTGTTAATTTGGCCAATTTAACACAAAGTTCAAAATATTCCAATTTCAAAATAGGGTCCAGAATGAACAATGTAGGTATTCCTGGAACTAAACTAACATTTCCTCTGTTCATTAGTTATGTTTTGAGGCTTTACAAATAGATTCCATTTTGATTTTTTATTCACATAATAAATTTTTATTCACACCAAAAAATAGAAGATTTACTGTTATGCAATACTGTAATAATTGTATAAATATCATCACCATATTTGTGAATGTATATTAGACCCACCAGCCGACGTGTATTAGATGTGTGAGGTCGTTTGTTTACTCTTGAATATCGGCAAAAATTTAACATTTCTGCTACTTTGAGCTCAGTTTCAAGCCATTTCCAGTGCTAAAACCAATCAAAATCATCTCTATTTCTGTAATATGTCTTCCATTCTATCAAATGAGACCAAGAAATCGCAAATACAACTATAAAAAACATACGAAAAAACACTGCAAAGTTGCTGTTTTAATCGAAAAATCATGATTTCATTTTTTTTCTCTCATTATACACAGTGTGCTGCAGGATCTGCTTTATGTGGTGCACACATACCACATAGATGTATTCTCTCATATCTAGGCCCGAATGTACCACTCACAGTTTATCAGAGTGAGCTGAGCTCATGGCGTAGATCTACGGTTTGGACCCTGAACGTAAAGCCGTAGATCTACGGGACGGACCCTGAAAGGGTTAAACGTTGTATAGCTTTAAAGATAGGTTAGATAAATGCATAAGTGGGTGCGGGTGGGTGTGAGTTAGACCTGACTAGCTTGTGCTACTAGGTCAGATGCTGTGCTCCTTCCTTAAGTGAATGTGACCTAACCTGACTAGGTTGGGGCATTGGCTTAAGCCGGTAGGAGACTTGGACCTGCCTCACATGGGCCAGTAGGCCTGCTGCAGTGTTCCTTCTTATGTTATTATATAAATATGATCAATCAGGTTCCAGCGTCTCTGTTTTCCGAGATGATTAGAGTATATATTTATATTATCACACCGGCCGATTCCCACCAAGGCAGGGTGGCCCGAAAAAGAAAAACTTTCACCATCATTCACTCCATCACTGTCTTGCCAGAAGGGTGCTTTACACTACAGTTTTTAAACTGCAACATTAACACCCCTCCTTCAGAGTGCAGGCACTGTACTTCCCATCTCCAGGACTCAAGTCCGGCCTGCCGGTTTCCCTGAATCCCTTCATAAATGTTACTTTGCTCACACTCCAACAGCACGTCAAGTATTAAAAACCATTTGTCTCCATTCACTCCTATCAAACACGCTCACGCATGCCTGCTGGAAGTCCAAGCCCCTCGCACACAAAACCTCCTTTACCCCCTCCCTCCAACCCTTCCTAGGCCGACCCCTACCCCGCCTTCCTTCCACTACAGACTGATACACTCTTGAAGTCATTCTGTTTCGCTCCATTCTCTCTACATGTCCGAACCACCTCAACAACCCTTCCTCAGCCCTCTGGACAACAGTTTTGGTAATCCCGCACCTCCTCCTAACTTCCAAACTACGAATTCTCTGCATTATATTCACACCACACATTGCCCTCAGACATGACATCTCCACTGCCTCCAGCCTTCTCCTCGCTGCAACATTCATCACCCACGCTTCACACCCATATAAGAGCGTTGGTAAAACTATACTCTCATACATTCCCCTCTTTGCCTCCAAGGACAAAGTTCTTTGTCTCCACAGACTCCTAAGTGCACCACTCACTCTTTTTCCCTCATCAATTCTATGATCCACCTCATCCTTCATAGACCCATCCGCCGACACGTCCACTCCCAAATATCTGAATACGTTCACCTCCTCCATACTCTCTCCCTCCAATCTGATATTCAATCTTTCATCACCTAATCTTTTTGTTATCCTCATAACCTTACTCTTTCCTGTATTCACCTTTAATTTTCTTCTTTTGCACAGTGTTGCAGAGTGTTGAATAGAATACTTGAAGTCTCTTAACACATGAGAACTTCTATACAATGAAAGTTTCACAAGATATCTCAATTTCTGGTGACTAGAGAATAAAGCTCCAGACCAATAGCTTTTCAATATAAGTTAAAATGAGTAAGCATTGAAGACCTCTATACCCAGAGAGGTACTGTACTGACTACTATTCTCCACTCACCTCTGACATAAGCTCGCATCAGGCGGGTAGTAACCAGAGGTAAGGTCAAACATTAAATGGTTGTTACCATTGGTCAATGATCCATCCTCTATATATATATATATATATATATATATATATATATATATATATATATATATATATATATATATATATATATATATATATATATATATATATATATATATATATATATATATATATATATATATATATATATATATATATATATATATATATATATATATATATATATATATATATATATATATATATATATATATATATATATATATATATATATATATATATATATATATATATATATATATATATATATATATATATATATATATATATATATATATATATATATATATATATATATATATATATATATATATATATATATATATATATATATATATATATATATATATATATATATATATGAAAACATGAGAAAGATGAAAATGAATAAGTAATATTATAAAGACGATTAACATCGTTTTAGCTATTAATGATTATAATCGCAATGTAATATTAGATGAACAAAAATGGAAGACATATATAGAGAAACCACATGTGAGCATGTGACCCGAGCCATTCACATTGTCGGTCACCAACCAAGAGAACTTATGAAAACCAGGATATTTTTTTCTTGAATTCCTCGTTCAAAAACCAATTTGTTCAACAAGTAATGCAGTCAACAACTGAGGTTACACTGTATGTAAAATGTCTATTTAAAGTCAAAAGTATTAAAAAAGTATTACTTGGGGTATTTTTGGCAACTGTTGTTTATTATCTGTTATTTGTCATTCGCATTTGTTGATATATATTTTTATTGTATCAGATAAACTTAAAAATTTTAAAGTTCTAACCTTATTTAAGTTTTTTATATACATCTTTGAGGGTACATATTAATAAATATTACCCTCAGTTGAAATGAGCATGTTGGTTAGCTAATCCTTTTTTCCAAACCCAATTGAATGTGGAATGAAGCATGACAGATATGTGAGTAAGCATGTGTGTTCTTGGTATTAGATAAAAAAAAAAACTGGAAATGCATGGCTCCTACTCTCAAACCTGTGATATGCTTAGCAGTGTGTTTTTCTTCAAGTCTGATGATCTGAATATTTAGATTTGCTTCTCTTAAATGTAATTTATGTTTACACAAATATGATTATCGTTTATTTAGCTAATTGTTCATGATGCAATACTTATTTATGAAAAGGTTTCAGTTACTAAGAGCTTTTATATAAATTTAACTATGAAAATTTACAAGGCCCCAAAACAAGTTTGAAATATAATATCTTTAGGTATATCATATAACTGGCAGACGTCTAATATAGAAGTCAGCGGTTTGACAAGACACCTTTAACTTGTTTGCAGAATTTTGTTGAACCATCAAGATTACAATGACAAGAGCACTTTGGTCCTTAACTGCCTGCTTTCACCACCATCTCTGCCACAACAGCCATCTCCACCATATATAGTCTTGGTTGTCAGCTCATCTTATCATCCTCCCCACCCACCCTCCCTCTTCCCCATAAATTCAGCCAATCTGGAAATGCCCAAGCGGGACATCAAATACAAGCTCAGGACTTGAATATTGATAGTGCGTGAGACTTACCGGCTTGTCCAGTTGCAGCTTGTGTACAGTATTGCTTAGTTTGTATTTTATTGATGAATGGATGTGTCATGTTATAGCTGTGTGCAACTTAGGGATTGTTACATGCTAAGTAAATTTGATCCTTAAGCAGTTATGAATGGTCTATTTTTCATAATTAACCTAAGGTATATGATACTGTTACTGCTATTGATTATTCAATGATAATTGGTAATAGACTTTTTTGCAAGTACCGTTTATACTGTTAATAATTTTATTAGACAATTAACTTGAAAGACTGAAGGAATTTTTATTTTTAGGATCTTTATGTAAATGAGGTTATTTAAGGAAATCTGTTTATTCATCTGTATGTATACTATTTTAGAGTTTTTACCATGTTATATTTGAATGGTAATTTGAAAACTTATTAAAGATATAAAGTTGTTTGCTATGGTAAGATATGCTCTAAAATATCTTTTGTATTGTTGCATTCCAGCTTCTAATCTTTAAAGAGGTCATTCACTACTTATTTTCTTAAAAGCATAATTGAGATTATGTTGCACTTTTTATTCATCAAACGTTACAGTACATATGATGATTAAAAAAACACTGAATGTGAAAGATAACTAAAGAAATCCATTCTCTCTCAGGGCAACAAGGACATGGATAGGCATATTTTCTCTCTGGGATTTATTAGATATAGATAAATATCTTTCCAGATAAATAATGGGAATTGGACTGTACTGTGTATGTGTTTAATGTCAAAATGTGATAGGTTGTGAACATAAAGCATTTTGAAAATAAAACTTAAAAATTCAAATATATCTCCAAAACAGTCACTTGTATAAGAATAAAAAATTTCAAGGTTATTTTAAAAAGCTGCAACATAGGAAAGTTTCAACAGAGTTATTCCTTATAATCCTTGGAGAGCTAATAAGCCACTGAGGCAAAAGAGGACACAAGTAGTCTTGTTTTACCCATTTTCATACACAATCACTGTACTTTGTACAGCCTCACATTTATAACCTGGTGAGTAACAGCAAGTAGAGCTAAATGAATTCTTTCAAATTACATCTTGACTCATTTTAGTATATTAAATGGAAAATACAAAGGCATTCTCCCAGGAAAAATATTTTTAACATGCTTATTAAGGGTACACAACTCTGGAGCAATTTTTAATTACTAAAAAAATAATTTATTGGTTAAATCATATCCACATAAAGGTAAGGTATGACAGGTATACTAAAGATAAATGAAAAATCATGAAACTATAAGAAGTGTTAATATCAATGCTGATATGCACAAATTACCTGCACAGAGACCATACAATAAGTGTCAGGGGCCCGAGACTGTTCAACTGCCTCCCAGCATACATAAGGGGGATTACCAACAGACCCCTGGCAGTCTTCAAGCTGGCACTGGACAAGCACCTAAAGTCAGTTCCTGATCAGCCGGGCTGTGGCTCGTACGTTGGTTTGCGTGCAGCCAGCAGCAACAGCCTGGTTGATCAGGCGCTGATCCACCAGGAGGCCTGGTCACAGACCGGGCCGCGGGGGCGTTGACCCCCGAAACTCTCTCCAGGTAAACTCCAGGTAAACATAGGAGACTGAAACCAAGTTGGACAAAAAGTGATCATAAGTTTGTCTGCTGAGTGCGGTTCGTGTGTTGCTCTAATCACAGTAGTCAGACTTTTTATTCTTCAGTACTAATATAAATAATTTTTCAAGAAAAATTTTCTTGGTTACTATTGGCTATATGGTGAATATCATATCTTAAAGTTACTGGGGATTGGTCTATACAAATTGTGTTAATGTCATGTTTAAATACACATTGATTATAAAAATAAATCATTTTGAAAAAAAAATCACATTGTGATAAAATTCAAGCTAAACCATTAGTGATTGTGTATGAGGAAGTTTTCAGGGAAGTCAGTAGGTACCTTTTGACTGAGTATAGCAGTGAACAAGTCCTTTAAACTGGCGAGCGAGTCAAATGAACAATTTAAAGTAATCTTATATATCTGTTTCACAGCAATCTGTTTACCACAGGGTTTTTCTGTGCAAAAGTTTATATAGACATAGTACTGAAATCTATCACAGTTGTTTTATGTATTTGTAAAACCCCAACAGCCATTTACAAATCCTGCGGTGAATTTATAATTCTCTGTCTAATATCAGACACTGTAAGTGACTTTCTCCTCAGTTTCATAAATGTATAAAATTAATTAGAATAACATTCATTTGGGCATCCCAGCTTCAAGTGGGAAGTAAGAATTATGAAATCATTCATTCCGGTTTATTGTCTACTTTCTGAAACAAATTAATGAATGCAAATACTAGCCAAACTCACCACATATGGACAATTACTGCTTGCTTACTATTGTTATGTACATACCGTATTTCACGGCTTATTAGACACATCTTTTTTTCCATAAAATATCTGCAAAAACCACCTTGCATCCTATAAACTGAAGGTCAGTGGTGGGAGCTAAAAGTTTGGGGTGTGGGGTGGGCTGTAGCTCTCCCAGTTACGCCCGATGCTGAGCCATTGAAACTAAAACGAGTCCAGTGTTTCAAAATTACTGTAAATTAACATTTTGAGACAATCTATTTATTAAATGCTGATACTGTACTGGGATATTGACAGAAAATGAAATTACTCCTTAAGTAACACCTTCCTTTCTTATTTCTAAATTACCAAAGTCACAAAGCAGCATCATTTATGGAAAGCACTGTAAAATAATGCTGTCATATGCTACACTATCATTAGCACATGCTGGGTATTTTCACTTCATTACTAGGTACTTATAGTGTCAAATATTGCCAACCATATACGGTGGCCCAACAACAGCTGAAGCAGCCATTTTTGTTTATACCGATAGTCACTGACAAAGACACATCAGTATGCACTCTGGGACCCTCACTATATAGAGTTGCAGACACAGCAGCAACTCAGCCATCAGCAACTATTTCACCAGTTCAGATTGAGAGATCATCGGGGTGTTCAGGTGAGTACTTGGCCTATCGTAGGTTTCGACTTACCCATAAATCAAGCATAACCTTATTTCTACATGTAAAATTACCATAGGTTTCAATGGAGTAAATATTACTTGGTATTAGACTCTCTTAACTTTTTTTCTGATTATCATCTTCTAAATTGAGATGCGTCCAATGTATCAGAATGTCTTATAAGCCGCGAAATATGGTATATACTCTTCTTATATTCATCTAAAGAGTAAAATTAACAATACCATAACTGGAACAATTCACCAAAAACCCATATTTAGGAGAGCAACCTTAGGATGATGTTTTGGTCTGTCCCGGACCATTATCAAATCACAAGACACTGGTCCAGGATGGACCAAAACATCATCCAGAGGTTCCTCTCGTTAGTTTGGGTTTTTGGTGAACTGTACTCGCTTATTTGTGGTTGCTTTGGTTGAGTCTCAGCTCCTGGCCCCACCTCTTGGCTTGCTACTTGTGAGATTCACTGCCTCCTAGCCTTGTGGGCACTGCCATCCCTACTTTTTAAATTATTTATGGAGCCTGCTTCCACCACTTCCTCATTAAGATCATTCCACTTTCTGACCACTCTGAGACTGAAGAAGTACTTCCTGACATTCTAGTGATTCATACGCTTCTTGCCTCTCGAATAGCCTATTCCTGTCTACCCTATCAATTCCTCTTGAGTATTTTATGTGTTGTTATCTTGTCTCCACTGGTTCTTCTGCCCTCCAGTGTCATGAGATTAAATGCCTTTAAACTCTCCTTATAGCTCTTACCCCAGGAACAAACCTCATTGCATTCCTCTGGACTTTCTCTGGTTTCTTAACATACTTCATACTCCAAGAGAAGCCTAACATATGTTGTAAAAAGAGCTTAGAATGACCTTTTTTTGTGATTCCCGAAGGCTACTCTTAGATTTGCCAGACAAGTGTTGGTTGCAGAGGTCATTCAAATGATTCAAGCCTCTAAAGATATACCAGGCACTATGATCATCCTAGGTCTTTCTCTTTGAGCAAGGTCTGCAGCCTCTGTCCCTCAAGTCTATAGTCCGTGGTCATTCTTCATTATTTTGCAGTTGCTGGGAACTAATTCAGGCAACTGCTTACCCAACCAGTTTTATAGCTTGTCCATATCTATTTGGAACATTACCTTGTCCTCATCTGTTTTTATTTTCCTCATTAGTTTTATATCATCAGCAAACAGGGACACATTTGACTCAGTTGCATTAGCCAGAAACAGTACTGGTCCTAATACCAGTACTTGCTGAACCCTACAAGTTACTCTTCCCATTCTTACAAATCTTCCCCAACAATAACTCTTTGCTCCCTTTCCCTAAGGTACTCTTTTCATTGGTTTATGTTCCCAGTTATTCCTGCCTGCACTTTAAGAGTTTCCCAGAGCTTCTTGTCAAGGTACAGTATCAGATGCCTTCTTGGAGTCTAGAAAATGCAATCAACCCCTCCCCCCCTCTCTCTATATCTCTCTATCAATATCTCTGTCTCTTTCTCCCAGGTCTTACATCTGTTGCCTTGTCATAGAACTCCAACAGGTTTTTAAGATTTAAGATTTGCCATCTCTGGGTATTGTTTATGAAACTAGTTCTCTCCATATGTTTTACCACTTTCCTTCTGATAATCTTCTCCCTTACCATACATGGTATGCATGCCAGAGAAGGTGAAGACAGGCAGACGACTTCATGGTGGGCTCATTTAAGATGGATAGCGGGGGGTTCTGAAGTATTATAGTTATATACAACCAGCCACCGAACAATAGGTGACAAAGGCAGAAATATAAAGATATGGTTGACATCATAGCAGTAGCAGCAGCAGGCATGCACATAGGGCTAAAGCAGAGCTACTTATCATGGGGGATTTCAACCATAAAGAAATAGATTGGGAGCTCTGGAATCCACATAGACCAGAAATCTAGAGGGCTAAGTTGATAGGGGTTATTGGAGAAAACTTTTTGAGTGAGCATATTATCCCTTTGCTGTCGCGACCCCAAATCCTAAAGCGTCTGTGTCGCAAAATTTTTGAAAAAAAAAAGTTAATGGCACCAAAAGTGCAAAATTTGATGGAAAACTTGCATAATTACGCTCTCGTGAAGTTAGCGACCTCGGTGACATTTACGCATTGGCGATTTTGCCCACTTTGAGCCCTATTTTCGGCCAGTTCCATTGTTCCAGTCCACCAAACTCATAGCTATTTCTTTAGAACTCCATTTGTTCTATCAATTGAGTACAAGACACTGCCCATTTACCGATTTCAACTACCCAATAACGTGGTCAGAAACTGGCAATTTGGCCACTTTCATGCAAATTAAAAAATATGCCAATTTCACAATAGGGTCCAGAATGAACAATGCAGACATTCCTGGCATTAAAATAACATTTTCTCTGTTCATCAGTCACATCTCCAGGCCCCTCTTATATTACTCTTGCTTTCTATTTTGAATGTTTATTCACATAAAAAATAGAAGATTTACTGTTATGCAGACTACTGCATTATTGTAATAATTGTATAAATAATGTCAACCCATTAATGACTATGTATTAGAATGGCTAGTTGGACACTTATTGGACAACAATGTCATTTGTTTACTCTTGAACTTCGGCAAAAATTGAACATTTTCGCTATGTACTTTGAGCTCAATTTCAAGGTCCTTTTCATTGTAAAACCAATCAAAATCATCTCTATTTCTGTAATATGTCTTCCATTCTCTCAAATGAGACCAAGAAACGAGAATACAACCATAAATACTATATGAAAATACACCTCAAAGTCAGCATTTTAATCCAAAAACATGGTCAGAGCTTTTTTTTTTTTTCTCATGCACTGTGTGCTGCAGGATTTTTTTATACTGCACACACTGACCACACACATGTGGGTTTACTAGTTTTCTCCCACTTGATTTTAAGCCACTAGAATTTTGGAGTATAAATACGTCAAAAACACTGGCTCGTAAGACATATACATGTACAGTGGACCCCCGGTATTCGATATTAATCCGTTCCTGAGAGCTCATCGAATACCGATAATATCGAAAACCGAATCAATTTTCCTCATAAGAAATAATGGAAATCAAATTAATCCGTGCAAGACACCCAAAAGTATGAAAAAAAAAATTTTACTACATGAAATATTAAGTTTAATGCAATAGAATAATTACAATAACAATAAAATAATTGACACTTACCTTTAATGAAGATCTGGTGATGATTGATGGGATGGGAGGAGGGGAGAGTGTGGATGGTGTTAGTGTTTAGAAGGGGAATCCCCTTCCATTAGGACTTGAAGTAGCAAGTCATTTTCCGGGGTTACTTTCCTTCTTCTTTTAATGCCACTAGGACCAGCTTGAGAGTCACTGGACCTCTGTCGCACACCAAATCTGTCCATAGAGCTCCGTACTTCCCGTTTCTTTACGATTTGTCTAAAATGGGCCACAACATTGTCATTGTAATAGTCACCAGCACAGCTTGCAATAGCTGTGTTAGGGTGATTTTCATTCATAAAGGTTTGCACTTCAACCCACTGTGCACACATTTCCTTAATTTTTGAAGTAGGCAAAATGGATTCCACAACTGGCATAGGCTTCTCAGGGTTAGCCCCCAAACCCTTCAAAATCTTTCTTAATTTCCATACTAATTCTCACCCTTTTTACCACAGGGTTGGCACTAGAAGCTTTCTTGGGGCCCTTGGTGACTTACTTTGCAGAAACAAGCACCAAACACACTGATAATATGGAATGTACCGAATGTCTCCTTAGATGCGCGCACACTGGCTGGCTTGTAAACACTGGCACACACGGGGCAGTTCAGGCCACACGTGGACAGGTCTCGTACGAATCGTATCGAATACCGGGTTTTCAATTGAATACCGAGGAAAATTTTTTGCGATACAATGCATCGATTACCGGATTTATCGAATACCGATGCCATCGAATACCGGGGGTCCACTGTATTTTATGTTAGAATTCTGGCCAGTTTTGCTTCATAAATAGGCAGAGGGGGTTTCTGTACATGACACACCATAATCTCCAGACTAATTGGTGAGTGTTATGATTATAAATTCTCCTTCTGTTATATAAATGTGTATATGTAATCATTTATTAATTTTAACATACAGTCCACAAATTTATATTAATGCTTACCATAATTCCTGGTAATGTATATTTCATTTGAAATTAATATAGGTCAAGAGTGGCTTGTGGATATGACAGTAGTAGGTATCGAAGGGGGACATTTTGTGCGACCTAGGTGTCTCAAAATTCCTACTTGCCTATGTAACTTTGATAAATAATAATTATCTCTGTTACTATTTACTGGTATGTATCTAATGAGATACATCCAGGTAAATTTAATTTTCCACAAGGGCCACAAGATGTACTCCGGGATGCATTCTGTTCCAATGGAATGGCATAGGGCACACTACCAGAGTGCATGTGGTGTCATATAAACTGACACTTCACTAGTGAATAACCTTCCTGGCTATCGCTACTTGAATGGTCATCAAGAGGAATAAAATCAAAGTCCAGGTCATTGTCATCATTACTCACATCTGATTCCTGGCCATGTGAAAATATTAGTTTTCTTTTGCAGCAATGCACAATTACAACTGAACGTGAATGAGACAGACCAGCCCCAGAGGTGGAAGGTTGAGAGTAGCCAGGGTTTTTGGCATTATTTTAGATATGCCGAGCATTACTTTCAGTCACATATTCTTCAAAACCATAAAGTTCCTCTCCACTTCCACTTGTATCCGTATTCGAGCTGTCACTTGGGAAGAGGAGTGAGGTATTTCTTACTGTGAGGCATGGTGAATAAAGCATACTGAGATGGTGTTCCCATAATGCATTGTGGGTGCCCCAATTTTTTGTTTACCGTGCAGTGACCATGCAGACCCATTCTCTCGTATATAGGCCTACCAGCCTTCTCATGCTAAATTTGAAGCCGCAAGATTTCGGAATAGAACAACGGCACAGACCCTGGCATCAAAGCCGCAGAACAATGGCACAAACCCCAAAAGGGTTAAAATGCATGGAAAAAAATCACAAATCAATATGTAGGCCTAGCCATAGACACATCCACCCGCATGCATCGAGATGAGTAAAAAGATAACACAGCCAGTTAGGTCCAGTTCATGTATTGTGACTCATATGAGTGACAGTGTCCTGTAAATGTTCAACTGCAGCTAAATTGAGTGACATTGAAAGAGACAAAAATACTGCCATGCACAAGAAAACTGAACAACCATTTACTACATAAAGACAATGGAAATCTAAGAACCCCAATGGAAATCAAGGACCCCAATGGAAATAAGTTACCTGTCTGACATTTTTAGGTTATCCAGGGTAATTTACACACGTTACTATGTATTATAATAAGTGTACCTGTACCTAAATAAACTTATTTGAAAACCTAAGCGATGATGTATGATGAGGGAAACTGGTCTTTGTTCATTGCTGAACACTGTTTATTAGATTACCTCTGCAAAGAGCATTTTACTGACAGTTCAGGACTGAGATTTAGCAGATCTAGAATAATCACACAAACAGAGCATGTTTTAGCTGATGCAGATGACTGGCAAACTTGCCAGTTAGCTGCATCAGTGAAAAATAGCCACAAAACGAACCATAAACATGTGCTTTTATACATAAAGCCTCAGGCTTAACATAACACTTTTTACACAAATAATCCACACATAGGAAAAAGGAGCATATGACGATGTTTCAGTTCGACTTGGACCATTTACAAAGTCACCCTAACAAAAAGAAGAGGAGGGAGTATGTATAGGCCAGCAGATGTGTGGGTTATTCGTGCATTGTTCCAGTCACAGTATTGTGCCTTTTTATTAATTTTAACTTTTTTTACAATTATTACCGCAGTCTGATCACAGACAGGGCCGCGGGAGAGCTGACCCCTGAAACCCACTCCAGGAGTTACACTCCAGATATGGATATTGCTTCTATTTTTTTTTTTTTTTTTTTTTTTTTTTTTACAAAAAATTAGCCATTCAGGCTTGGGGGGGGGTCCATGACAGAAGAGCATCTTGTTCACCATAAAATATGATAATTCTAGTCCTAACACATAATTTTAGGTAATGCATTTCAGTCATCCAATCATATGAATGATGAAACAGGTTTCAAATAATGAGTTTGGATAATTACAAAAAATTTACATAGATTTGCATCAGATTTATGATGTGCATTTTGTGGAGAGGTTCAATTTAGGGGTGACTATAAGGTAAGAGTATTTATAATTAATTATATACAGTTGGGCCCTGCTTTACAGCATTTTGCCTTATGGCATTCCGCTAATACGGCGATGTCAAATTATGACCAAATTTGCTATACAGCAAGCAGTCTTTCAAATATGGCGCGTCCCACCCAGTTTGTTTACATTGTCGTTGACCACATCTATTATGTCAGGAAACTTTCCAAAATTTCAAGTGTTTTAACCCTTTCAGGGTCCGTGCCGTAGATCTATGGCTTTACGTTGAGGGTTCAAACCATAGATCTATGCCAAAATTCTAGCGGCGTCAAATTTAGTTTGAGAAGACTGGTAGGCCTACATCTGAGAGAATGGGTCTGGGTGGTCAGTGTGCACACTATAGAAAAAATCTGGACGGCCACATGGCATTGTGGGAACGCCGCCAAAGAAGCTTTGTTTATTGTGCCTGATGGCAAGGAAGCTCTCACTCCCCACTCACTCTCCAGGCGAATTCTGATTCTCTTCTTCACAACTTACAGTTCTAAGACTGATGGAAGTGGAGCTGAAGAGGAATTCTATGGTTTTGAACCATATGATACATTGGTGCCATGTCATACAATGGTATCATATAGAACAATGTGACATATGGTACATTGTACCATATGGTACATTATACTATATGGTACATTATACCATATGGTACATTGTACCATATAGTACAGGGTACAGGGACCCTAATGGAAATAACTCTGTCTGACACTTTATGGGTTATCCTAGGCCCTCCAAACATGCTGCTAAGTATGATATTCTATGTACTATATATACGACCGAAAGAGTCAAAGGGTTAAAGATATGAGGGGGGGGGAAGAAACAAGCCATCAAGACTGGACCTAGTATTTACCCCAGATACACCTGCCATAGGTGAAACTGAATGACAGTTTCCTGGGTGATGGTGATAACGCAGTCTGAAACTTAGTGGAACTGATAATAGATGTAAGAACAGCAAGTGGAGAGCACAAGAATTCAGACTTCAAATTCCTGAATTCTGTGCATTGGGATAAAGGACTGGAAGGGAAGTCAGTGAATGAAATGTCAGGAAGCAAAGGATAACTTCATGCTCAGAAAATGATGAAATAGTACAAGCAATGCGGGAGGTGCCAAGAATAAGAATAAGCATGAAAGTTTGGGTTTTGAAAACCAGGTATACAGTGGAACCTCTACTTGCGAGCGCATCCACGTGTGAGTTTTTCCAGATACGAGCAGTTGATGGATTGATTTTTTGCTTCCGTACACGAGCAAAATTTCCATAAGCAAGCAGACCTCCAGGGAGGTTCCTTGATGCTGGTGAGGGGCTCTTGTTCTTGATCTAGGGAATTGTATCTCATTTGTTTGTTGGGCTGTCTTATTGAAACTTGGGCAATGTATGATGGAAAGATGCTTCTTAACATACACCAAAAATGAAAGAAATCAGAGCATAAATGATGGAGTCCACTTTTCAGCAATTAGCCACCCCATGGTGGTATTTTCGTATGGTTTTTATGGTTGTATTATCATTTTTTTTGTCTCATTTGATAGAATGGAAGATATATTACAGAAATAGTAGATATGATTTTGATTGCTTTTACGACAAAAAGTACCTTGAAATTGAGCTCAACAAGGGAGAAATGCTTGTTTGCTTGACTATGTTCATGAGTAAACAAATGACGTCACTGTCCATTTCAATATGCAGTCGTGAATGGGTTGACATTATTTAAACAATTATTGCAATAAGGCATAACAGTAAATCTTATATTTTTTGTGTGAATAGAAATTACAAATTATTTATATTGTAATAATAATAATAGTATAATAATGTACTACATACTTAATAATAATTATAATAATAGACGGCTTCAAAAGGCCGTCACTAGATGGCAGTGTTTACCACAACAAAGAGGGAGCGGTTGTGGCCGCCTCCACCTGTTACATAATGACATATTTCATTCATTCTAGAGTATATATCAGGTTTCTATGTTATTTATATTGTTTGTTATGTCATATTAGATGAACTATGATAGATAAATAAGCTGTAGAGTTGATGATAGCGAAATATTCAAGGAGTATTTTATCCTGTCTCCAGACAAACTCTCATCAGCCGCCGCTGCCGCCACACACATATAATGACATATTTTATTCATTCTAGAGTATATATCAGGTTTCTGTGTTATTTATATTGTTTGTTATGTCATATTAGATGAACTGTGATAGATAAATAAGCCATATAGATGATATTAACGAAATTACTCAAGAAGTATTTTGTCCGGTCTCCAGACAAACTGTTGTCCACCGCCAACACTGCCCATACCACTACATGAATTACATATTTTATTCATTTTAGAGTATATATCAGGTTTCTATGCTATTTATATTGTTTATTATGTCATATTAGATCAAGTGAGATAAATAAGCCGTAAAGTTGATATTAGCGAAATTATTGAAGTACAGAATTCCACTGGAACAGATTAATTGCATTTCAATTAATTTAAATGAGAAAAATTGACTCTGCAAACAAGCAAATCCAGTTGTGAGCAAGGTCATGGAACGGATTAAACTCGCAAGTAGAGGTTCCACTATATTGCATATGCTTAAAGTTGGTGCGTCTATGATGGAGAAACCAAGGGCTTTCGGCCTCATCAAAGCAAAAATTTGTATGAATAAAAGTAATGTAGTGAATATAAGATTTTGTACAATTTGTAATCCTAATTGTGACATGAAAAGAATGTCAAATAAGTCCCCATAGTTGAATAATATGAAAAATATCAGTGTGTGGATTGAGCAGAAAATCAAGAAAGGTGCCCTAATTAATGTCTTTATGATCAGGAAGAAAGCCCTATCCTATCATATCCTAATTATGAAATATTGTGTAATCAAGTAGAAAAGCCTGAATTAGAGTTCATATAGTTCTGGTTAGTTCCACCAGTAGAAGTATGTAATTGGCTGCATAATATCAGTTTTAGTGAGTCTGCTGACTCTGCTGTTGCCAGGAATTTCCCTGCACAGAAGAAATTATTTCTGAGGGAGGTTACAAACTTGAGCAAGTATTAAATGATAATGAGACAGGATTACTTTTGAAGTTAATGTTATCAAGAACTTCAGCAAGCAAGAGAAAAGTGCACTTGGCTTCATGCAGCAAAGGGTATTTTGTTACTTTGCACTAATGCAAAGTGCCAGCCAGTGCTTATTTATCACCCTCAGAATCCCTGTGCTTTGAGAGGTAATTGGTAATTGATTGCTTCTGGAATTATTTTATTCCTTCTGTTAAGATGTACTTGCTCAGAAAGACCCTTGCATTGTTCAAGGTTCTCCTCACTTTTAATAATTCCCATAGCTGTTCTTAACTCTTAAAATTTGTTGGCCCAGATGCGATGGTTGTGCCTTTTCACATCTTAGATGCTATCGCTGATTTTTGGGATGATTAAGAAATTAAAGTGCCACTACATATGAAAAGTGGTGCAGAAACTCCTCACAGCAGTGGCTGACAACAGACACACTGGATTGCCAGAGTTTTGTCATAAATTGAACACTGCAGATACAATAACCAGCATAAAAGTTTTAATGGGATGAAGCACTCCAATCACAAGAACTTCAGGCTGGAGAAAATTTTGGCCTAATGTGGTGAATAAATTTGTAGTTTTTTTCTCAATAGATAGTCAGGTCCAGGAAATTTCAGATCTGCCAGGGAAAGGGTAAGGTAAGGGTCATTGAAGTTATGGAAGCAGAAGACTTTATACAAATAAATTCTTAGAAGATTACAAAGAATAAACTGCAGAAGAATAGTTGACGGAGCTCAAGTCCAAGATAGATGGGAGGCAGATAATATAAGAGGATAAGGTAGAACCACCTTTGAGATACAGTTAATTCTGCAACAGTTATGCAAGTCATTTAATGTATTTCTAATTTTTTTTATTACTGAAGAGGACCTTGACACATCTAGAAGCATTGTTTTGAAGCAGGCTTTGTAGCAGGCAATTATGCCTTTTCATTGCCTGTGTAATGTATTGGGGGTAAAACAGACTGTAGATGCATTACAGAATATAGTACTAACAAGTACAGAACTCTGCGTCAACATGAGCCAAAGAACTACAGTCATCCACCTCAGCCCAAGAACTACAGTCATCCACCTCAACCCAAGAACTACAGCCATCAACCTCAGCCCAAGAACTAGTCATCCACCTCAGTTCAAGAACTACAGCCATCCACCTCAGCACCATATCAACCCTCTCCACTTCTTTGAAGATTATTGACATGCATCAGCATCCATAATTTAACCCTTTCAGGGTCCAGAGGCCAAATTTCAAAGTGTGCACCAGGGTCCAAGGAATTTTCAAAAAAAAAAAAAAAATTAATTTTCTTATGAACTGGTAGAGAATCTTTTTCTGAAGGTAATAAAACAAAGAGTCCGAAATTTGATGGAAAACTGACAAAATTATGGTCTTGCGAATTTTGATGTGTCAGCAATATTTACACATCAGCGATTTTGCCGATTTTGACTCCCATTTTAGGCCAATTACATTATTCCAGTCAACCAAATTCTTAGCTATTTCACTAGTATTACTTCTATTCTATCGATTGAGCACAAGGAATTGCCAAGTAAACTGTTTCAACTACAAAATAAAGTGATTGGAAATTGGTAATTTAGCCAATTTAATGCAAAGTTTCGAATATTCCAATTTCAAAATAGGGTCCAGAATAAACAATACAGGCATTCCTGGCACTAAACTAACATTTCCTCTGTTCATTAGTTACATTTTCTGGCTTTACAAATGAATTCCATTTTGATTTTTTATTCACATAATGAATTTTTATTCAAACCAAAAAATAGAAGATTTACTGTTATGCAATATTGTAATAATTGTATAAATAATATCACCACATTTATGAATGTATATTAGACCCACCAGCAGGCGTGTATTAGACGTGTGAGGTCATTTGTTTACTCTTGAACATCGGCAAAAATTTAACATTTCCGCTACTTTGAGCTCAGTTTCAAGCCATTTCCAGTACTAAAACCAATCAAAATCATCCCTATTTCTGTAATATATATTCCATTCTATCAAATGAGACCAAGAAATCGAAAATGCAACTATAAAAACATACAAAAAAAAACACTGCAAAGTAACTGTTTTAATTAAAAATTATGGTCTAAATTTTTTCTCTCATTCTGCACTGTGTGCTGCAGGATTTGTTTTATGTGGTGCACACATACCACATTGATGTATTCTCTCATATCTAGGCCCAAATTTACCGCTCGCAGCTTATCAGAGTGAGCTGAGCTCATGGCATAGATCTACGGTTTGGGCCTCTTCAAGGGGGGGCTCCTTGGCGTGGTGAAGAGGCTCTTGGTCTGAGGAATTAGACCTGTCGGTCTACTTCCTCAGACCGAACCTAATTACCCCCCAATCCCCCGTTCCCTATCCCATCCTCCCCATCCTCCCCTTTTTCCTTTCCTCCTCCTCCTCCCCACCCTTCCCTTTTGCCCTTCCTTTTTGGCCTTTTTTTTTTTTTTTTTTTTTTTTTCCACAGGCACGCTAGTTCCTAGGTAGGGGAAAGGGTACCGGGGCCCATCCCATTCCATTGAGGTTCTTGGCGGTGGCGTAGTTTGCCGTGGAATCTGGATTGCCTGGGGATGTCCTGATCCCTCTCCGGTATCCCGGAGAGTGGCTTTGGGTGTCTCTCGGGCGACGGGTGTATCTCTGGAAGCCACCTTTCGGATTCCGGGGGTGGTGGCCGAAGGAGGTATGCTTTGTGGCGGATTTCCGGCCGCCTTCTCTTTTGTCCACCGAGGTAGCTCGGCAGATGTGAGGTTGCTATCCCGGATTGCCGGTTTACTGGCATGATGGGTAGGGTATGGCACGGGTTCCATGCTGCATCTGCGCTACTTGCGGTGCTGAGGTCCTCTTGGGCGCGGAGGGAGATTTCTGGCCCTTTCATTCCTCCTAGGAACTATCCCTCCCTGGTCCCCCCTTTTTTTATTCTTTTTTTTATTTTTCTTTTCTTTTCTTCTTTCTTTTTTTTTTCTTAAAAACAAAAAGAAAGAAGTAACCTAACCATGGCAGCCCTAGTCCATGAACCTGCTACCCCCGGGCCCCTTCTTGATACCGCATCCCGTTCTGAACCCACCCCGTCTTTGGACCACTCTTCGGACACTCCTCATGCCTCTGTACCTCTTGCCGGTGCTGTTTCCTCACCCGCTTCAGGTACTGAGGCCTCGACTGACTCCTTCAATTTATCTGACCTTCGCTCTCCTCTGACTATGCTTCCGGCCTCTCCCTCTACGGTGTGGCAATTTTCAAATCGCCGGCCCATTCCACGTCGGACCAACTCTGGTCCCACGCCTAAACGACAACGACAATTACCTGCTGATGATACTTCTCCACCTTCTCGTTCTTCTCAGAAAAGATCGACACGTCCTTCACTACCTTTCCACGCTCAGTTTCAGACTGCACAATGGACTAAATTCTTCACTTTACGACCGACTTCCTCTACTGCCTATCTTTCTGACTACAGTATTGGCAAGGCACTCCTACGCCATGTTGGTAAAGATATTTCTTTTCATGCTCTTAAGAGCGGTACGCGCATCATCACCGTACAGAATGCTACCCAAGCTCATGAGCTTTCTCGTCTTTCCCATATCGATACTGTTCCTGTAACTATTGAAAAGCATCATTCCCTCAATTCTTGTAGTGGTACCATCATTCTGCCCCATACCATAGTTCAACAAAATTTCCAGACATGTGGCACTGACATTCTTGAACAGCTGGAACTCCAAGATCTCCCAATCCTCAAGGTAGACACTTACGTTCTTCCTGCCCGCGGGCGGAGACGATACCCTAGCAATGTGGCTCGTTTAACGTTTGACAGCCGTGAACTCCCATCCTCAGTTTATGTAGCAGGACATCGGTTACAAGTTCAAAAGGTGATCCCTACACCGCAACAGTGTAGAAATTGCTGGCAATTTGGCCATCCAGCGAAATACTGCAGATCTATCGCCGAATGCCCAGTCTGTGGTGCCAATGACCATTCTAATACGTCTTGCAATCGACCTCCCTCTTGCCTTAATTGTCATGAGGCTCACCCTTCGTACTCTCGCCGTTGTCAGGTCTACTTAAACGAGCGGGAAATCCGTTACCTCAAAAAGGCAGAAGGTCTCCCTTATGCCATAGCAGTTTCTCATCTCCGCCTCCAAGGGAGACTACCTCGTGTTTCTTATTCCCGTGTTTCAAAACGTCCCCCCACTTCTGGTATCCCATCTTCTGCACCCACCTCTGTGGTTACCTCTCCCATAGTCACTCCTGTAGCTAATTCTTTTGCTGTCCTCGGCTCAGACGTCCCTACTTCAACATCTCAGTCTGATCTTGCTTCTTCGTGTTCTTTCTCACAAGCCTCAGTAATGACGAGATCTCGTATGACACCTCCTCCCAATCGTCCCTCTACTTCTCAAAAAGTCAAAAAAAGGTCCGTTAACACCTCCTACCCATCTTCCACCTCCTCATTTTCCCTTCCCTGTCTCTGTACCTGGTTCTCCCCCTCTCACTGGCTCTGTTACAAGTGTAGAGGTTCACCCTCCTCCTCGTACTGTACCTTCCTCCCCTGTTCCCTCCCAAGTTTCTTCCTCTTCGGCCACCTCCCAGGTTTCTGCCTCTTCTGTCCCCTTCCATGCTTCTCCAGTTCCCTCCACCCTTCTGTCTCCCCCTACCTTGGTACAGTCCATTACAGTTCCAATCTTTACTCATCCTCCCCCTACCATTTCCAATATTGTCTCCCATATGACATCTCTGAATTCTGAAACACATGAAGCAATCTCTGAATATATTGCAGAGACCAAACCATCAATGGACACTGATCCACCCTCCGCTCCTTCTCTCTCCTCTACTCCATCTGCGCAACTCCTTTCTTCACAGCGCACCGTTCCTTCGCTGCTTGAACGTTTTTCCACTGCCTCCGCATGTGGACTTTTCTAACCCCTCTAGTCTGTAGGAACCCTTACCTGCGGATTTCAGGTATCTTTATCATTGCCAATCATGGCCTATTTACAGTGGAATATACGCGGCCTCAGGGGTAATCGGGGTGAGCTTCAGATGTTACTCTCCCAGTTTTTCCCTGTTGGTGTTTGCTTACAGGAACCAAAATTACACTCTGCTGTTATCTCTCCCATCTCAGGCTATAATTTATTGTATTCTTCAGATCCTTTTCCTGATGGGACTTTTAATGAAAGTGCCCTTCTTCTACGCACTGATATTCCGTACCATCAGCTATTTGTTCATACTTCGCTGCATTACACAGCAGCCCGTATCCACTTGCATAGGTGGTATACGCTCTGTTCTTTATATCTCTCTCCTTCTCGGGCATTATCTATTCCGGATATTGCCTTTCTTGTTTCGTCATTACCACCACCGATTCTGTTACTTGGTGATTTTAATGCCCACCATTTCCTCTGGGGGGGTCTCACTGTGATTCCCGTGGCATTCAGTTAGAGGCTCTTCTTGCCACCCACCCCCTCCATGTTTTAAATACAGGTACTCACACCCATTTTGATCCTCGGACTCACACTCTCTCTTGCATCGATCTCTCAGTCTACTCTTCCTCCGCCGCATTAGACTTCACTTGGTCTGTTCTTCCGGACTTACATGACAGCGATCATTTCCCAATCATTCTTACTTCCCCTTCATATTCACCACCTCTTCGCATCCCACGCTGGCAATTTGATCAGGCAAATTGGAACCTTTACTCACACCTAACTGTTTTTAGAGAGGTTCCTTCTTCGTCCTCCATCGATGAGCTTTTACACCTCTTCTCGTCCTCCGTTTTAACCGCAGCTTCTCATTCTATACCCCAAACTTCGGGCAGGCATTCTCAGAAATGCGTGCCTTGGTGGTCTCCTGCTTGTGCTCGTGCAGTACATTTGAAACGCGCTGCATGGGGCAGGTACCGGTACAATAGAACCACAGAGAGACTTCTTGAATTTAAGCAGAAGCGTGCTATCGCTCGCCGTGTCATCCGTGACGCTAAAAGCACTTGCTGGCGAGATTATGTCTCCACCATCACCTCTGCTTCCTCTATGAGTGCAGTCTGGAAAAAAGTACGAAAACTGAGTGGTAAATATTCTCCTGACCCGGCTCCTGTTCTGCGGGTTGCCGGTGTTGATATAGCAAACCCACTAGATGTTGCCAATGAAATTGGCAATCATCTGGTCCGTATTTCTCAGGGACTCCATCTATGCCCCTCATTTCTTTCCTCAAAGTCTGCCAGAGAGTTAGCACCCTTGGACTTTTCTTCTCTCAGAGAACAGTATAATGTGCCTTTTACACTTCAAGAACTGGAGGCAACACTCTCAGCTTGCCGATCATCGGCAGCTGGGCCCGACGACATTCATATTCGTATGATACAACATTTACATCAGTCAGCCCTTGCAGTCCTATTACGCCTTTACAATCTTATTTGGTCACAAGGAGTTCTTCCACAGCTGTGGAAATCCGCCATTGTTCTCCCTTTCCGCAAACCAGGCACTACGGGACATGAAACCTCCCACTATCGTCCCATTGCTCTTACCAGTGCAGTTCGCAAAGTGATGGAACGCCTAGTAAATAGACGTTTAGTGTGGTATTTAGAGACACACAACAGTCTCTCCACTCGTCAATATGGCTTTCGTAAGGGACGTTCTACCATAGACCCCTTACTACGCTTGGATACGTATGTTCGTAATGCCTTTGCGAATAACCACTCAGTTATTGCCATATTTTTTGACCTTGAGAAGGCATATGACACAACTTGGAGGTATAATATTTTAGCCCAAGCCCACTCCTTAGGCCTTCGAGGCAATCTACCATCCTTCCTTAAGAACTTTTTAACTGACAGGCATTTCCATGTTCGGGTTAATAATGTGCTCTCCCCGGACTTTATCCAAGCTGAAGGTGTCCCCCAGGGATGTGTTCTGAGCACAACACTTTTTCTCCTTGCTATTAATGATTTGGCCTCTAGTCTTCCATCAAATATTTGATCATCACTCTATGTTGATGACTTCGCTATTGCCTGTGCAGGCCCTGACTGTCACCTTATTACAGTTTCTCTCCAGCATGCAGTCGACCGTGTTTCCAATTGGGCCACCACACGTGGGTTTAAATTTTCCAGCACTAAAACCCACCAAATTACTTTCACTAGACGCTCTGTCATCTCCGATCATCCTTTGTACCTCTATGGCTCCTGTATCCCTGAACGTGATACAGTCAAGTTTCTGGGCCTCCTCTTTGATCGTAGGTTATCCTGGAAACCTCACATTACCTCTCTGAAGGCAACTTGCCACAGCCGGCTGAACCTCCTTAAAACCCTTGCTCATCTTTCATGGGGAGCTGATCGTCGAACCCTCCTTCGCCTACATTCCACCCTTATATCGAAACTTGATTATGGTGACCAGATCTATTCAGCGGCATCTCCTGCTACTCTCTCTAGCCTTAACCCCATTCATCACCAAGGATTACGTTTATGCCTTGGTGCTTTTCGCTCTTCCCCAGTTGAGAGCCTCTATGCAGAAGCGAATGTTCCATCCTTATCTGATCGCCGTGATGCCCATTGCCTTAGCTACTATGTACGCTCTCATGATCTCCGCAATCCTTCCATTTATAGAATGGTCACTGATATTAGTAGACATTCTTTATTTGTTCACCGCCCCTGTTTACTCCGTCCCTTCTCTCTTCGCCTTCATTCGCTCTTGTCTTCTCTTCAATTACCACCTTTCTATGTACATGTAGCATCTCACTTTTCCTTACCCCCCTGGGAAGTTCCAGCTGTTCGAGTCTGTTCTTTCTCTCTCCCTTGCTCGAAAGCCCAACTGTCTACGGTCGCTTCCCGCTCTCATTTTCTTGACCACTTTCACTCTCATTCTCATGCCATTGCTGTGTACACAGATGGCTCTAAGTCTTCTGACGGCGTAGGATTCGCAGCAGTGTTTCCGGACAGCGTCGTACAAGGGCATTTACTATCTTCGGCTAGTATTTTTACTGCTGAATTGTATGCCATCCTTACAGCACTTATCCGTATTGCATCTATGCCTGTGTCATCATTTGTGGTTGTCTCAGACTCCCTTAGTGCTTTACAGGCTATACAGAAATTTGATACACCTCACCCCTTAGTCCTCCGTATCCAACTTTGGCGACGCCGCATCTTTACCAAGCATAAAGATATTGTTTTTTGTTGGGTCCCTAGTCATGTTGACGTACAGGGCAATGAACAGGCAGACACTGCTGCGCGGTCAGCAGTACATGACCTACCAGTTTCATGTAGAGGTATTCCATTTACGGACTATTTTGCTGCAATATCTTCCCAACTTCACACCCGTTGGCAACAACGTTGGTCTACTATGCTCGGCAACAAACTTCAATCTATTAAACCGAGTATAGGTTACTGGCCGTCTTCTTATCACCAGTGTCGAGGTTGGGAGACTACTCTCTCCCGTCTTCGCATTGGCCATACTCGTCTTACTTGTGGATATCTCATGGAGAGGCGCCCTGCTCCTCTCTGTGAGAATTGCCAAGTTCCATTATCAGTCAGCCACATTCTGTTGGACTGCCCACTTTATCAACGAGCACGCAGAATTTACCTCCGTCGTCGTCTTCGCTCTGCTGCTCTCTCTTTACCTTCCCTTCTCGCTGATGGACCCACCTTTCATCCGGACTCTCTCATTGACTTTTTGACAACAACTGACTTACTTCACAAATTCTGATACCTTCAGCCCTTTCTACTTCAATCTCTTGCTACCCCCTACCCCCGTACTATCCCCTGCCCCGCTGTTTTCTGTAACCTACTGATCATCCCTCCTCCCTTCTGCCATCCAGTACCCTCGCTTCCTTCCCTACCCTGCAGCGCTGTATAGCCCTTGTGGCTTAGCGCTTCTTTTTTTATTATAATAATAATACGGTTTGGGCCCTCAACTCAAAGTCGAAGAACTACAGCAATGACCCTGAAAGGGTTAAAGTAAAGAAAATTGTCTTATTTTATTTTGTTTAGACTTATGAGACTAAAACCTTGTTTGGCTTTATTGAAGGTACTTAACCCTATTTTTGGCAGATCATCTTCAATTAGTTTAACATAATTTTGTGAAACACTTTGATATTTGGGAATGTAAACCCTTTGTGTTATACAACAGTCTACTGTACATACCTACCAAGCTGTGTTTGTGGGGGTCAAGACTTGGCTCCTAGCCCCAATACTTTTTTTTTTTTTTTACACAGGGTTTGACAAGGTTAAGGATCCCTAGCTTTATTGACAAGTTAAGAGTTGTTACCTACATCAGCTCATTTGAAAGCATTTTTATTGTTATGAGACATACAAGTAGGGAACAGGATGAAGTTGGAGCCATCTGTGGGCCAGCATTTTCATTTGATCAACTACCTCGTAGACATCATAATGCTGTACGAGTGTGTTACATACTCAAATCATCCTGGGGATAAATGATCTCAGATGAAGTGATGTTCTGGAGAAGGGTACAGCCAGAGTGAAGTTGCTGCTTTCTGCCCGTCTTGTGGTAAAGAAGCTCTCCTCAAAGTAGATCCAATAATAATAATAATAAGTTTATTTCTTTGTTAAGGTTACAATGTGTAATTACAATTTTGATTTGCTAAGTACAAAGACTCTCTCTCTCTCCCTCCTCCTCTCTCTCTCTTCTCCCTTCTCTCTCTCTCTCCCTCTCTCTCTCTCTCTCTCTCTCTCTCTCTTTCTCTCTCTCTCTCTCTCTCTCTCTCCCTCTCTCTCTCTCTCTCTCTCTCTCTTTCTCTCTCTCCTCGCCCTCTCTCCCTCTCCCTCTCCCCTCTCCCTCTCTCTCTCTCTCTCTCTCTCTCTCTCTCTCTCTCTCTCTCTCTCTCTCTCCCTCTCTCCTCCCTCTCTCCCTCCCCTCTCTCTCTCACTCTCTCACTCTCTCTCCTCTCTCTCTATCTTCCTCTCTCTCTCTCTCTCCCTCTCCCACTCTCTCTCTCTCTCTCTCTCTCTCTCTCTCTCCTCTCTCTCTCTATCTCTCTCTCTCTCTCTCCCTCTCTCTCTCTCTCTCTCTCTCTCTCTCTCTCTCTCTCTCTCTCCCTCTCTCTCTCTCTCTCTCTCTCTCTCTCTCTCTCTCTCTCTCTCTCTCTCTCTCTCTCTCTCTCTCTCTCTCTCTCTCTCTCCCTCTCTCCCTCTCTCTCTCCTCTCTCTCTCTCTCTCACTCTCTCTCTCTCTCTCTCTCTCTCTCTCTCTCTCTCTCTCTCCCTCTCTCTCTCTCTCTCTCTCTCTCTCCCTCTCTCTCTCCCTCTCTCTCTCCCTCCTTTTTTTTTTTTTTTTTTTTTTTTTTTTTTTTTTTTTTTTTTCTCTCTCTCTCTCTCCCTCTAACATAGGGTTTGACAAGGTTAAGGATCCCTATCTTTATTGACAGCTATATTACAGGTTAAGGATTCCTAACTTTGTTGGCAAGCTAAGAGCTGTTACCTACATCAGCTCATTTGAAAGCATTTTTATTGTTATGAGACATACAAGTGCAGGGACAGGATGAAGTTGGAGCCATCTGTGGGCCAGCATTTTCATTTGATCAACTGACTTTATCTCGTTGACATCATTATGCTGTACGAATGTGTTCCATACTCGAGTCATCCTGGGTATGTATGATCTCAGATGGAGTGATGTTCTGGAGAAGGGTACAGCCAGAGTGAAGTTGCTGCTTTCTGCCCGTCTTGTGGAGTAAAAGCTTGTTTCAGCTGTCTTGAAGTGGATCAATGTAGTATTTTGACAATATGTGGCCTTGTGCATAACAGTAAGACCACTCACATCCCTCCTATGTTGGAAGGCTCTGCTGAAATGACAGATCTATCCAGGATGGGTCAGGCGAGAGATGAGGCGTCTTGCTCTGTTCTCTACTCTGTCAAGCAGTCGCAGATGAGAGGGGGGGGCAGGCAAACCAAGAAAGTGGAGCATACTCAAGGTGCGAGCGTACTTGTGCCTCGTACAGGATCTTGCAACCCCTACTGTCAAGCAGATGGGAGATACGGCAAAGTGCTCTCTCTCCCTCCCTCTCTCCCTCCCTCTCTCCCTCCCTCCCTCCCTCTTTCTCCTCTCTCCCTCCTCTCTCCTCTCTCCCTCCCTCCCTCTCTCCCTCCCTCCCTCTCTCCTCCCCTCTCCCTCCCTCTCTCCCTCCCCTCTCTCTCTCCCTCCCTCCCTCCCTCTCCCTCCCTCTCCTCCCTCCCTCTCTCCCTCCCCTCTCCCTCCCCTCTCTCCCTCCCTCTTTTTTTTTTTTTTTTTTTTTTTTTTTTTTTTTTTTTTTTTTTTTACACAGGGTTTGACAAGGTTAAGGATCCTAGCTTTATTGACAGCTATATTGCAGGTTAAGGATTCCCTAACTTTATTGGCAAGCTAAGAGCTATTACCTACATCAGCTCATTTGAAAGCATTTTTATTGTTATGAGACATACAAGTAGGGACAGGATGAAGTTGGAGCCATCTGTGGGCCAGCATTTTCATTTGATCAACTGACTTTATCTCGTTGATATCATTATGCTGTACGAATGTGTTCCATACTCAGAGTCATCCTGGGTATGTATGATCTCAGATGGAGTGATGTTCTGGAGAAGGGTACAGCCAGTGAAGTTGCTGCTTTCTGCCCGTCTTGTGGCATAAAAGCTTGTTTCACGCTGTCCTCGAAGTGGATCCAAGTGTGGTATTTTGACAATATTGGCCTTGTACATAACAGTAAGGCCACCCACATCCCTCCTATGTTGAAGGCTCTGCTGAAATGACAGATCTATCCAGGATGGGTCCAGGCGAGAGATGAGACGTCTTGCTCTGTTCTCTACTCTGTCCAGCAGTCGCAGATGAGAGGGGGGCAGGCAAACCAAGAAAGTGGAGCATACTCAAGGTGTGGCGTACTTGTGCCTCGTGCAGGATCTTGCAACCCCTACTGTCAAGCAGAGTGCGAGATACGGCGAAGTGCTGTAAGCTTCCTGGCTGCCTTGTTTGCAAGATTTACAACATGATTCTTCATGGTTAGTTTGAGTCAAATTTCACCCCAAGGATATCAACTTCTTCTCCAGGTGCCAACATCCTCCCATTCATCCTTACTACTGCGCCAGCATTACCATCATGGTGCCTAGAGCGATCATCATTTGCGTTTTCTCAGGTGCAAATGTTGCTTGCCATCTATTTCCCCAAGCTGATATAGCTCTCAGCTGGTGATTGATGTAACCTTAGAGCAGCTGGCATTTCTTCTCTTGGATAAGTGAATGTCAGTGTACAGTCGTCTGCATATGCATGTGATTCTGGGATGAGATGAAGAAGGTCGTTGAAGTAGACATTCCATAACAGTGGACCCAGCACGCTTCCTTGTGGAATGCTTGCCCCAATAGGATGCCTTGCTGATTCCGTTCCATTGAGGACTACACTTAGAGATCTACCATGAAGGTAATCACTGAGGAGACATAGCGTAGAGCCTGCAATTCCCAGTGCTTGAAGTTTTGCTAAGAGGCCCTGGTGCCACACCGGTCGAAAAGCGCCAGCAATGTCCAGTGCCACCACACAGCTGACTTTGGATTCATCCAGTGACTGGTGCCACTTAGTGGAGGAGGTTTAGCAACAGATCAGCAGCAGAGTAACCTTTCCTGAAGCCATATTGACGATCACAAAGTAGTGAGTGGTAGTCAAAAAAAAATCTGTCCTTTGTCTTGAGATAATTGTTTCAAGGATCTTACCAGTGATTGACAGGAGTGACACTGGTCTGTAGTTGCTGATTTCTGCTCTGCTCTTCTTTTTTTGTGAACAGGGACTACATTTGCCTCTTTCCATGAAGAGGGCCATTTACACTGTACTAGGCAGTGCTGAAAGATGCGAGTTAGAGGTGCTGCTAGCTGGTCTGCACATCTTCTCAACAATCTTGGGCTCAACTTATCTGGGCCCTACAGCCTTTTCTTGGTCAAGTGATTTAAGAAGAAATGCACCTCCTCCTGCCTTATTGTCACCACTGACAGTTTTGACACAGTTCTTGCAGCTAGCCAAGGAGGGTCCCTTGCTGGATCAGGAACTTGCATTTTGGTAGCAAAGTGTTCAGCAAAGAGGTCCGCCTTCTCTTGACTACTAGTAGAGGTGGTCCCATCCTGTCGATTTAGAGGTGGAATAAGTTCATCAGGCAGATAGCCTTGTCTGTCCTTGACCAGGGACCACCAGGTTTTGGAGCCTACCCTACCTGATGCTAACTTTCTTTTAGTGTCCACCTCCCATTTAGCAATGGCCCACTTTTGAACATCACCCATATGCCTACAGGCTTGCATGTGCAAGTTCCTGTTATAGGTGGTAGGATGTCTCTTATACCTTCGCCATGCTTTGTACTTAGCAGTAGCAGCCTCTCTCTGTAAAGCCAAACCAAGGGTGATCTGTAGGCTTTGTCACATATTGCGGTGAGGAATGTGTTCTTGTTGCAGATTAAGGATGTGTCCAGTGAAGGCTTTCACTTGGTTGTCAACATCCCCTGGAGAAGAGCATTCCAGTCGGTGGTGGCGAGCTCAGAGCAAAGGGCTGGCCAATTGCCACCTCTTTCCCATAGCCAGGTTGTGCGTGTGGACTCCTCACCTCGTTCTGTTGGGATCTTAAGTGTGGTAAAAACAGCCTTGTGGTCAGGACGATCCAACGTAGGCCGGGGGGAGGGGTTGACAAGTGACTATGCCTTCTGCCAGATCACTCCTCCCTCTCTCCTCCCTCCCTCTCCTCCCTCCCCTCTCCCTCCCTCCCTCCCTCTCTCCCTCCTCCTCCCTCCCTCCCTCCCTCCCTCCCTCCCTCCCTCCCTCCCTCCCTCCCTCCCTCCCTCCTCCCTCCTCTCCTCTCTCCTCCCTCCCTCCTCCCCTCCTCCCTCTCCCTCCCCTCCCCTCTCTCTCCCCTCTCTCTGCCTCTCTCTCTCTCTCTCTTTCTCTCTCTCTCTCTCTCTCTCTCTCTCTCTCTCTCTCTCTCTCTCTCTCTCTCCCTCTCTCCCACCCTCCTCCCTCCCTCTCTCTCTCTCTCTCTCTCTCTCTCTCTCTCTCTCTCTCTCTCTCTCTCTCTCTCTCTCTCTCTCTCTCTCTCTCTCTCTCTCTCTCTCTCTCTCTCTCTCCTCCCTCTCCCTCCCCTCTCTCTCTCTCTCTCTCTCTCTCTCTCTCTCTCTCTCTCTCTCTCTCTCTCTCTCTCTCTCTCTCTCTCACTCTCTCGCTCTCTCTCTCTCTCTCTCTCTGATACAGGGTTTGACAAGGTTAAGGATCCCTAGCTTTATTGACAAGCTATTTACAGGTTAAGGATTCCTAACTTTATTGGCAAGCTAAGAGCTGTTACCTACATCAGCTCATTTGAAAGCATTTTGATTGTTATAAGACATACAAGTAGGGAACAGGATGAAGTTGGAGCCATCTGTGGGCCAGCATTTTCATTTGATCAACTGACTTTATCTCGTTGACATCATTATGCTGTACAAATGTGTTCCATACTCAAGTCATCCTGGGTATGTATGAACTCAGATGGAGTGGTGTTCTGGAGAAGGGTACAGCCAGAGTGAAGTTGCTGCTTTCTGCCCGTCTTGTGGCATAAAAGCTTGTTTCACACTGTCCTCGAAGTGGATCCAAGTGTGGTACTTCGACATATGCATGTGATTCTGGGATGAGATGAAGAAGGTCGTTGAAGTAGACATTCCATAACAATGGTCCCAGCACACTTCCTTGTGGAACACTTGCCCCAATAGGATGTCTTGCTGATTCCATTCCATTGAGAACTACACTTAGAGATCTACCATGAAGGTAATCGCTGAGGAGACATAGCGTAGCCTGCAATTCCCAGTGCTTGAAGTTTTGCTAAGAGGCCCTGGTGCCACACCCGGTCGAAAGTGCCAGCAATGTCCAGTGCTACTACACAGCTGACTTGGGGTTCATCCAGTGACTGGTGCCACTTAATGGAGAGGTTTAACAACAGATCAGCAGCAGAGTAACCTTTCCTGAAGCCATATTGACGATCACAAAGCAGTGAGTGGTAGTCAAGAAACTCTGTCATTTGTCTTGAGATTATTGTCTCAAGGATCTTACCAGTGATTGACAGGAGTGACACTGGTCTGTAGTTGCTGATTTCTGCTCTGCTCTTCTTTTTGTGAACAGGGACTACATTTGCCTCTTTCCATAGAGAGGGCCATTTATACTGTACTAGGCAGTGCTGAAAGATGCGAGTTAGAGGTGCTGCTAGCTGGTCTGCACATCTTCTCAGCAATCTTGGGCTCAACTTGTCTGGGCCCACAGCCTTTTCTTGGTCAAGCGATTTAAGAAGGAAATGCACCTCCTGCCTTATTGTCACCACTGACAGTTTTGACACAGGTCTTGCAGCTAGCCAAGGAGTGTCCCTTGCTGGATCAGGAACTTGCATTTTGGTATCAAAGTGTTCAGCAAAGAGGTCTGCCTTCTCTTGACTACTAGTAGAGGTGGTCCCATCCTGTCGATTTAGAGGTGGAATGAGTTCATCAGGCAGATAACCCTGTCTGTCCTTGACCAGGGACCACCAGGTTTTTGAGCCTACCCTACCTGATGCTAGCTTTCTTTTTGTGTCCATCTCCCATTTAGTGATGGCCCACTTTTGAACGTCACCCATATGTCTACAGGCTTGCCTGTGCAAGTTCCTGTTATGGGTGGTAGGATGTATCTTATACCTTCGCCATGCCTTGTACTTAGCAGTAGCAGCCTCTCTACAATGAAAGCCAAACCAAGGCTGATCTGTAGGCTTCGTCACATATTGCCAGTGAGGAATGTATTCTTGTAGATTAAGGATGTGTCCAGTGAAGGCTTTCACTTGGTTGTCAACATCCCCTTGTAGAAGAGCATTCCAATCGGTGGTGGCGAGCTCAGAGCAAAGGGCTGGCCAATTACCTCTTTCCCGTAGCCAGGTTGTGCGTGTGGACTTCTCACCTCATTCTGTTGGGATCTTAAGTGTCGTAAAAACAACCTTGTTGTCAAATGATCCAACATAGCCGAGGGGTTGACAAGTGACTATACCTTCTACTAGATCACTCACTACCTCCCTCCCTCCCTCTGCTCATTTACACACAACCATAAAAAAGAACATTTGAATTACATAGGTTAAGGACCTGCTGGTACATTAGTTCCACTACTGTTATCAGCATATAAGTGGCACACCGTTAATGCAAAACTAAATCAATCGAGTTGTTCTTTGTATTTCAATGGATAAATTGAGAATTGATATTAGACACTAAAAAGTGATTGTGTTTGAAAAAGCAAGAATTGGATTTCAGAGAGGACTTATGTAATCAGGGTTAAGAATATAAAAAATATACAGGTATTTTATATTTGTTAATAAAGCTTATTAAAATGAATCCTTTTACAGTAAGCTTAACATATGAGGGGTAAGATAATGAGGGAATGCAATGTGAGGCAGTAGGTGTTAAAAGGGTGCATATGTTTGGACATCTCATCCCAGTAAATTCAGTGATACTTGCATTTGGAGTACAGATAGGATGCATATAAGTTTTAGGCAAATGTAGTTTTGTACACAGATGTTAATGAAATGTACTACTGTGAACTTATGATTATCCTAACTAATTTACGGTGTTTGGGTAAACAATAAAAGGATGATTTTATTAGTGCAAATGATAGAACAAACATTTGGTCATATTTTCTAAAAGAGAAAAGGATCATTTGGAAGGAATGGTAGAAGCTAGTGGAGTCTGGCCTTCACCTAAACACTGTCACTAATAATTTTTTTCCACAGTGACATGTAACATTTTATTTTTTCAAAATAATTGAAGAAAGTAAGTTCAAACTTTAGTGTGTAATAACTGGGTGAAATTGTTGTTCACATTGTGATAGGGAAGTAGTTATGTGAGTGGTGGTGATAGTAGTTACAAAGCACTGCTTGCTGATGCTTACACATACAATTTAAACATGGTTACACATTTTTATAGTGCTAAACTTATGTGGATCATCTAGCACAAAGAATGGTGCATGCTTGAATGTATCTGCTATTTACACAGCAAGAACCCTACTATCAAAGCCAGACTTCGCCAATATACATTTTAACCCCTAAACCCTTTCAGGGTCCAGACGCAAGATCGGAGACTTGTCCGCAGGGTCCAAGAATTTAAAAAAAAAAAAAAAAAAATTTTTATTTTTTTCTAATGAAATTAATAATTTGGCCAGTTTAAAACACAATTCAGAATATTCCATTTTCAAAATAGGGTCCAGAATAAACAATGCAGACATTTTTGGCACTAAACTAACATTTCCTCTGTTGATTAGTTACATTTTCGGGCTTTACAAATAAATTCCATTTTGATTTTTTATTCACATAATGAATTTTTATTCAAACCAATATATAGAAGATTTATTTTTATGCAATATTGTAATAATTGTATAAATAATATCACCACATTCGTAAAAGTATATTAGATCCACCAGCTGACGTATATTAGAAGCGTGATGTCATTTGTTTGCTCTTGAACATCGGCAAAAATTTAACATTTCCGCTGCTTTGAGCTCAGTTTCAAACCATTTTCAGTACTAAAACCAATCAAAATCATCTCTGTTTCTGTAATGTATCTTCCATTAGTACATAATGTAAAAGTATATTAGATCCACCAGCTGACGTATATTAGAAGCGTGATGTCATTTGTTTGCTCTTGAACATCGGCAAAAATTTAACATTTCCGCTGCTTTGAGCTCAGTTTCAAACCATTTTCAGTACTAAAACCAATCAAAATCATCTCTGTTTCTGTAATGTATCTTCCATTCTATCAAATGAGACCAAAAAATTGCAAATACAACTATAAAAAACATACGAAAAAACATCGCAAACTTGCTGTTTTAATCCAAAACTAGTCTTTTTTATTTTTTCTCTCATTATGTACCATGTGCTGCAGGATTTGTTTTATGTGGTGCAAACTTACCACATAGATGTATTCTCTCATATATATGCCAAAATTTACAGCTCACAGCTTATATGAGTGAGCTGAACTCATGGAGTAGAACTACGGTTTGGACCTAGAACTCAAAGCCGTAGACCTTCGGCACGGACCCTGAAAGGGTTAACTATGGCATACCCTGAAATAAAATTTCTTGTGTGTGGAAAAATTTTGAAAATTAAAAAAGCATTTTTTCTTATAGTTTGAAGGAGTCTGTTTTTCAAAGTAGAATAAAATAAAAAGGAGAAAAATCAGATGAAAGCTTACAATTGCATGGTGTGTTAAAGTTGGCAAAAAATTATCGTTCATCTTCAATAGTGGCATAAATGCACCAGTAATATTCATGTTTTGCAATTTATTGAAGACAAGTTTTGACTGTTTTTTGAATTTTTTAATGTTTAAAATGTCTAACACTATGTACACTATATTCGTACGATGTTAGATGTGTTTCAAGGTGGTTTTTAGGGGTGGTTTTGGGTAAAAGAGCTTTAAATTTGGAGGCTGTCAAGAGTAAAATGGTTAAAGAAACAAACTTATTGTTGACACACACATTCACTCTGGCAATACTTACACTAGCTTAACCCTTTCATTGTTCAGACCCCTGAAATTAACCATGTCAGTGACTATCACATAGAACTACATCATTGAGACTAAGGTCCCTCATGTAGTTCTACATCATGAGCTCAGCTCACTGAGGCAAGCTGTGAGCAGTAAATTTTGGTCTAGATATGAGTTTGTGTAGTGAGTGTACACAATATAGAAAAAAATCCTACCCCACACAGTGCATGATGGGGAAAACAAAACTGTGACCGTGAGGTGTTTTTTTGTATGGTTTTTATGATTTTATTGACTATTTCTTGGTATCATTTGATAGAATGGACGACTGAAATAGAAATGATTTTGATTGGTTTAAGGACCATAAGTAGATTGAAACTGAGTTCAAAGCAGTGGAAATATTCAATATTTGCTGATATTCCTGAGGACAGGCAAAGTCCCCATACACCCCCCTGGTCTATTTTTTATGGGTTTTTAATATGTCTGATTCAGTTATTGGGACACCGTAAACTATGACCAATCATTCCTGGTTATATTTATTATCCAAGTTACAGAGTAAATCTATTTTTGTGTGATTAAGAATTCAAAATGGAAGAAAAGTGTAATATAGGAGAAGCCTGGGGATGTAATTAATGAAAAGGGGAAATGTTGTTTTAGTGCCAGGAATTTCTACAATGTGTATTTTTGTATTCTGTTTTAATAAATTGGTATTTTTTTTTTATTTTGTGTAAAAATTGGGCAGTTGAAATACAGTAGACTGTTATTTTACACGGTAGTTATGTTCCTGAAAATGCCGTGTTAGATAAATCCGTGTTAGATAAACTGAAGAACTTATGGGAAAGATAGGGTTACATTCCTGGGAGCCCCAAAAAAGTCAAACAACTTTTTTTTTTAGACCTCCCGATCTTACAAAAATAAAAGGGAATACAGTGGTACCTTGACTTATGAGTTTAATTTGTTCTGTGACCAAGCTCATGACTCAGTTTCCACATATATTAAATCCATTTTCCTCATTGAAATTAATTGAAAGGCCATTAATCTGTTGCAGTGGAATTCCTGGCTCTCAGGAGGCAGAAGAAAATACTTTAATATAATGTTAATATCAAATCTATGGTTTATTTATTTATCACAATTGATCTACAGTGGTCCCCCGACCTATGATATTAATCCGTTCCTGAGAGCCCATCGTAAAACAAAATGATCGTAGGTTGAATTAATTTTCCTTATAAGAAATAATGGAAATCAAATTAATCTGTGCACGACACCCAAAAGTATGAAAAAATAAATTACCACATGAAATATACATTATCTACTCTACTAAATGAAGAATAAATGACACTTACCTTTATTGAAGCTGCAGCAATGACTGATGAGACACTGTGTCCTGGGAGTGCCTTTTCCTCCTGAGTAATGTAGGTCCTGTTTGGCATTTTCTTCCAGAACAGGCCTTATCACACTGTGTATGCCACTACAATTCTTAAATTTTTCAAACCAGCCTTTGCTGGCCTTAAATTCACCAATATGAGCACTAGTTCCAGGCATTTTTTCCTTTTCACCTGGGTGTTAGTCGACTGGTGTGGGTCACATCCTGGGAGACAAGATTAAGGACCCCAATGGAAATAAGTTAGACAGTCCTCGATGACACACTTACTTTTTTGGGTTATCCTGGGTGGCTAACCCTCTGGGGTTAATTGTTCCTCGGTATTCTAGATAAGCCACACCAACAACGGTGCTACAGCAGCAGCAGCAGCAGCAGCAGCAGCAGCTGACAGTGCTATAGCAGCAGCAGCTGACTGTGCTACAGTAGCAGCAGCAGCTGACAGTGCTACAGCAGCAGCAGCTGACAGTGCTACAGAAGCAGCAGCAGCTGACAGTGCTACAGCAACAGCAGCAGCTGACAGTGTTACAGCAGCAGCTGACTGTGCTACAGCAGCAGCAGCTGACGGTGCTACAGCAGCAGCAGCTGACGGTGCTACAGCAGCAGCAGCTGACGGTGCTACAGCAGCAGCAGCTGACAGTGCTACAGCAGCAGCAGCTGACAGTGCTACAGCAGCAGCTGATGGTGCTACAGCAGCAGCAGCTGATTGTGCTACAGCAGCAGCTGATGGTGCTACAGCAGCAGCTGATGGTGCTACAGCAGCATGGTGGCTTATTTAGCAGTTAGAAGCACTAAAAACACTGAAATAATACAAAATGTTCCAAATGTATGCTTGGGAATGACCACTTTGGCTTGTAATCATTGGCACACTAACTGAAGGCAGGCTGGCTTAGGCGCTCTCATGCGGACAGACATGTGGACGCGTACCGGACGAATGCTGTAGGTCAAGTTTTTCAACATATGTCAGTGTCAAATTTTTACGCTGAAGAGCATTGTAGGTCAGTTTTAATGAAGGTTGGGGACATCGTACGTCACTGTATTATGATATAATAAACAATATGAATAATGTAGAAACATGATATATACTCTAGAATGAATAAAATATGTCATTATGTGATGAGTGGTGGCGGCCACTCCTGAAGTAAAACTAATTATCGCTCTGACCATATCTTGCCCTTCTGAGGTCTTATTATAAGAGAAAACGGAGTGTTTGCGAGACTAACTGCACTAGATCACTAGTTTCGTAAGGAAAACTGAAACAAATGTGATTTTCTCATGTTTTTCTTTGATTTCATGCTTTAATTCAATGGACATCATCCTCCTCTTCTTCTCAGCACTGTCCTTTGCACTTGCTTTCTTAGGACCCATGGTTAGAAAAAAGAAATTTGGCAAAATAACGGCACAAAAAGCACAAAACACTGGGATGCTGGGCAGATGTCATGGTGTTTGGCACGCCAACTACTGGAAGCATATCTGAAGTTTGCTTGTAACATGGATTTTGACTCATAACTGAAAGCAAAAAATCGACCAAGCAATGGCTCGTAACTTGGAAAACTCGTAAGTTGGGGCACTCGTAAGTCAAGGTACCACTTTATGTAATTGTATTCATTGTTGTGATGTATTATGTTGTTTTCACTGCTAAAGACTACAAGTGCAACAGAAATAATACTACAGTGGAACCTTGACTTATGAGTTAATCCATTCGGTGACCTAGCTTGTAACTCAGTTTGCTCATATATCAAATCAATTTTCCTCATTTAAATTAACTGGAATGCCATTAATCCTTTCCAGCAGAATTCCTGCTTTTGGGGATGCAGGACAGAATACTTCAATATAATGCTAATATCAACCCTATGACATATTTATCTATCACAACTGATCTATGACATAATAAACAATATAAACAACATAGAAACATGTATGCGCGGAGCCCCAGACCGACATAATGAGATTAGTCACGAGGGAGCATTCACCAAATTCAACTTCAATAACAAAAACATAAAGTGGGACCAAGTAAACCAAGTCCTAACCGATATAAGCTGGGAAGATGTACTAAGCAACACAGACCCCAACTTATGCCTAGAGCAGATTAACTCGGTGGCACTCGATGTATGCACAAGGCTTATTCCTCTAAGAAAAAGGAGGAGTAGATGTAAAACAGAAAGAGACAGGCGCTCCCTTTACAGGCGACGGAAAAGAATAACAGAGCGGCTAAAAGAGGTCAATATATCTGAAATGCGTAGGGAGACACTGGTCAGAGAAATAGCAAGCATCGAACTTAAGCTAAAAGAATCCTTTAGGAGTCAGGAATCGCGGGAAGAACTAAAAGCCATAAATGAAATCGAAAGAAACCCAAAGTATTTCTTCTCCTATGCCAAATCAAAATCGAGAACAATGTCCAGTATTGGGCCCCTACTTAAACAAGATGGGTCCTACACAGATGACAGCAAGGAAATGAGTGAGCTACTCAAGTCCCAATATGACTCAGTTTTTAGCAAGCCGCTAACCAGACTGAGAGTCGAAGATCAAAATGAATTTTTTATGAGAGAGCCACAAAATTTGATTAACACAAGCCTATCCGATGTTATCCTGACGCCAAATGACTTCGAACAGGCGATAAATGACATGCCCATGCACTCTGCCCCAGGGCCAGACTCATGGAACTCTGTGTTCATCAAGAACTGCAAGAAGCCCCTATCACGAGCCTTTTCCATCCTATGGAGAAGGAGCATGGACACGGGGGTCGTCCCACAGTTACTAAAAACAACAGACATAGCCCCACTCCACAAAGGGGGCAGTAAAGCAACAGCAAAGAACTACAGACCAATAGCACTAACATCCCATATCATAAAAATCTTTGAAAGGGTCCTAAGAAGCAAGATCACCACGCATCTAGAAACCCATCAGTTACACAACCCAGGGCAACATGGGTTTAGAACAGGTCGCTCCTGTCTGTCTCAACTATTGGACCACTACGACAAGGTCCTAAATGCACTAGAAGACAAAAAGAATGCAGATGTAATATATACAGACTTTGCAAAAGCCTTCGACAAGTGTGACCATGGCGTAATAGCGCACAAAATGCGTGCTAAAGGAATAACAGGAAAAGTCGGTCGATGGATCTATAATTTCCTCACTAACAGAACACAGAGAGTAGTCGTCAACAGAGTAAAGTCCGAGGCAGCTACGGTGAAAAGCTCTGTTCCACAAGGCACAGTACTCGCTCCCATCTTGTTCCTCATCCTTATATCCGACATAGACAAGGATGTCAGCCACAGCACCGTGTCTTCCTTTGCAGATAACACCCGAATCTGCATGACAGTGTCTTCCATTGCAGACACTGCAAAGCTCCAGGCAGACATCAACCAAATCTTTCAGTGGGCTGCAGAAAACAATATGAAGTTCAACGATGAGAAATTTCAATTACTCAGATATGGTAAACATGAGGAAGTTAAATCTTCATCAGAGTACAAAACAAATTCTGGCCACAAAATAGAGCGAAACACCAACGTCAAAGACCTGGGAGTGATCATGTCGGAGGATCTCACCTTCAAGGACCATAACATTGTATCAATCGCATCTGCTAGAAAAATGACAGGATGGATAATGAGAACCTTCAAAACTAGGGAGGCCAAGCCCATGATGACACTCTTCAGGTCACTTGTTCTATCTAGGCTGGAATATTGCTGCACACTAACAGCACCTTTCAAGGCAGGTGAAATTGCCGACCTAGAAAATGTACAGAGAACTTTCACGGCGCGCATAACGGAGATAAAACACCTCAATTATTGGGAGCGCTTGAGGTTCCTAAACCTGTATTCCCTGGAACGCAGGGGGGAGAGATACATGATTATATACACCTGGAAAATCCTAGAGGGACTAGTACCGAACTTGCACACGAAAATCACTCATTACGAAAGCAAAAGACTTGGCAGACGATGCACCATCCCCCCAATGAAAAGCAGGGGTGTCACTAGCACGTTAAGAGACCATACAATAAGTGTCGGGGCCCGAGACTGTTCAACTGCCTCCCAGCACACATAAGGGGGGATTACCAACAGACCCCTGGCAGTCTTCAAGCTGGCACTGGACAAGCACCTAAAGTCAGTTCCGGATCAGCCGGGCTGTGGCTCGTATGTTGGTTTACGTGCAGCCAGCAGCAACAGCCTGGTTGATCAGGCTCTGATCCACCAGGAGGCCTGGTCTCAGACCGGGCCGCGGGGGCGTTGACCCCCGGAACTCTCTCCAGGTAAACTCTCCAGGAATGAATAAAATGTGTCATGTGATGAGTGGTGGCGGCCATTCCTGCTCCCACTCTACTCATATGTTCCCATGTTCTTATTATAAGAGAAAATGGAGTGTTTGAGGCTAACTGCACTAGATCACTAGTTTCATAAGGAAAACACAGAAACAATATATTTATAAATAAGAAATATTGTATAAAAACATAATAGAGAATGTAAAGAAATAAACTGGTTTTATAAAGTGTACGTACACATTTACCTTGGAGAAGAGATGCTGGCAGTGTGGCGTATGCTGTCAGTGGCTCCATAAACCCCAACAACAACAGCAGCAACATTGGAGGAGTTCATTTCGTTTTGTCCTTTTTCACTTGCTTAATTGCTTAGATTACTTGCTACACTCTTAATGCTACACTTTATCATTGAACTTAACTGCTACAGTTTGGTTTTTATTTTTTTTTCACTTCCCTATTCACTGATTTACTTACTACACTCTTAATGCTACAATCCACAAGCTGCACACCTTGCTTTAATTTCATGGACATCATCCTCTTTTTTTTTTTTTCTCAGCACTGTCCTTTGCACTTTCTTAGAACCCATGGTTAGAAAAAAGAAAATTGGCAAAATAACTGCACAAAACACAGGCAAAACACAAGAAAAATGCTTCCACTGTGAGGTAAACACTTGCACTGCTTAGCGGATGTTGTGGCATTCGCTGTGCCAACTAGTGGTGGTTTTCTGAAGCTCACTTGTTATTATTATTATAATGGAGAAGCGCTAAACCCATAGGATTATACAGCGCCTGTGGGGGAGGGAGGGAAGGTATTTAGGCTTAATTTAGGGAACTGGAGCATAGATTCAATTCCCTAGCTCAAAAGCCCCTCACCAGCGTCAAGGAACCTCCCTTGAGGGGGAAGCTCGCTCGTACCTCGGATTTTGGCTCGTACCTCAGAGCAAAAAATCAACTAAGTGGTGGCTCGTATTTAAAAAAACTCACATGTTGGGGCACTCGTAAGTTGAGGTTCCACTGTATTTCTTACCTTAAATTGTGGGTGCTGGTGTTTGTGGATGATTGTGAAGAGAATGGAGAGTTATGCTGCGGCCCTACTGGGCTGAGGTGTATAGCAGAGGTTCTGGTACTGAAGTCAACGATTGTGCTGGAGTGTGCATAAGTTCTGTAATGGATTTCTGTTCTATTTTACCCGCAGTACATTATACAATTGAAGGTCAGGCATCAATTGCTCTAGACACCATTTCAGGGTCCTGTTCAGTGAAAAAGTCTAACTTCAAGTCAGTCAGTAAATCAGTCAAGTCAGTAAGTCAGTCAATAAAGTCAATCAATAAAGTAAGTCAAGTAAATCAGTCAGTCAAGTCAGTCAGTTATTCATCACACAAACTCATATATTTACCTCATTCTTTTTAATTGCACAGACTGATGCTTCATTATGGCCACAGGCTCTCTCTTGTCTAATAGTATCTCTATTTTCATTTACCTAAATGCTTATACCTTTTCTTGCCACTTTCAGCAACACTGGTATGCCTACTGGGTGCCATGATTGCTTGGCAGATACAAGATATGGTAATTAAAAGATCAAAACACAATTCACAAACACAAATAGCTCCTAGGGATCATTCGTACTGGACACGTATTCACGAAGGCTGGGATAAGGGTGTCGGGGGGTGGCAGGGGATGGCGGGAGGTCTCCCATGATGACCCACAACAAGGCGACAGCCTGAGTTGGGGAATATTTTCCGCGCCTGCAAATGAAACCATGTAAAGTTAGTTAATTTTATGAAGTGTTTATAAAATTGTGCTGCAATTTTTCAATAGTGCAATAACCAAAATGTAGCAAATAAATCTGTGTAATATAACGGTCTACTGTAGTTGAATGAGCAGTTGTTTCTGCTCTGTCAATAGAACTGAAGGCATACTAGTGAAATAGCTAAGAATTTGGCCGAATGGAGCAATGGAACTGCTTAACCCTTTGACTGTTTTGGTCATATATATACGTCTTACGAGCCACCATTTTTGACATATATATACTCATAAATTCTAGCGGCTTCAAATCAAGCAGGAAAAAGCTGGTAGGCCCACATGTGAGAGAATGGGTCTGTGTGGTCAGTGTTCACCATATAAAAAAAAATCCTGCAGCACGCAGTGCATAGTGAGAAAAAATACTCCGAACTTTTTTTCTTTTTTTTTTTAATTGCCGACTTTGTGGTCTATTTTTGTATAGTATTTATGGTTGTATTCTCGTTTTCTTGGTCTCATTTGATAGAATGGAAAACATATTATAGAAACAAATGTGATTTTGATTGATTTTACTATGAAAAGAACCTTGAAATGGAGCTCAAAGTAGGGGAAATGTTTGATTTTTGCCGATGTTCAAAAGTAAACAAATGATGTTATTTTCCAATAAATGTCCAAGTAGCCATTCTAATATGCAGTCATGAATGGGTTGACATTATTTATACAATTATTACAATATTGCAGTAGTCTGCATGACAGTAAATCTTCTATTTTTTGTTTGAATAAAAAGTCAAAATAGAAAGCGAGAGTAATATCAGAGGGGCTTGGAGACGTGACTGATGAACAAAGAAAATGTTATTTTAGAGCCAGAAATGTCTGCATTGTTCATTCTGGACCCTATTTTGAAATTGTCATTTTTTAATTTTTGTGTAATTGGCCAAATTGCAAATTTCTGACCACGTTATTGGGTAGTTGAAATCAGTAAATGGGCAGTTTCTTATACTCAATTGATAGAACAAATGGTGTTCTAAAGAAATAGCTATGAGTTTGGTTGACTGGACCAATGGAATTAGCTGAAAACAGGGCTCAAAGTGGGTGAAATCACCGATTTGTGAATATCGCCGAGGTCGCTAACTTCTCGAGTGCGTAATTCCGTGAGTTTTCCAGCAAATTTCGTTCTTTTGGTGTCATTACAATTGGAAAAAGATTCTCTATCATTTCATTAGATTTTTTTCTTTTTTTAATTTTGCAACACCAAGAGACACCTCAGGATTTGAGGTTGCGACAGTCATAGGGTTAAAATGGGACTCAAAGTGTGCAAGATCTTGTAAATTGCCCAAAGACTGCATAATTCTGCAAGCCTTCCACCAAATATTGTACTTTTGGTTTTATTACCTACAGTAAAAGATTCTCTGAAATTTCAGATTTTTTTTTTTTTAAGTGGACACTGAGAGCAATATTAATTTTGGGGATCTGGACAGTCGAAGGGTTAATATTATTTCAAGTGTACACTTTAAAAAAAAAAATCTGAAATGGTAGAGAATCTTTTTCCGAAGGTAATGACACTAAGAGTATGAAATTCAATGGAAAACTCATGAAATTATGCAGACACAAATTTAACGGTCTGGGTGCAATTTATGCATTGGTGATTTTGCTGACTTTGAGTCATATTTTAAGTAAATTCCATTGCTCTATTCAACCAGATTCTTAGCTATTTTGCTAGTATGCCTTCTGTTCTATCTACTGAGCACAAGAAACTGCCCATTCAAATATTACAATTACCTTACAAAATGCACAGAAGTTATTTCAGTCAATTTTACACAAAATTAAAGATACCAACTTAAAACATGGTTTAAAATAAACAATGTAGATATTTCCTCTGTTCATTAATCACAACCCTGTGACTCCTATATTACACTTCTCTTCTATTTTGAATTCATAGTTGCACAAAAATAGAAGACATACTCTATTTCCCAGATAAAATATAATCAGGAATGACTGGTCATTGTTTGGAGTGTCCTAATAATTGAATCAGACCTATTAAAAACCCATAAAACAGACTTGGGGATGTAGAAGGGCCTTACCCATCCTCAGGAAAATTGGCAAAAATAAAATATTTCTAATACTTTGAGTCCAATTTCAAGCTATGTATTTCTGGTCCTGAAACCAAACAAAATAATCTCTGTTTCAGTAGTATGTCTTCCATTCTGTCAAATGTTACCAAGAAACAACCAATAAAACCACAAGAAAATCCTAGAATACACCTCAAAATTAGTATTTTAAACCAAACACATGGTATGAGTTTTGCTCTACCCATCATATACTGCATGGGGTAGGATTTTTTTTATACTGTGCATATGCACCATGCAGATCAGTTCTCTCATACCTAGGCCAAAACTTACCACTGATAGCTTATCTGAGTGGCCTCAGTGATGTAGTTCTATGTGACAGTCATTAAAAGGGTTAAGCAATATATTTACAATGATAGTTTGTATGCAAGTTTTATATTTCCTTTGGATTGGCTACAGTGTACTGACATATAGTATTACACCTAGTGTTCTCTTAATTATGCTGTAGTGCCCCTGGATTTTACTAAGTTCATTTTACGCTTCCTTCTATATCTCTCACTCCAGTGATGTGTAGATTTGGGACCAGGCCCTCCAGTAATTTCCATATATGGGAGTATATATATATATTGTCATGTATCTCTTTTCTACTGTAAGTACTCTTTTCATGCTTTTGTGCCACACATGAAGGTGCATTTTACTTTATCCTGTTTAGGTTTGGCTGATAACACTTCCTTCACAATTCCTTTGTCAGACCTGATACTTTTTTTATTTGTCATCCATTATTTATTAAGAAAAGAAAATAAGGTCTATATGTGTATATCTTTTTTTAAAAATAGGTTAGAAAATTTTATTTTTTTAATACTATACATCAGCCATCTCCTGTCAATATAGTGTGACCCCCTCACCTCCTCACCATAAAAAATATCACCATTTATTCAATGGCTGTCTTACCAGAAGCATACAGACATAACAGTTCAAATTATCCTCCAAACTGTAACATTCCTAAGACTCCTCTATGGTGCAGACACTTACCACCTTCAAGACTTGGTCCAGCTAACTAATTTCCCTGAATCCCTTCTTAAACATTATCTCGTTCACCCTCCAACAGCACATCAAATCCCTAAAACTGTTAATCTTCACTCATGTGAAGATTAACAGTTTTAGATTAATGAGCTGATACATTCCTGTTGAATGTTCAAGCCCGTACCACTAAAATTTACTTTGCTCCCTTTCACCAACCCTTTCCACTCACAGGTTTCCAAATACATTCACTTCCTCCATACTTCCTCTCTGCAATCTGATGTCTTGTTTTTCATTGTCTAAATTTTTTTTATTACTCTTGTCACCTTGCTCATTTATGTGTTCTCTTTTGGTTTTTATCTTTTACATTCCCTCCCAAACTTATCCAAAAAAGTCTTGCAGCTTCTCTTTGGAATCTACCAAAAGTACTATGCCATCAGCATAGAGCAACTTTGACAAAGATTTTAACTGGAAAATAGTCACTTCTCTCCTACATACCTTAAAGTGAGCCTCACTCTTCTCATGAATATTTAACTGTGTTTAACCCTTTGACTGTTGCGACCCCAAATCCTTAAGAGTGTCTCTGTGTTGCAAAATTTTCGAAAAAAAAAATTTCTTATGAAATGATAGAGAATCTTTTCCGGATGTTAATGACACCAGAAGTATGAAATTTGTTGGAAAACTTAGGAATGACACTCTCGTGAAGTTGGCAATCTCAGCGATGTTTACGCATCAGCAATTTCAGCCACTTTGAACCCTGTTTTTGGCCAATTCCATTGTTCAGGTTGATCAAACTCATTGCTAATTCTTTAGAACTCCATTTGTTTTATCAATTTAGTACAAGAAATTGCCCATTTACTGATTTCAACTACCCAGTAAAGTGGTCAGAAATTGGCAGTTGGGCAAATTTCATGAAAATTAAAAAAGATGCCAATTTCAAAATATGGTCCAGAATGAACAATGAAACATTCCTGGCATTGAAATAACATTTTCCCTGTTCATCAGTCACATCTCCAGCCCCTCTTATATTACTCTTGCTTTCATTTTTTAATTTTTATTCACACAAAAAATAGAAGATTTACTGTCATGCAGACTACTGCATTATTGTAATAATTGCATAAATAATGTCAACCCATTTGTGACTTTGTATTAGAATGGCTAGTTGGACAGTTATTGGATAATGACATCATTTATTTACTCTTGAATATCGGCAAAAATCAAACATTTCCGATACTTTGAGCTCAACTTCAGTGTCCTTTTCATGACTCACAAAATCGCGCGTTCTATCCCTGCCCATCATGAAACCAATCAAAATCAGCTCTTATTTCTGTATTATGTCTTCCATTCTATCAAATGAGACCATGAAAATGAGAATACAACCATAAATACTATATGAAAATACACCTCAAAGTCGGCATTTTAATCCAAAAATATGGTCGGAGTTTTTTTTCTCTTATTATGCACTTCCTGCTGCAGGATTTTTTTTATACTGTGCATACTGACCACACAGACCCATTCTCTCACATGTGGGCCTACCAGCTTTCTCCCGCTTGATTTGAAACTGCTAGAATTTTGGAGTATAAATACGTCAAAAACACTGGCTCGAATCACGTATACTATATACAACTGAAACAGTCAAAGGGTTAATTGTATATTTCCTGTTTCATAGGTTTGCAACACGTGTCATATTACTTCCCTATTCATCCTTTTATATGCCTTTTCTAAATCCATAAATGCAACAAACAGTTCCTCATCCTTATCTAAGTATTTGTTGTGTAGAAGTATTTGTATATTATCCAAGATATCTACATTGGGACCAGAATTATAGTATAGACAAAAGTACATTTCACACATTTCTCGCATTGTAACTTTCAGCACCATTACACAGTGCTTCATTTTATATGTACTGTGTATTGAGTCTCATAATTTAGGACAGTTTTTCAGCGACTCAGTATTTTCAGATTGTGAGCCCTTGGTATAACAGACTAGTAGGAAGAGAAGATGTGCATTGAACTTAGTCTGTTGCATCAAAATTATGAAATTGATTTTCCATGATCATGACATAAACAGACAAATGCCCAGTGCAAAGGATTTTGCTGTATGTAAAGCCTACCAGATACCTCTGGGGCCATGTTATACAACAGACCCTTGATACATTGTGTGAAAAGCATATTGGAGACAGTACCACTAACAGACAAATGCCCCATGCAGCAGACTTAGTTTTTTGAATTGAGCCTTTGTCTTGCCAACTTATTTTGTCAGTTATATTCTAAATTGGTTATGTAAAGGTTCATCACATCAACGATTTACTGTTCATCTTTGATAAAAAACAATATAATTTACTCTTGCATCTTCATAAGTTGTCAGAGTCATTCCTCTCTGCATTTTAGCTATAAAGAGCCAACAGGAAAAAATATTTGTTCAGTAGTACATAATCTTTCTACCATCTAGGAACATAAATTATCAGCTTTTATTTTTCACTATTGTATGTACGTTGTGTATGCAACAAACATTATATCAGTTACCTGTTTACTGTAGAATCCACTCAGAATTGTAACGGTTGGGAAATGAGTCTCTGACATCCTTTAAGTTGAATATCTTGCTGAAGGGAATTGATATTGAGATAAAAGGTTGTGGTTCTTCTGTAAATGTTGTCCAGATGTTGATGGTGGTTGTGGTGAGGTAAAGCACTGTATAATACTGTAGTGAATTATACTGCTCAGAATTTAGTTGTGTATGTTTCTCCAGATCTGGTTTTAGCTGAAGGCCTCATTCCATGTTAAAATCTCCATATGATAATTATTATGGGTGAGCACAGTATTGAGTATGTGGATTTTTACAATACTGTTGTCATAATAATTTAACAAAAAATTAGAGCAAATACATTGTTTGGCTTATGTAAAGGATCAATATTGTGTTTGACTACTCTATAATAAATTATGTTCCTACAATTCATTTGCAAGAAACACTTTTTAGAGTCTTCCTTTTGTGTGTACAGTACTCTGCATTAGATTGTGTACCAGGTGTAATACTTACTATGTTATTTAATTATTAAATCAGGTTCTTTATTTGCCATTTCCATATACTATAGTGGAACCTCGGTTTTCGAATTTAATTTGTCCTAGATGTTGATTCGACAACCAAAATCAACAGCAGCCAAAGCAATTTTACCCATAAAGAATAATGTAAATAGAATTATAATCTGTTCCAGACCCCAAATGACAATATAATAATACATGTATATTAACCCGTTAACTGTCCAAACATAGATCTACATTCGCTCACCCAGCGTTCCTAATATTTAAAAAAAAAAAAAAAAATTAAATTAACCCTTTCAGGGTCTGTCCCGTAGATCTTCGGCTTCACGTTGAGTGTCCAAACCGTAGATCTATGCCAAAATTCTAGCGCCGTCAAATTTAGCACGAAAGCGCTCATAGGCCTACATGTGAGAGAACGGGTCTGCATGGTGGGTGTGTGCCATAAGCAAAAAATCTAGGCGCCCGCATAGCATTGTGGGAACTCGGCTCAGTTACCCTTGTTCACCATGCCTCGTCGCAAGTCAGCTCTCACTCCCCGGAAAATTGGGACTCTCCTCTTCCTATCTGATAGTTCTGACACTGATGGAAGTGGAAATGAAGACGAATTCTATGGCTTTGATCAGTTATTGACCGAAAGGAATGGCCAGGATATCGATAATAGTGCAGAAAACTCTGACGATCCTCAACCTTCTACCTCTGGTGTGGGCACTCGTGACTCATGGTCGGTTGTGCTTCAACGCAAGAGAAAACTAATATTTTCGCATGGCCAGGCCTCTGACTTCAGTAATGATGATAGTGACGTGGATTGTGATTTTATTGCACTTGACGATCATTCAAGTAATGATAGTGAGGAATCATATTCACCAGTGAAGCGTCAGTATGTATGCCGCAGCATGTGCTCGGGTAGTGTACCCTATGCTGTGCCCAGGGGACGGAGTACATCCCGGAGTACATCCCGTGGCCCTACACCAGGTTTAGATAGTGATAGTGAGGATGATGTGGCTACACTTGGCATGGATAGACCACAGGCATCAGTAGATGGTGGTAGTGGTGATGGTAGTGGCACCGCCATGCGTGACTCACGAGCCCAGGCTGTGACCCACGCTGCTGACTTGTCAGTTCAAGGACAAAGCGGAGCGTCAGCCACCAGCCCACCACAACCACAACCACCCGCACAACCAGCCTAGGATGTCCAGTATCCACCAGCAAACTGTATCTGGGATTGGCAGCAAAATCCCAATTTTGTTCCCAAGCCCCACCACTTTGATGACTCTCAAAGTGGAATTCTACCTACTTGTCCCCTTGGAACCACGGCCAATGAACTGGAATTCTTTGAATTATTCTTTGACCAGCCATTGATGGAAACTATTGTCAGGGAAAGTAATAAGTATTTTGAGTACACCATGGCAGAGACGACTGTTGCAGAAATGTATTTGCTTTTTGCAACAATAATGCTTATGCCTCATGTCTATAAGCATAATATAAAAGCATACTGGTCCACAGATCGGCAAATTTCTACCCTGGTCTTCAGTGAAATCATTCCAGTGAACAGGTTTATCTTACTGTTACGTATGTTGCACTTCTCTGACAAAACCAGGCCTGACAGAAGTGACAGGTTATACAAGATTAGAAATGTTTTTATGTATCTCAAACAAAAGTTCAGCATATACTTTTATCCATTCAAGAATCTTGTAATTGACGAGTCTTTGATTTTGTTCAAAGGTAGGCTGTCATTCAAGCAGTATATACCGAGCAAGAGGAAATGCTTTGGTATAAAACTGTTTGTACTCTGTGACTGTGACAGTGGCCTGGTGTTGGATATTGTTGTATACATGGGAAGTAAAACATTGAAAGATACCAAGATGTTATTGGATATCTCAGGTGACGTAGTGAGAAACATGATTGCACCTTATCTTGGTAAGGGGCATACATTATATACCGATAACTGGTACACAAGCCCATTACTCAGTGATTTCTTGCGAGTGAACAAGACAGATGTGTGTGGCACAGTGCGTTCTAATCGTAAACATATGCCCAGGCTCAACGCAGGTGCTCGTGGTGATGACGTGCAGGTGTTTACTGCCAATGACATCATGGCATTACGGTGGCATGACAAACGAGATGTCACATTGTTGACAACCATTCACCGTAATGAAATGTAAGACAGTGGCAAAGTTGATCGAGTGACTAATGAATGTATTCGAAAACCAGTGACAGTGATTGATTATACACAAAACATGCGCTTGGTTGACAAATGTGACATGCAGATTGGTTTTGTCGATTGTGTTCGTAAAAGTTACAAGTGGTACATGAAACTTTTCTTCCATCTCATGGATATTTCAATGCTCAATGCATATAATATGTACCAAATAAAGACTGGCAACAGACCACTGTATGGTGAATTTTGATTGTCTGTTGTCAGACAACTCATAATGAAGTACCAGGTAAGAACACCTGCTATACAACAAGGTCCTCGAATTCCTCAGGATATACCCAAGCGTTTGAGGAGGGAAGGTGATCATTTCATAATACAACTTCCTTCGACTCAGAAGAAATTTGCTCAGAAGAGATGCATCGTCTGTGCACAAACAAAACGACGGCAACAAAGATGCAAAGACACTCGGTTTGTGTGTGAGGAATGTAAGGTACCTCTGTGCATGGTGCCTTGTTTCAAGGAGTTCCACAAGCTCCAGCAGTTTTAAAACCATGTCCAGTGATTGTAAATATGTACATATATGATAATAACTTTAGTGCGGTTATTGTGTTCAATACAGTGAGTTTATATATATACATTATATACAGTATTGGTCTCTCAGGCCCCAAATGTTAGTAGGAAAAGAAAAAAATTGGAAAAGAAAAGAAAAAACTACAAAAACTGCTAAATAAAGTAATGCGCGTGTGTGGAATTCGTCAATGTTGCTGCCACCACGTCATTTTGGACAAACTTCTTGGCACTATGTCTTGGTAAGTACTGATCAGAATTTTTTTTTTTTGTCTTATTGCCTTCACAAAAATATGCTCTTTAATTCTGTAAGAAAAAATTTTTTTTTTTTTTTTTTTTTTTTTTTTTTTTTTTTTTTTCAAAATTTCTTGGACACTGGAGCACCACTTCAGATTTTGGCCTTGGACCCTGAAGGGGTTAACCCTTTCAGGGTTGGTGCCATACTAGTACTGCTTGCACGCCAGGGTTGGTGCCGTACTAGTACGCATAAATTCTAGTGCCTTCAAATGTAGCGAGAGAAAGCTGGTGGGCCTACATGTGAAAGAATGGGTCTATGTGGTCATTGTGCACAGTATAAAAAAAAAAATCCTGCAGCACACAGTGTATAATGAGAAAAAACAAAACTCCAACCATGTTTTTGGTTTAACCCCTTGAGGGTTCGTGCTGTAGATCTACAGCTTTACGTTCAGGGTCCAAACCGTAGATCTACGTCATAAGCTCAGTTCACTCTGATAAGCTGTGAGCGGTAAATTTTGGCCTTGATATGAGAGAATACATCTATGTGGTATGTGTGCACCACCTAAAACAAATCCTGCAGCACATAATGCATAATGAGAGAAAGAAAACAGACAGTAATTTTCTATTAAAACAGCGACTTTGCAGTGCTTTTTCGTATGTTTTTTATAGTTGTATTTGTGATTTCGTGGTATCATTTGATAGAATGGAAGACATATTACAGAAATAGAGATGATTTTGATTGGTTTTAGTAGTGGAAATGTCTTGAAACTGAGCTCAAAATATCGGAAATGTTAAATTTTTGCCGTCTAATACACACCTGCTTGTGGGTCTAATATACGTTCAGAAATGTGCTGATGCTATTTATACAATTATTACAATATTACATAACAGTAAATCTTCTATTTTTTGGTTTGAATAAAAATTCATTATGTGAATAAAAAATAAAAATGGAATTCATCAGTAAAGCCTGAAAACGTAACTAATGAACAGAGGAAATGTTAGTTTAGTGCCAGGAATGCCTGCATTGTTTATTCTGGACCCTATTTTGAAATTGGAATATTTTGAACTTTGTATTAAATTGGCCAAATTACCAGTTTCCAATCACTATTTTGTAGTTGAAACAGTTGACTTGGTGAATTCTTGTGCTCAATCGATAGAACAGAAGTAATACTAGTGAAATAGCTAAGAATTTGGTCGACTGGAATAATGTAATTGGCCTAAAATGGGAGTCAGAATCTGCAAAATCACTGATGCATAAATATTGCTGACACATCAAAATTCGTGAGAGCATAATTTCGTCAATTTTCCATCAAATTTCGTACTTTTTGTTTTATTACCTTCAGAAAAAGATTCTCTACCATTTCATAAGAAAAAATAAAATTATTTTTTGAAAATTCTTGGACCCTGGTGCACCCTTTGAAATTTGGCCTCTGGACCCTGAAAGGGTTAAAACAGCAACTTTGCAGTGTATTTTCGTATGCTATATTTATGGTTGTATTCTAGTTTTCCTGGTCTCATTTTATAGAATGGAAGACATATTACGGAAATTGAGATGATTTTTATTGGTTTCACAATGAAAAGTACCTTGAAATTGAGCTCAAAGTAGCAGAAATGTTCGATTTTTAGCAACGTTCAAAAGTAAATAAATCAAGCCATGCGTCCAATACATGTCCACTGGTGAGTCTAATATTCTTTCATAAGTGCGCTGATATTATTTATACCATTTCTACACTAATGCAGTAGTCTTCATAACGGTAAATCTTCTATTTTTTGTGAGAATAAAAATTCAAAGTGGAAAGCAAAAGAAATGTAACAGAGGCCTGGGGGCATGACTAATGAACAGAGGAAATGTTATTTTAGTGCCAGGAATGTCTGTCTTGTTTATTCTGGACCCTATTTGGAAATTGGCATCTTTTGAAATTTGGGTGAAATTGGCAAAATTGCCAATTTCGGACCACTTTATTGGATAGTTGAAATCGGTAAATGGGTGGTTTCTTGTATTCATTTGATAGAAAAAAATGGAGTTCTAGCGAAAAAGTTAAGATTTTTATCGACTGGTATATTGGAATTGTCTGCAAATAGGGCTCAAAGTGGGCGAATTCGCTGATGCGTAATCATTGTCGAGATTGTTAACTTCGTGAGAACATAATTCTGTAAGTTTTCCATCAAATTTCATACTTTTGGTGTCATTATGATCGGGAGAAGATTCTCTCTCATTTCATAAGAATTTTTTTTTTCTTCTTTTTTTTTTTCGAAAAATTTCCAACCCTGAGAACAAGTTTAGGAGAGGGCCTGCCAACCCTGAAAGATCACGACAGCCAGGAAGATGATGGGGTGGGTATTGAGGAAAATAGTGCCGATGGTGACGTTCTTCAAATCACTAGTGCTCCCTCACTTAGAATATTGCTCAGTGCTGATGGCCCCGTTCAAAGCAGGAGAAATATTGGAGCTGGAACAAATACGGAGATAGTTTTGGGCTCACATTGAGCCAGTAAAACACCTAAACTGGTGGGAATGCTTTCTGGTCTTGAACATGTACTCATTGGAGCAGAGATGAGAGAGATACATGATAATATATACCTGGAAAGTACTTGAGGGCCTGGTCCCAAATCTGCAGACTGCCATAACAACATACTGGAGTGAGAGATAAGGGAGGAAGTATAAAATAAACCCAGTGAGGAGCAGGGGTGCATTGGGGACAATAAGGAAACACTGTATCAACATCTGGGGTCCCAGACTATTCAACATCTTACCAGAAGATATCAGAAACATGGCAGGAACAAGTGTAAAAGTCTTCAAGAGGAAACTGGACAAATATCTTCACCAGGTGCCAGATCAACCAGGCTGTGATGGATGTGTGGGGCAGCGGGCCTCCAGCAGCAACAGCCTGGTTGACTAGGCAAGCACCAAACAAGCTTGGCCCATGGCCGCGCTCATAGAGTAGAGAAACTCTCAGAACTCTTCAAAGTTAAAGGTACATTTGGAGCATTAGCGGTAAGAACGTAGAGCTACGTTTGGACAGTTAACGGGTTAATAATGTACTAACTACCAAATGAAACATTGTATAAAATTATACAGCACAGGGAAACTAAAAATGAACACTAAATGAAAATTTAACGGAAACTGTACAGTAAATGAAAATTTAACTGCCCCTTACCTGTCAGAGGAGAGCTAGTGGCATACTGGAAGCAGGAGGTGGAGAGGAGGGGGATGTTACTGCTTGGAAGGAGAGTCACCTTCTGTTTATATGTCAGGCATCTGTCCTTCTGATGTTGTTTGTCTTTGTTTCTTTTCACCTCTAATACCTTGTTCTGGCTCACTGGTAATTTTTTTTTTTTTTTTCCATCTTTTTTTTTTCTTAACATATTGGCTATTTCCCACCAAGGTAGGGTGGCCCAAAAAAGAAAAACTTTCACTATCATTCACTCCATCACTGTTTAGTTAGAGGCACGCTTACACTACAGATATAAAGCTGCAATGTAAACACCCCTCCTTCAGAGTGTGGGCACTGTTCTTCCCATCTCCAGGACTCAAGTCCAGCCTGCCAGTTTCCCTGAATCTCTTCATAAATATTACCCTGCTCACACTCCAGCAGCATGTCTAGTCCTAAAAACCATTTGTCTCCATTCGCTCCTATCTAACACGCTCACGCATGCTTGCTGAAAGTCGAAGCCCCTCACACACAAAACCTCCTTTACCCCCTCCCTCCAACCTTTCCTAGGCCGACCTCTACCCCGCCTTCCCTCTACTACAGATTTATACACTCTCGAAGTCATTCTATTTTGTTCCATCCTCTCTACATGTCCGAACCACCTCAACAATCCCTCCTCAGCCCTCTGGTAATCCCACACCTCCTCCTAATTTCCAGACTACGAATTCTCTGCATTACATTCATACCACACATTGCTCTCGGACACGACATCTCCACTGCCTCCAGCCTTCTCCTTATTGCAACATTCACTTACCCATGTAAGAGTGTTGGTATAACTATACTCTTATACATTTCCCTCTTTGCTTCCATGGACAAAGTTCTTTGTCTCCACTCACCCTCTTCCTCTCATCAGTTCTGTGATTCACCTCGTCTTTCATAGACCCATCTGCTGACATGTCCACTCCTAAATATGTAAATACATTCACCTCTTCCATACTCTCTCCCTCCAATCTGATATCCAATCTTTTGTTACCTAATTTTTTTGCTATCCTCATCACCTTACTCTTTCCTATATTCACTTTTAATTTTCTTCTTTTACATACCATACCAAACTCATCCACCAACCTCAGCAACTTCTCTTCTTTGTCTCACTAAAAACCTGTCCCGTGAGGTTTGTTTCAGGCTCCATTTTAACACTTCTATAAATTGAGACATTATACAGTCATTGTACGTGTTGGAGACGGATGGCTGCTGCTTTGTCTGGATGGTATTTTTCAGCAAACTCCTGCACTTCATGCCATTTAGCACACATTTTTTTGATGAGTGCAATGGGCACATCATCCCTTCCCTCCTCTTTCTCGGATGACAGCTCCTCTGCTGCTATCTGTTGCTGCTCTTTCTGAAGGTCTAGAAGCTTTTCTGTGGTGAGTTCACTTCTGTGTTCCTCCACATTTTCATTCACCTCTAAGGACAAGGTCTTCCCCAGGGACACATTATCCTCTACCGGCTCAGGCATTCTCCTCTACCAGTGCGCATTTCATGAGCCCGTGACCTGAGCTGCTTTGTCCCATTCGTACATGCAAAAACTTGTCCGTCGACAACCAAGCGAACGTATGGAAACCAGGAAATTTTTTCCTCAAATACCCCATTCGAAAACAAATTTATTGGACAAGTAATGCAATCGACAACCGAAGTTCGACTGTGTAATTTTTTATCATTGTTTTCATGTTTTCTGGTGCACACAACCACACAGAAGAGAAAATTTTAACAGGTAAATTCAGAATAATGGACTAATTCTAAAGGCAACATTTATATTGAAAAGTTTTCATTGTATCTGAGTTTCTGCAAGGTTTTCAGCAGAAAGTGCAATAACTGTTATTTTTTGTTTGATTTTTTTTTTTTTTTTTTTTTTTTTTTTTTAATGAGTTTTATCTATGAATATTTTGAGTATTCAAGTTTAGATGCAGTCTCATAAAATCAGCATATTTTATTATCAGTATATTGTGTACTGCAAATGCAAGGTGCTCTGAGGAATGTTGATGTAAAAGAATTTGGTTTATTCTTGTATATTGGTTAGAATAATAGTTACCAAATTTCTATACATTGATTGGCTTTTCCTTGTATAATGTATGCTGATATGGCACTTTACATAAAATTTATAATTATTCATGATGCCTACGTGATGTTTGGAACCTGTGTGGATAGTTCCAGCTGATGTAGGATCTTGCAGTTTGCAAAAGGCCACTTCTGGGTAATTTACTGATTTCAGAAAAAATTAGTCTTCATAAAATTTTCATGGGGAAAGGGGTGACAGTAATGTTTTGTAAATAATATAAATTTTGAAAATCAATATGTCAAATATTTAGTAACTATGCACCTATACATACATCATACATACATACATATGTATGTATACATACTTACATGAGATGTGGCTTAATGATGTTAGTTCTTTGTTTTTAAGTGGTTTCTTTCAAATATATTTTCATATTGTGACTTTATTATGATATAATAGATGATTATTATTGCTTTCATTATTGTAATTAGTGTTACTGTATTATGTTATTTGTGTTTAGATAACAAGCCTCTTGCTCTTTCCATTTCATTCAGCTTTATGACATGCAAGGCATTGCAAAGAAGAATTTTAACAGGCACTTGTACAGTATAGATATGTATGTACTATATGTATGTATGGTAGCAATGTAGTGCATATTTCCTACTGTGTTTCTATGTGGGATGTGTCCATGAATGTGTGCTTTGTAAGATGTGAATGTTAATATATAGGAGCATATTTTGTATATTTACAAATAATATCCTGCATTGCTCAAGAGTTACATGAATATAGTGTGCCAAAGGTAGCTCACATGAGAAAAATAAAAGCTTCTACCTCATTTAAATTCAATCAACTTGTTCATTAAGTTCTTATGTTGACATCTTAAGAAGTATTGACTTTTAAGAAATGTGAATATTTGTGCCAAACATTATACAATATTAGTGTTCGGAGGGTGAAGGTATCTGTATATACAGTAGGTGGTAATGTAGGAATACAGGTAGGCCTAGCTTTGCAGCGTTTTGCTTCATGGCATTTCGCTAATACAGCAGTTTTCAATTATACCCATTCTTCATTTATTCAATAAATATATTCACCACTCACTATAAGCTAAGGACCGTGAACTGTACGTATATGCATTTTTTGTAGGCCTAGCTTTATACATATATTTATTTATTTATTTTGTTCACTTAACCCATTCACTGTCAGTGACATAGATATGGCTTACAAGTCAGTGTTGGTGACGAATTAATATGCCAAAATTCTAGCGGGAGAAAGCTGGTAGACCTACATGTGAGAGAATGGGTCTGCATGGTCAGTGTGTGCAGTATAAAAAAAATCAGGGAGGCCGCATTGCATTGTGGGAGTACTAATTTAGTATGCCTTGTTCACCCATGTCTAGTAGTAAGGAATACTTCACTCCCTGGCGAATTGGGACTTTTCCCAAGCGACTTATTTCCATGTGGGTGGTGGGGAGACATGGTTGGTGGGGATAGCAGCATGGGTGGTGGGGAAGGCAGCATGGGTTTGAGTAAACAACATAGCAGCATATATGTAGATTACCTAGAATAACCCAAAGAGTCAGACAAAGTGACTTATTTCCAAGTGGGTGGTGGGAAAGACAGCATGGTTGGTGGGGAAGGCAACATTGGTGGTGGGGAAGGCAGCTTGCGTTTGTGTCAACAACATACCAGCATACAGTGGACCCCCGGTTATCATAATGAATCCATTCCAGAGAGTGTGACTAAAACCGAATCTGACGATTTCAGAATTCATTTTCCCATAAGAAATAATGTAAATCCAATTAATCCATTCCAGACACCCAAAAGTATTAAAAAAAAAATTTTTTTTACATGAAATATACATTTACCTGCACAGAAAACAATGAGACATGAAGAATAAAACAATAATAACATGACACCTACCTTTACTGAAGACTCTTTTTAGTGTATTGAAGACAGGAGGAGAGGTGAGGATGGAGAAATTATTGTTTGGAAAGGGAATCCCCATCCATAATGACTTCAGGTACCAAGTCCTTTTCTGGGGTTACTTCCTTTCTTTGTTTTTAATGCCACTAGGACCAGCTTGAGTCACTGGACCCGTCGCTCAAAAAAGTGGTCCAGAGAGGTCTGTTTCTGGCATATGTTAGGAATTATGGCAGCAGCAGGGGAGTGTGTTTGGAGTTCAGACAAGATAGTCCTTCAGTATGACACTAATCTCAGCTCTATAGCTTATTTATCTAGCACAGTTCATCTAATATGACATAATAAACAATATTAATAACATAGAAACATGATACAGTATATACTCTAGAATGAAAAAAATATGTCATTACATATGTGACTAGTGGTGTTGTGTTGTTTGTTGTTGGGTGTATAAGGATCACTGAAAGATAAGCCTTACATAGTGGTGATGATGGCAGCAGCAGAGACAGCGGTGTTGTCAGTTGCCCTATATAACTCCAACAACATTGGAGAAGTCCTTTTTCTGTAGATTAATTGCTTAACTTACTTGCTATACTGTTAATGCTACACTTTATCCCTGGCTGGTGCTATAGCCTTTATCGATTCCTGCTGCTTTAGTATCATATATATTGCAGAATCACTGAAGAAGGCACATTCTCCCCTCTCTCTCACCCCTTTACCAAAGGACTGGCTGGCACAAGGAACTTTCTTCGGGCCCATGGTGGTTTTTTTAGCAGTTGCAAGCACTAAAAAGAATGGAATACAGTGGACCCTCGATAATCGTAAGGCTTGAGAGTCATAATTTTCATTATTTTCATCAAAACATTGACTCGCGAACCATTGTTTGACTCGCAAATAGTCGTTCATCCCGGACGTGTACTCACGACTCCGAGCTGCATCTCACTCCCTTCCCAGCTAGCGTGGCATTGTTTACCAGTGAGTGACTGTCCCCTCACTTGTTCATACAAAATATTTCATAATATTCCATTCATTTTAGTGCTTGCAACTGCTAAATAAGCTACCGTGGCTCCAAAGAAAACTTCTAGTACCAGGCCTTTGGTTAAAGAAGGTGAGAAATACGACTGAATTCAAGAAAAACATCAGTTAACAATATGAAAGTGGCGTATGTGTGGCTGAACTGGCCAGGATGTATAAGAAACCCCATACAACCATAGCTTCCATCATGGCCAAGAAAAAGGAAATCAAGGAAGCTGTTGTTGCAAACGGGGTAAACAAGCAGACAAAAATGAGATAGCCAGTACTCGAAGATGTTGAGAAGTTATTATTGGTGTGGATAAATGAGAAACAATTAGCAGGAGATAGTCTTATGCAGTCGCTTATTTGTGAAAATGCTAGGCAGTTGCACGACGATCTCGTAAAGACATTGCCTGGAACGAGTACTGATATTTGTGAATTTAAGACCAGCAAAGTTGTAGATGAATGGTTCAAAGAACCGACACGTTGTAATTTAGAAACATGTGCAACTCTTGGGTATCTTTATTGATCAATAAAGATACCCAAGAGTTGCACATGTGTCTAATTTAACAAGACCAGCAAAGGCTGGTTTGAGAAATTTAAGAACCATAGTGGCATACACATGGCATGGTGAGGCTGCCATTTCGGGCAAAATTGCAGTACAGAATTCGTAAGTGAATTCAAGGAGTACATACAGACTGAACAATTAAAACCACAAGTGTTCAGTTGTGACGAAACAGGCCTCTTTTGGAAGAAAATGCCAAAGAGAGCCAACGTTACTCAGGAGAAAAAGGGACTGCCAGGACACAAGCCTATGAAAGACAGGCTGACGCTCATGTTCTGTGCTAATGCTAGTGGGGATTTCAAAGTGAAGCCGTTACTAGTATACCATTCTGAAAATCCCAGAGCATTCAAGAAAAACTATGTTATGAAGAATAAATTGTGTGAGATTTGGAAAGCTAATAATAAGGCATGGGTCATGAGGGAAATTTTCTTCAAGTGGTTCAATGACGTGTTTGGCCCTAGTGTGAAGAATTACCTCCTGGAAAATAAATTGGATCTCAAGTGCCTCCTGCTAATGGACAATGCACCTACTCATCCTCCAAACTTGGATAACCTAATTCTGGAGGAGTATCTGGTTTATCACAGTAAAGTTCTTGCCCCCTAATACCACTCCTCTCCTCCAGCCCATGGACCAGCAGATCATTTCAAACTTTAAAAAAATACACCAAAGCAATGTTTCAAAGGTGCTTTAACCCTTTCAGGGTCCGTGCCGTAGATCTATGGCTTTACATTCAGGGTCCAAACCGTAGATCTATGCCATGAGCTCAGCTCACTCTGATAAGCTGCGAGCGGTAAATTTGGGCCTAGATCTCCCCTCAAGGAAGGTTCCTTGATGTTGGTGAGGGGCTCTTGATTTAGGGAATTGGATCTGTGCTCCAGTTCCCCGAATTAAGCCTGAATGCCTTCCACATCCCCCCCCCCAGGCGCTGTATAATCCTCCGGGTTTAGCGCTTCCCCATGATTATAATAATAATAATAATGGGCCTAGATCTGAGAGATATGAAAGAATACATCTATGTGGTATGTGTGCACCACATAAAACAAATCCTGCAGCATACAGTGTATAATGAGAGAAAAAACTGAGACCGTGATTTTCGATTAAAACAGCAACTTTGCAGTGTTTTTTTGTATGTTTTTTATAGTTGTATTTGCAATTTCTTGGTGTCATTTTATAGAATGGAAGACGTATTACAGAAATAGAGATGATTTTGATTGGTTTTAGCACTGGAAATGGCTTGAAACTGAACTCAAAATAGCAGAAATGTGGATCGATACCATGCCTAACCCTTCTAGGGTAGGGTAGGTGCCTGAGCCGGAGCTTGTAGCTCACAAGACTGTCATTCCCATTAGCCCCCTTGGGGTGGGGATGGCAGACCAGAGAGGCCTAGCTTGTGGCTAGGCCTGGGGACAATTGGTCCCAAAGATGAGGTATTTGTGCCTCCTCCCATGGGAGACTTAGGTCTCAGACACTCCCTAAAGAGGGAGCCAAGGCCGGGCCACCACTTGGAAAAGGCCTGGGCTGGGAGAATACCGGCGAATCTTTAATAATAATAATCAGAAATGTTAATTTTTTGCCGATGTTCAAGAGTCAACAAACGACCTCACACGTCTAATACACGCCAGCTCGTGGGTCTAATATACATTCACAAATGTGGTGATGATATTTATACAATTATTACAATATTGCATGACAGTAAATCTTCTATTTTTTGGTTTGAATAAAAATACATTACGTGAATAAAAAATCAAAATGGAATTCATTTGTAAAGCCTCAAAACGTAACTAATGAACAGAGGAAATGTTAGTTTAGTGCCAGGAATACCTACATTGTTTATTCTGGACCCTATTTTGAAATTTGAATATTTTGAACTGTGTTAAATTGGCCAAATTACCAATTTCTGATCACTTTATTTTGTAGTTGAAACAGTTGACTTGGTGATTTCTTGTGCTCAATCGATAGAATAGAAGTAATACTAGTGAAATAGCTAAGAATTTGGTCGACTGGAATAATGTACGTAATTGGCCTAAAATGGGAGTCAAAGTCGGCAAAATCGCCGATTCATAAATATCGCTGACACATCAAAATTCGCGAGAGCATAATTTCGTCAATTTTCCATCAAATTTCGTACTTTTTGTTTTATTACCTTCAGAAAAAGATTCTCTACCATTTCATAAGATTTTTTTTTTTTTTTTTTTTTGGAAAATTCTTGGACCCTGGTGTGCACTTCGAAATTTGGCCTCTGGACCCTGAAAGGGTTAATGTGACCTCAGACAGTCACTTGACCCTAAGAGAGTTTTGAAAAGATCACTTCAGTATCCTCCATTGCATAAGCCTTATAAGGGTTGGGAGGGAGTGACTACCAGGACTTTGAACTCTGCTTGGAGAAAATTATGGCCAGATTGTGTCCACATGAGGGATTTTGAAGGGTTTGGGGCTGACCCTGAAAAGCCTATGGCAGTTGTGGAATCTATTGTGACATTGGGGAGTTCCATGGATAACAAAAAAAGGCACAATATCGTGACTGGAACGATACACAAATAATATACAAATGGTTCAAGTCGGACCGAAACGTTGTCGTAAGCTCCTCTCTTCTATGTGCGGGTTATTTGTGTAGAGTTCCGTGGGGTTGGATGTGAGTTTGAAGGATGTGGAAGAGTTGGTGGAGGACCACAACAAAGAGCTAACCTTTGAGGAGCTGCAAGAGCTTCAGCTGGAACAACAACAGACTGCAGCTCAGAATATTGCTGCAGAGGAGGAGGAAAAGAGATGGAAGAAGTTGCCTTCTTCAGAAATTAAGGAGAGTTTTGAAATGTGGGGTGGGATGGAAAGATTTATAGAGAAACATTACCCTGACAAGGCTGTTGCAAGCCATATCGGCAACTTGTACAGTGACAAAGTCTTGGTCTATTTTAGGGAAATTTTAAAGAGACGCCAGTAGCAGAGCTCTCTGGACACTTTTTTTGCGAGACAGGGCTCCAGTGACTCTCAAGCTGGTCCTAGTGGCATTAAGAAACAGAGAAGAGAAGTAACCACAGAAAAGGATTTGGTACCTGAGGTGTTGATGGAAGGGGATTCCCCTTCCTCCAGTCTTCCATACACTAAGAAGAATTGCCAATAAAGGTAAGTGTTATGCTGTTAATGTTTCATTCATCATGTCCCATTGTATTGTGTATGTACTACATCTATAGTTCATGTAAAAAAAAATTTTTAATACCTCTGAGTGTCTGGAACAGATTAATTGTATTTACATTATTTCTTATGGGGAAAATGGTTTCGAAAATTGTCAATTTCGAAAATAGTCACACTTCCTGAAACGGATTAATTACGAAAAAGAGGGTCCACTGTAATAGTATTTCTTACCTTAAATTGTGGGTGCTGGTGTTTGTGGATGATTGTGAAGAGAGTGGAGAGTTATGCTGTGGTCCTACTGGGCTGAGGTGGATGGTAGAGGTTCTGGTACTGAAGTTGATGGTTGTACTGGAGTGTCTAACTTTAAGTCATTCAGTCAGTGAAGTCAGTAAGTCAAGTCATTCAGTCAAGCCATTCAGAAAGTCAGTAAGTCAGTCAAGTCAGTAAGTCATTCAGTAAGTCAGTCAAGTTATTCAGTAAGTCTGTCAAGTCATTCAGTTAGTCAAGTCATTCAGTCAGACAAGTCAGTAAGTCAGTCAAGTCATTCAGTAAGTCAGTCAGTCAAGTCAGTAAGTCAGTCAAGTCATTCAGTAAGTCACACAAACTTATGTTTACCTCTTTTTATGTGTGCAAGTAACACTTCATTATGCCACAGGTTATCTCTGGTCTAATATCTTTGTTTTCTTTGTTACTTTTAAGATTTAAATGCCTACACCTTTTCTTGCCACTTTCAGCAACACTGGTATGGCTACTGGGTGTCATGATTGCTTGACAGATACAAGATATAGTAATTAAAAGATCAAAGCACAATTCACAAACACAGCTAACTTATAGCAGAGAAGAAAGACTGGACGTTTTATGAAGTACAAATGCTGGGATGGTGGGGTGGTGTCGGGGGGTGGCAGGGGATGGCAGGAGGTTTGCCCCGCTGATCCACAACAAGGCGGCTGCTTGAGGAAAAGGGAATTTTTTTTCTTTCCTGCAAACTGAACCATGTTAATTAATTTCATGACGTGTTACATGAAATTGTGCCACAATTCTTCAATCATTCTGTACCCGAATCGTGCCAAATAAACACGTTCTAATTGACAGTCTACTGTACAATGAACCCTTGGGTAACGGTGGCATTGGCTAATGCCAAAATCGGATAGCGGCACATTTTTGCGGCAAAATATTGGCTCGGCTAATGCCCAAGAATTCGGTTAAAGGCATTAGTTCCAAACGTGTCCGCACGGCCTGAGCGGGCCCGGCCACTCCATGACTCCGTGTACAGCCAGTGTGCCATTGTACAAGCCAGTCAGGACAATTCCACGCATACAAGCGATATACAGTGGACCCTCGGTTTACGATCAGCTCCCAATGCGACCAATTATGTAAGTGTGTTTATGTAAGCGCGTTTGTACATGTATGTTTGGGGGTCTGAAATGGACTAATCTAATTCACAATATTCCTTATGGGAACAAATTCGTTCAGTAATGGCACTTGAACATACGTCTGGAATGAAATAATATCGTAAACCGGGGGTCCACTGTATTTAGTATTATTCCATTGTTTTTAGTGCTTGTAACTGCTAAATAAGCCACCATTTATTTATTTTTATTTTTTATTTGGACATGATACATAGTTGTACAAAGAAATTTAGTGATTGGGTGTACATGCCAAAAGCCCCTTGTATGCAGAGCATTATGGGCAGGCTTAAAATTAACTTAAGATTAACTAAGCAATGATATATTCAGTGGTAAAAATTACAGTAAACAAATTACAACATGAAGTACAAATGAGTATTTCAAATAAGAAGTATTAAAGCTGTACAAATTTGTAGCATAACAATGTATAATATAATCCAATTAAATCGAGTAAAATCAATGATTTGTAGTGCAGAGACAGGTCATATGGTCATTAGATGAGTTACTGTGCATTCAAGAGAATGGAGTATTCTATTAAGTAATGTAATTAAAAAAAAAAAAAGTTTGATAGGGTCACAGGTTATACATTTATGAGATACAGTTATTCAGTATTTATTTAGTTGTGGGTGAGTAAGTGGTTTTTAAGAAGAGTCTTGAATTGATAAACAGACAATATTTCTTTTATATTCACAGGTAATGAATTCCAGATTTTTGGGCCTTTTATATGCATTGAGTTTTTACATAGTGTGAGATGGACACGGGGAACATCAAAGAGTGATCTGTGCCTTGTGTTATGGTCATGTGTTCTGTTGATGTTGGTAAGAAGTTTGAGGGGAGAAAGAAAGCTTCTAGTGCCAGCCCTGTGATAAAGATGGAAAGAAACAATAAAATTAAAGAAAAAACTCGTAGCAATGTACCAAAGTGAAGGAAGAAGAGAGAGGGGTGAATGTGCCTTCTGCAGTGATTCAATGACTACGATATGTATGATACTAAAGCAGCAGGTATCGATAAAGGCTATAGCGCCAGCCAGCAATAAAGTGTAAAATTAACTGTGTAGCAAGTAAGTTAATTGAGTAAGCGATAGAAAAACCACACAAAAGTAACTCTCCAATGATGTTGAATGTGTATCGGGCCACTGAACATACGCTGGCCTGTTATCTTCCACCGCCCTAAACCTCTGCCAGCATTTTCTCCATCAAACTGACTAATTAAACTAACATCTCCTCCAAGGTAAGTGTAAATATAAAAGTGTAAGTATAAAAGTAAATGTAAGTGTAAATATAAAAGGACCCCAATGGAAATACGTATGTCACTGACTTTTTTGGGTTATCCTAGGTACTTTACACACATGCTGCTATCAGTAACAACACTGCGACTAGTCAAGGACTTGAACCCATGCTGCTTTGGCCTGCCTGCATGGGTTCGAGTCCTTGGCTAGTCGCAGTGTTGTTATTGATCAATACCACTCGTTTGTGGGCACAATAATACTGTATATGCTGCTATGTATGATAATCTATGTACGTAACTGTATTTGTGTATACCTGAATAAACTTACTTATTTATAAATTAAAATGTAAAAAATTCTTATTTATAAATTAAAATGTAAATATTTCTTATTTATAAATTACGTACATTAAAGGCAGGCATAACAGGTGCTGCACGTGAGCGAAAAAAAAAATCAGAAAATTATGGAAATTGAGTTATTGGTATAGAAAAATAGCTTAACTCTCTGACAGTACAGTGGTACAAGAATCAATGTCCTAAGACATTCTACAAGGATTTTCAGTCATTTATATCATGTATGGTGACATCGGCACTGGCCATCATGACTGCTCACATCCCGTAAATTTTTTTGGATTTTTCCGTTTTTTTTTTTTTTGTATTATTCTTGCTAATATAATAATTGACTATTTGGCATCATATGAGAGGGGGCGGAGTTTATACAATGAGTGTCAACCAATCATGAGCCATCTTGCAACATCCGGGTACTTGGGAGGTAGGAGGAGTTCAGAGAAAATTCATCATTATTGCACTAATATTAACTCTACGGCTTATTTATCTATCAGAATTGATCTATTATGACATAAACCCTATAAATGACATATAAACATGATATATAGACTAGAATCAATAAAATAGGCCATAATATGGCAAGTGTCTACCAACGATATTAGGAATAAAATCATTTCCCTGCTTCCTATATCATCTTCTTTGGTCTTGAGCAAGAGAAAACGGTGTTTTGGAGAAGATAACTACACTAGATCAAACCATACCATACTAGATCACCAGTAAACCCAGAAACACAATTTTCCCGAAAAAGAAAAATTTCCCGAGTCGGGAGGCCGGCTGGCGTTCCAGGCAATTATCTCGGAAGTAAGTTATTGACTTACTTCATGAAGGCCAGCCTTTATTATTGATTTATTTATTTTATTTATTTATTTATTTATTTATTTATTTATTTATTAACAATTTGAGCACACATACAGAGGTACAAAAAATACAGATAAGAGCAGCATGCCAAAGCCACTTATACTATGCATAGCATTACGGGCTGGCTTAAAATTAACTTAAGATTAACTAAGCAATGATGAAATCAGTGATAAAACATTAATGTAAACAGATTACTATAAAGCACAAGTGAGTATTACAAAGACAGGTCATATGGTTGCATGCATTGTTGTACATTCAGTCATATGAAGTATTCTGTTAGGTAGTGTATTTAAAAAATAATAAAGTTAGATTCGGTTTTAGGTTTAACATTTATGTGATATAATTGTGAGAAACATTTAAGATATACAATTTATAAGGTTCAGTTATTCAGTATTTATTTGGTTTTGGGTGAGTAAGTGATCTTTGAGAAGAGACTTGAATTTATAAACAGGTAGTGTTTCTTTTATATTTACAGGTAATGAATTCCAGATTTTAGGGCCTTTTATGTGCATTGAGTTTTTGCATAGTGTGAGATGGACACGAGGAACATCAAAGAGTGATCTGTGCCTTGTGTTATGGTCATGTGTTCTGTTGAGGTTGGCAAGGAGATGTTTGAGGGGAGGGTTAATATCAGAGTTAAGTGTTCTATGTATGTAATAGGTGCAGTAATAAGTATGGATGTTTTGTATGGTGAGTAGGTTTAATGTATTGAATATTGGTGGAGTGTGCTGCCTGTAGTGAGAATTTGTTATCATTCTAACTGCAGCCTTTTGTTGGGTAATTAGTGGTCTGAGATGGTTAATTGTTGTTGAGCCCCATGCACAAATTCCATAGGTGAGATAGGGGTAAATAAGAGAGTGATATAGGGCCAGGAGGGCTGACTGTGGAACATAGTACCGTATCTTCGATAGTATGCCTACAGTCTTGGAAATTTTCTTAGAAATTTGTTGTATATGTGTATGAAATTTGAGTCTATTATCAAGGTGGATTCCTAAGAATTTTCCCTCTGTTAGCTTTGTGATAGGTGATCCATTTATCATTATGTTAAGAGGGACATCTGTAGCTCTGTTACCAAACTGAATGAAGTAGGTTTTGTCAATGTTTAGTGTAAGTTTGTTAGTCCTCATCCAGGTAGATATTTTCTGTAATTCGGTATTTACAGTATTGGCTAGCGTGACTGGGCTCGGGTGAGAGAAGACGTATGTAGTGTCATCTGCAAATAGTGTGGGTTTGAGTAATTGCGAAGCATTTGGAAGGTCATTTATGTATAGGAGAAAGAGAAGAGGGCCAAGGACACTTCCCTGTGGGACACCAACTGTAATTGGTTGCGCAGAAGAGTTTGCCCCATATGCGTACACATATTGGCTTCTGTTGCTGAGGTATGACTTAAGGTAGTTGAGGGAGTGCCCTCTTATACCATAGTGTGACAATTTTACGTGGAGCAAGTCATGGTCAACTGTATCAAAAGCTTTACGTAAGTCAATGAAGGTCCCCAGTGGGACTTCTTTTTTCTCTATTGCAGTGTATATATGTTCTAGCATGTGTATAATAGCATCATTAGTATTTTTATTAGGCCTGAATCCAAATTGGCAGGGGTTGAGTATGTTTTGGGAGATAAGGTAGGAGTAGATTCGTTTATGAATTAATTTTTCGAAGATTTTTGAGAGAGGGTGTAAGTTGGATATTGGCCTATAGTTATTCAACTCTGTTTGGTCTCCTCCTTTGTGGATCGGGGTGACCCTTGCTATTTTGAGTACTGTAGGGAAGGTGGAGGATTCAATGGATTTGTTAAAGAGTGTTGCAATGATTGGTGATAGCACTTGTGACACTTTTTTGTATATAAAGGGCGGTAAGGTATTTAAATCTCCTGCCTTGTTTTTTAGTGCGTTGATAATAAGGGAGACTTCGTATGGGTTAGTCGGAGCTAGGAACAGTGTGTTCGGGTAGTTGCCGGTGAGGTAGTCATTTGGTGGGGTATCTGAGCTTGGGATTTTATTGGCAAGGTTTTGTCCTATAGTGGAGAAGAAATCATTGAGTCTGTTTGCTGTTTCTGTTGGTGGGAGTTGGGGTTCATCTGATTTTGCTAATTTTATTTCGCTATTTCGTGATATCTTTTTTGTTCCCAGAATTTCTGATAGGGTTTTCCAGGTCTTTTTTATATCACCTCGTAAGTTGGATAATCTGTTCTCATAATACAATTTTTTTGCCCTTCTTATCAGGCTGGTTAGGATTGACGAGTAACGTTTTGTTTGGTCTCTGGTTATGTGACCCATTCTGTACTGTTTTTCATATTGGTATTTTGTATTTATGGATTTGAGAATGCTGGGTGTTAGCCAGGGACTGTTCAGTCTCTTAGCTGTCATCTGTTTAGTTTTTTAGGGCAGTGCTTGTTATAGAGGTATTGGGTCTTTTTTAGAAAATTATTAATACATTCGTCAATATCTGTATAGATTTCTAGCTCAGTGTGCCAATCAATGTTTGCTATTGCTGTTGTGAAGTTATTAATGGCTGCCTCATTGTGAAGTCTGAAGGTGACTTTAGTAGTGTCTTGGGGTAGTTTACCAAGAGTTGTTATGAGGAAAGTAGGGTAGTGGTCTGTGGTATTATCTGTAATTATGCCTGATTTTAAAGGGGATATGGTGTTGGTCCAGATGTGGTCAAGTAGGGGAACACTAGTCTCTGTAACTCTTGTAGGTTTTGTTACTGTTGGTAGTAACATGCAGTTACTCATTGTGTTTGTGAATTCAGTAACGTGTGGGTCCTGGTCTTGCAGGAGATTTATATTGAAGTCACCTGAGAGTAGTAAGTGATCTTTGTTCATGAGTGCATCAGTTATCATACTTCCTAGGTTTTGACTAAATTGGCTAATGTTTGACTGTGGAACTCTGTAGATGTTTATCAATGTGAGAGGTTTTTGTAGGTATTTGGATTTGAATTTAGCTATTATATATTCCCCATGTTCATCCCTTGTGCAAGTATTAGTGATACATTCTAGTTGGTCTGAGTAGTATATGGCTGTGCCACCCCCTTGTTGGTCTGGCCTACAGTTGTGTATGGCTGTGTAACCAGGAATGTCATAGACATCTGTAGTATCAGGCTTTAGCCAGGTTTCAGTTAGTGTAATGATGGACATATTGGCATGTAAGGAATTTAGTAATGCTATGAGGTCATCGTAAATGAAATACTTTGCTAAAAACAATCGTAAATCAATGATTGTTCTCCTGTCTGGTACATGCAGAATAACTGTTTTCCAAATATTTTGGGAGTTACGTATATGTGAGTAAAGGACAAGGTAGCAGCATGTAAAAAACTTACAAACTTTATTTTTTTGTAGAATAAAGATAAGATATTTACAGCGACTGCATTTACTGGAATATTGTATTATGATTGTTTTATGAGTACCAAGTCCCAAGACCACCTTCCGTAGTGCCACTAATTTACACCTTCGTGCCAAATGCAATTTTCAGTATATATATTTTTCTCAGCTGTTTTTTGGGCTGTTATTGAAACTTAATCTTCATAAACACGTATTCATGTACACCACTATGTACGACTTCTCTCGGTGGCCCTTATAGACCCAACAACAACACTTACTCCTCACATATATTATGACATATTTTATTCATTCTAGAGTATGTATAATGTTTCTATGTTATTAATATTGTTTGTTATGTCATATTAGATGAATTGTGATAGATAAATAAGCCATAGAGATATTAGCGTCATATTGAAACATAGTAAACTCGCCTTCCTCTTGCCTCCTACGAGTCTTCCATACATTAACAAGAGTCAATAAAAGTAAGTGTGATGTTAAATGTTCATTTATCCATTTTATTAGTGTTTTATATTTATTTGCCATTGTTTTCTGTATGTATATTTACATTTAATCTTAAAAAGAAAAAATTTTTTAATACTTTTGGCTGTCTGAGACAGATTAATTGGATTTTCATTATTTCTCATGGGGAAAATTAAATCGGCTGATGTCCAAATCGGTTAAAGGCAAGCTCTCTGGAACGGATTAATGCCGTTACCCATATGGGTGGTGGGGAAGACAGCATGATTGGTGGGGGGACCAGCATGGGTGATGGGGAAGGCAGCATGGGTTTGTGTAAACATGTTTTGTAAAAAATATAATTTGTGCAGTTATTGTGTTGCATACAGCGAATGGATGGATATATATATATATATATGTATATATATATATATATTTATATATGTATATATATATATATTTATATATGTATATATATATATATATATATATATATTTATATATGTATATATATATATATATACAGTGGACCCCCGGTTAACGAACTTTTTTCATTCCAGTAGTATGTTCAGGTGCCAGTACTGACCGAATTTGTTCCCATAAGGAATATTGTGAAGTAGATCAGTCCATTTCAGACCCCCAAACATACACATACAAACGCACTTACATAAATACACTTACATAATTGGTCGCATTTGGAGGTGATCGTTAAGCGGGGGACCACTGTATATATATATGTATATATATGTATATATATATATGTATATATATATGTATATATATGTATATATATATATGTATATATATGTATATATATATATGTATATATATATATATATATATATATATATATATATATTTATTTATTTATTTATTTATTTATGCATTTATGCATTATATTGGTCTCACAGGCCACAAAGTTGCTTGAAAAAATAAAATGCAGTGGACCCCCGCCTTACGATCACCTCCCAACTCGAACAATTATGTAAGTGCATGTATTTTTGTAAGCGCTTTTGTACGTGTATTTTTGGGGGTCTGGAATGGACTAATCTAATTTACAATATTCCTTATGGGAACAAATTCGTTCGGTAATGGCACCCGAACAGACTTTTGGAATGAATTAATATCGTAAGGCGGGGGTCCACTGTATTAGAAAAGAAATAGAATAAAAAGTGAGCGGCAGGCGCCGATTTTCCCATAAGCAGTTTACTTTGTCAATTTCACGCCTCTGTCAGAAAAATATAAGATTTTGGTAAGAATTTTTTTTTTTTTTTTTTTTTTTTTTTTTTTTTTTTTTTTTTTTTTTTTTTTTACACAGAGAGCAAGTTTGTGATTAGGGGCTTCAACAGTGAAAGGGTTAATATATGATACTGTAAACTTGTTATCAGGTTTTTATATGCATTTGAAAGTAAAAAAAAAAAAAAAGTTTCACTTAACAAGGATTTTTACTTTACAGTAGTAGCCGAAAATCTAACCTGCTTTGAAAGTGGGGCTCTACAGTAACTTGTCTGAGCAAGAGACAGAGTAATTAAATGTTTTAAGCAATAGCAATACCATGCATGATATATATTGAAGTAATATGTATGAAGGGAGGACATGAAATAAAAAAAAAAAGCCAGTTTGTATTTGTAGTACAGGTTGGGCATCACTAATCCAGCAATCAGTAATCCGGTTCCATCAGTAATACGTCACTGATTTTGGCTATGCATAATTTCAAATTTCTGAGGTCGCCACACCAACCTGCCGCTATTGCTGTGTAAGTCATTCCAATTTCTTTTTCTCCATTTATTGTTATAACCTGCTCACTTTTAGCCCTAGCCATGGTTCCAACAAATAAAAGAAATGCTTCTCATTGTGTAAAGCACATACAGTGGACCCCCGCATAACGATATTAATCCGTGCATGAGAGCTCATTGTTATGCGAAATTATCATTATGCGAATGAATTTTCCCCATAAGAAATAATGGAAATCAAATTAATCCGTGCAAGACACCCAAAAGTATGAAAAAAAAATTTTACCACATGAAATATACATTTTCCTACACACAAAGAGAAGGATACATGCACAATAGTAGAGTAGTACATGCACAGTATATATTGTGCATGTACTACTCTACTAAATGAAGAATAAATGACACTTACCTTTATTGAAGATGCAGCAATGACTGATGAGACACTGTGTCCTGGGAGTGCCTTTTCCTCCTGAGTACTGTAGGTCCTGTTTGGCATTTTCTTCCAGAACAGGCCTTATCACACTGTGTATGCCACTACGATTCTTAAATCTCTCAAACCAACCTTTGCTGGCTTTAAATTCACCAATATGAGCACTAGTTCCAGGCATTTTTCCCTGTTCACCTGGGTGTTAGTGGACTGGTGTGGGTTGCATCCTGGGAGACAAGATTAAGGACCCCAATGGAAATAAGTTAGACAGTCTTCGATGACACTGACTTTTTTGGGTTATCCTGGGTGGCTAATCCTCTGGGGTTAATTGTTTCTTGGTATTCTCAATAAGCCACACCAACAACGGTGCTACAGCAGCAGCAGCAGCAGCAGCAGCAGCAGCTGACAGTGCTACAGCAGCAGCAGACGATGCTACAGCAGCAGCAGACGGTACTACAGCAGCAGCAGCAGCTGATGGTGGTACAGCAGCAGCAGCAGCTGACAGTGCTACAGCAGCAGCAGATGATGCTACAGCAGCAGCAGACGATGCTACAGCAGCAGCAGACGGTACTACAGCAGCAGCAGCAGCAGCTGATGGTGGTACAACAGCAGCAGCAGCTGACAGTGCTACAGCAGCAGCAGACGATGCTACAGCAGCAGCAGACGGTACTACAGCAGCAGCAGCAGCTGATGGTGGTACAGCAGCAGCAGCAGCAGCTGACAGTACTACAGCAGCAGCAGCAGCAGCTGACAGTGCTACAGCAGCAGCAGCAGCTGACGGTGGTACAGCAGCAGCTGACGATGCTACAGCAGCAGCAGCAGCTGACAGTGCAGCAGCAGCTGACGGTGGTACAGCAGCAGCAGCAGCTGTACGGAGACACGCACTCCACTTTCATACTTATCAATGATCTTTTTCTTCATCTCTATAGTAATTCTCACCCTTATTGCTGTAGGGTTGGCACTAGAAGCTTTCTTGGGGCCCATGGTCACTTATTTTGCAGATAAAATCACCAAAAACACTGTAATAATACGAAATGTTCCGATTGTATGCTTGGATGTTACCGCGGAGGCTGGCTGGTAAACAATGCCACCGGCGGAACATGTGAGGGTGGCTCAGGCCGCACATAGATGCGTCTCGGACGAACAGCGTTGAGCGGGTTTTTTAGCGGTATGCGAGGCAAAATCTTAGCAATAAAATGTAGCGGTATGCGGATTTAACGTTATGTAAGGCCAACGGTATGCGGGGGTCCACTGTACACTGTACATTGTCCGTAAAAGATAAGGTAGCTCTGAAGCCACTGTCAGTTGCCATGACTCAGCTCACTCAGATAAGCTGTGACAAGTAAATTTGGGCCTACATATGAGAGAATAGGTCTGTGTGGTAAGTGTACACTATATAAAAAAAATCTTGCAGCACTCAGTGCATAATGAGGAAAAAATCTGAGACCGTGTTTTTGGTGTAAAACAGCAATTTTGCGGTGTATTTTTGTATGGTTTTTATGATTGTATTTTCGTTTTTGTAGTCTCATTTGATAGAATGGAAGATATATTACAAAAATAGATATGATTTTGATTGTTTCACAGTGGAAAGTACCTTGAAACTGAGCTCAAATTAGCAGAAATGTTCAATTTTTGCCGATGTTCAAAAGTAAACAAATGACATCACTGTCCAGTATGTGTCCAACGGCTGGTCTGATACACAGTCACAAATGGGTTGACATTGTTTATACAATTATTACAATAATGCAGTAGTCTGCATAACAGTAAATCTTCTATTTTTTGCGTGAATAAAAATTCAAAATGGAAATCAAGCATAATATAAGAAGGGCCTGGAGATGTGACTAATGAACAGAAAAAATGTTATTTTAGTGCCAGGAGTGTCTGCATTGTTTATACTGAACCCTATTTTGAAATTGGCATTTCTTGAAATTTGTGTGAAATTGGCCAAATTATTGATTTCTGACCACTTTATTGGGTAGTTTAAATAGGTAAATGGGTGGTTTCCTTGTACTCAGTTGACAGAATAGAAGGAATACAAGTGAAATAGCTGTGAGTGGTAGACTGGAACAATGGAATGGGCCAAAAATAGGGCATAATGTGGGTGAAATAACTGATGTGTAAATATCGCCATATTCTAAGCTAACCACTCTGTAATCTGGCAAAATCACTAATCTAGCAACCTACAGGTCCTGATGATGCAGGATTAGTGATGGTCAACCTGTACTGTGTACAGTACTGTGCTGTACTTCATTTATTCTTGTGAAGTTAATTTGCTCCTCCCCATAGCTGTTGAAAGACTGGAGTGGCTGTCTTGGCTGTATTTACAAGTGCATATATATCATCAATATACAGTAGAACATCAGTACATAATATGGTGTCCAGGTACTCGCAAGCTGTTGGAAAAGTTGGATGAAAATCAATATGATTAGAAGTTCAGACAGTGATCACTTGTTCAAATTTATTGACACCCTTTCCAACAGTTAACCCCTTTCACTGTCCAGGCCCCTGAAATGAAACCTGCTGACGGTGTCTAAAAATTAAAAAAAAAAAAAAAATTCTTCTGAAATGGTAGAATCTTTTTCTGAAGGTAATGACACCAAAAGTATGAAATTCAATGAAGAACTTACAGAATTACACAGGCACAAAGTTAGTGGTCTAGGCACAATTTATGCACCAGCAATTTCGGCCAATTTGAGTCCTATTTTAACCCTTTCAGGGTCCATCCCCTAGATCTACGGCTTGGAAGCCAGGGTCCAAGCCGTAGATCTACTCCAAAATACTAGCGGCTTCAAATTTAGCGTGAAAAGGCTGGTAGGCCCACATCTAAGAGAATAGGTCTGTGTGGTCAGTATGTGCGGTAAAAAAAAGTATCAAGTTCCTTCATCCAGCATACTTTAATGATGAGCACTGTAGTTTGTTTTCTGAAGCTTTAATTAATGTTAAACTACTACACATATTCTAAGTAAATGATAATAAGTAGTACAGATAGGCTTTGTCTCGAGCATTCCAGATTACTGATGGTCTAGTGTAAATCGTGATGAGCTTAATCCCTATCTACTCTGACAGCACATGGTGACTAGGCTGTTGGCTGAGCAGTGCTGGGTTTTGATTATGCTGTAAGGTGAGCAGAACTAGGTTCCAACTGACCATGTTGTAAGCTGAGCAGAACTGGGTACCAATGGCCACCTCAGGTTGGCAGACTTCTCTGCAATTCAGCCTTTAGCATCATTGCTGAGCTATGCTAATAAAATTTGTTGGCCTCATGTATTATATACATTGAAGTGATACAGAAGTGATAATTAATTAATGGCATATTTGGTATGCAGCAAAATCCCAAGATATCAGAAGAGCAAATAGTCATATGATTAAAAAATATAAACAGTATGGCTAAGAATAATTACCAAATTTTGTTGAGGAGTTCAGTGGATAAAAGCAGAGCAAAATGAACCAGGACATAATAGCTTGGTATCCTGAGATCTGAAGAACTAGAAAGAAACAAGAAGGAAATTGACTTAACATACATAAAATGAGAATGGGGAAAACACTTTTTTCTGGTCCTTAATTTACATGACTAAATCTATCTTGGGCATTATTTTTTTTATATTCTGGTCAAACAGGCATACTAACTGCTAAAAAAATGTGATGTCTGACAAAACTGAGTGCAACACACTATGATTACTGAGCATTCTAAGACTTGCAAGTAGTGCAAAGTAGGGCTTGTCAAGACTTACATTCACTTAGGGAAAACAAATTAAGGAGAAAATTAACCCTTAAACGGTCCAACCGTATATATACGTTCACGCACGTAGCGCCCCAAATGTATATATACGTTTTCTTTGTCATTCAACATTGCCACAATAAGCCTGAGTCACCTAGACATGAGAGAATGGGTGTGTACACTCACTGTGTTCCATATTAAAATAATTAGGGATGCCTGGGTACCATATGCACTTTTTTCCTTTTAAAAGAAAAGATTTCTTTTTTCCTCAAAAAATTTGGGGCGCTACGCGAGTGAACGTATATATACGTTTGGACCGTTTAAGGGTTAAATGAAACAAGAAATAATCAGATAAATAGGGAAATGTAGTGCCATACAGTACTTATAAGGTGAAAACCTAGAGGACTGGAGTAAGAAATTAATGAATGAGTGCAAGAGAGAAAAGCAAATAAACATAATTTGTATGAATCTAGTGAACAGTAGATTTGCTAAATCAACTTTTTTTGGTGGGTTTAGTGCTTGGTTATAATTATAATAACTTTTTTAACAGGCAGTAGGTTAATAAACAGCAACTATCCATGAAGGTACAGTACAGGTCAGCCATCACTAATCCGGTAATCAGTTATCCGGTTCCATCAGTAATCCGGCACTAATTTCGGCTAGCATAATTTCAGATTTCATCATTATACTGACTCAAATCATTATACTGGGTTGGAAATTGTGCAGATCATTGTAAATCCACAGCAGCAAGTCAGTGGAGGAAAAAGCAGTGATGAAAATGAGGAAGATATAGCAGAAAATCTCTATTGATAGGTTAATTAAGTGTATTCTAACCTAACCACTCTGTAGTCCGGCAAACTCACTAATCCGGCACACTACAGGTCCCAGTGATGCCAGATTAGTGTTGGTTGACCTGTACTACCATCCTGTCATGTGTATGTAAAACAGAAGCCTGTTGCATGTTTTGCAAAATAGCAGAACTGAGCTTCCATTCTGTCTTATGAACATGTAAGATAGCAGGTAAATCATACAAACTTTTATGCCTCAAGGAAAGTGCCCAGATGCCAGTCAAGGGCAAAGGAAATAACATATTCTATAGTAGCAAATTCCAGCTTAGGAATTATAAGGCTAGATGACTTATCATTTAGAGAAAAAACACACACACACACACACACACACACACACACACACACACACACACACACACACACACACACACACACACACACACACACACACACACACACACACACGCACATGCACACAGAGTGCTAATGAAACCAGGGTCAGGATAATGACAGTAGATTATGATAACTTTCAATACAAGAGAAGTTGCACCACTGAGGGCATTATTCAAGTCAGTGGTTCTCTTGCTTCTCAGGTATTCTTTTGTGTTTACAGAGTCTTTGAAGGCAGGAAAAATAGCAGAGCTGGGAAATGCATATACAGTAGGTTATTTACTGCCCACAAAGAATCAGTAAAACATCTAAGCTCCCAGGAGTGCCTTAAAGCACTTGGACTGTACTCTCTGAAACAGAGAGAGATGATTAATAATATAGTGTATGCATGGAAAATAATTGAAAATTCAGTCTCCAATTTACACACTACCATAGCAGTTAAGTGGAATGAGAGAGAAGGGAGGAAGTGAAAAACAGTGGTGACAGGCGCAGTCAGAGATCCATTATCCATGATGTCAACTTTTTATCAGCAAATATCAGAAATATTGCCAGAATAAAAACAAAAGTCTTCAGGAGGAAACTGTACTGATACCTGCTTCAAAAGCCTAATCAGCCAGGTTGTAATGGCTGTGTAAGTTTATGCACTGCTGGTAGTAATAGCCTGTTGGTTAAGGCAGCCAAAGAAGTCTGGCCTCAAACTGAGCTCATTTAGTGTCATTTAAAGTCATTTTGGTGTTTAGTCTTGTTCTTTTTATTTTTTTATTACACTCCTGCAAATTTCACTTAATACCCTCATGGAACTCATTAACTGGAGTAAAGTGTGCCAAGTGTATTGAAGCTGTGACCAAATATTAACGTTATTGTCTCACTTACCATACAGTAACAAAGCTGGGGAAACAGTCTGCTAGTGTACCTTACCACCCTAAACTGCAAGCCTGTCCGTCACGTTTGTTCATTCTCCTAAAGTACGCATCTGGTCATCACGCTAGTTCATTCTGAGGGCTCACAGACCCACCAAACTTGAGCAGTTCACTATGACATCTGTCATCAATAAGAGGGGCAGGTTGTCATTATGTGGATTTGTTCATTAGAGAGTAGTTTGTTTTTAACCTAATTTACATTAAATGGAGGAATTCCTGTACTGTATTACAACACTCACTGTTACAGTAGTGAGCAGTTACTACTACTATGTACAGTTGAAAGTTTATGTAAATGACCCCTTGTTTACACATCTTTTACACACTGCCTTTGCTACTGGTTGAATCTTACCCCTCACAGATTTATTGCTCATAACTGGTCTTTTTTTTTTTTTTTTTTTTCCGTCTTCTTCTTCTTCTTCTTCTTTTGAGGTTTATCCTCCATTCAAATGTTTGGAATTTTTTCATCTCTCCTAAAGAGGGTCATACTTCCTTACATATACTTTTATATGCTCTCATATGCTTTTAAATTTAAAAACCAAAATGAAATGGGGTAGGTGGGCAAACATGTTATGATCCTGGAAAATGTATAGAAAAATATAACTGCTAATGTTGTGTATTATATTGTACATTGTTATAATAAAAAAACTTTAATGTGTGACTGATTGTTATTATTATTCAAAGTCTTAAATGTTTGGCATATTAGCTCATGTTTTTGCCAGATTTATAACTTAAGAAAAAACATGTACTTTGGAGTCTACAAAAGTGTAACACTTGAGCATATTTGGATTATTTTATTACCCTACTTAATATAAATTTTATTTTAATTAAATCTTAGACCAGGAATACATGGTCTTTTCAGGCCAATTTTAATAACACAACTATACAGTGCACAGTGTATAAACTGAGTAAAGACAATGGTAGGTATTCAGCATCACAAGTCATCATCAATCATCTTTCCTCCTCTTCTTTCTTCTTCCTCTTCTCAGGGGCTGCAATTGTGGTACTCAGAGACTGCAGGTTGTGCATTGCTGCCTTAAACTCTGACCAGCTATGCCATGCATGTGACCATTTTTGCTTTCCAACATTTTTCTTATGGGAGAAAATTTCAAATATAAGAAAAAAGTTCTATAAAAATAAAAGTGCACTGCCATTGTATGAAGTAATAATCTTGAAGTCATTGAGTTTATTGACAAACGATATTTTGCATAGCACAGCATATTTTTTGAGCCCAGAGCCTCATGGAGAATGTTAGTGTTCCTGTACAGTATTTGGTTAAATGTGTGTATGCTCTGTTGGCATCGCTATGAATTTACCTATGAATCTTCACCCCAATAAATGTGTGGGCTAGTGATTTTTGCTTTTTCTGGCATAAGTGCCAGGCTAAAACTTCACATGGCTATAGTAACATTAATTTCACTCACTTGGCATTAATATAAAAATTCATAAGGAAAGTTTACAAAAGAATGCTATCATAAGGTAAATCTGTTTGGCATACAATACAGTGAACCCCCGCATAACGATATTAATCCGTTCCTGAGAGCTCATTGTTATGCGAAATTATCGTTATGCGAATGAATTTTCCCCATAAGAAATAATGGAAATCAAATTAATCCGTGCAAGACACCCAAAAGTATGAAAAAAAAAAATTTACCACATGAAATATACATTTTCCTACACACAAAGAGAAGGATACATGCACAATAGTAGAGTAGTACATGCACAATATATATTGTGCATGTACTACTCTACTAAATGAAGAATAAATGACACTTACCTTTATTGAAGATGCAGCAATGACTGATGAGACACTGTGTCCTGGGAGTGCCTTTTCCTCCTGAGTACTGTAGGTCCTGTTTGGCATTTTCTTCCAGAACAGGCCTTATCACACTGTGTATGCCACTACGATTCTTAAATCTCTCAAACCAACCTTTGCTGGCTTTAAATTCACCAATATGAGCACTAGTTCCAGGCATTTTTCCCTGTTCTCCTGGGTGTTAGTGGACTGGTGTGGGTTGCATCCTGGGAGACAAGATTAAGGACCCCAATGGAAATAAGTTAGACAGTCTTCTATGACACTGACTTTTTTGGGTTATCCTGGGTGGCTAACCCTCTGGGGTTAATTGTTTCTTGGTATTCTCAATAAGCCACACCAACAACGGTGCTACAGCAGCAGCAGCAGCAGCTGACAGTGCTACAGCAGCAGCAGACAGTGCTACAGCAGCAGCAGACGGTGCTACAGCAGCAGCAGATGGTACTACAGCAGCAGCAGCAGCTGACGGTGGTACAGCAACAGCAGCAGCTGACGGTGCTACAGCAGCAGCAGCAGCAGCTGACAGTGCTACAGCAACAGCAGCTGACAGTGCAGCAGCAGCAGCAGCTGACAGTGAAGCAGCAGCTGACAGTGCTACAGCAGCAGCTGACAGTGCTACAGCAGCAGCTGACAGTGCTACAGCAGCAGCAGACGGTGCTACAGCAGCAGCAGACGGTACTACAGCAGCAGCAGCAGCTGACGGTGGTACAGCAGCAGCAGCAGCTGACGGTGCTACAGCAGCAGCAGCAGCTGACAATGCTACAGCAGCAGCAGCATCAGCAGTTGACCATGGTACCACAGTATTTCGATAATATTTCTCACCCTGTTTACCACAGGGTTGGCACTAGAAGCTTTCTTGGGGCCCATGGTCACTTATTTTGCAGATAAAATCACCAAAAACGCTGTAATAATACGAAATGTTCCGATTGTATGCTTTGATGTTACCGCGGAGGCTGGCTTGTAAACATTGCCACCAGCGGAACATGTGAGGCTGGCTCAGGCCTCACATAGACGAGTCTCGGACGAATAGCATTGAGCGAGTTTTTTAGCGCTATGCGAGGCAAAATTTTAGTGATAAAATGTATCGCTATGCGGATTTAACGTTATGTGATGCCAACAGTATGCGGGGGTCCACTGTATAAAGAAAATTGGCTGATTTTTATTTTCTAACTTATAAATAGGAAGGAGATGTTGAATTAGAATATTTTACAGTAGGACCCAAGTATCTGTGGGGGATACATTCCAAAGACCTGCCATGGATGCTGAAACCGTGGATTGTAGCAAACCGTATATATAAGTCTTATACATCCCTATTGTAAAGTTGGATAAATTATACATAATAAGTGGAGCATTATCACTTTTTTCACTGATGGGAAACACTTCATGGCTTCTCTTAGGCTTTGAAGAACTGCCAGCTTTTCTACTTTTGCACTTTGGGGCCATTATTGTGCAAAATTAAGAGTTATTTTTGGGCCACAGTAAACCGCAGATACTGACTCAGTGGATACAGAGTTTCTACTGTACTATAATTTCCTTTTACCTAATCATAGATAACAGAATTTCCAGAATGTCAGACTGAAGAATGTGGAAAGGTGAATGTAAATTTGTTGTATTTCTGATATTAGTTTATTTTGTTCACAATACTGTATATATGGCATAACCACTGGTAAAATATATTCTTTCAGGACCTTTCAAAATGTTATTTTAGTTAAACTGTTAATCACTGTATGGCAAATAGAAAATGTCTTTTATTTATATATCTGCAAAACATGGGTGCTGTAATGTATTAAGTAAGTCAGTGTATATTTAAATACAGTAAGGGGTAAATATGAAGGCAAAGCTGTGCAGTTCTGCAGTACAACACCATTTTATATTTAAGAATACTACTTGTAGTTGAAATAAGTACAATATCTTTTGTAATGTTACCTGTCTGTTTAGTAGCTCTCTTAATCGATAAGTCATCATCACTTCTTCAACAACTAACACCCATAACACTCCCGTGTATAGCCGATCGCCTCAGCACGTGCCAGTACCAATGGTGGTGATCTGAGCCACACTGCATCACCTGTTTCCCCTTCCTCTTCATCTCACACCCCTACACCCCTCCCTATCTGCGCTCTTGAAGGCTCAGCAGAAGACTTGGTGCAGTTACAAGCATATGGATTGGGTCATACTAACAAAAAATTCAACAGGGTCAAGGTATGTTAACATGCAGGGTAAATAAAGCATGTTGAGTGCCCTGCTGCTTCTTTCTTTATGCCTCATTGACAAACAATTCTTGCATGTTTGTTAATTTTATAGTTAATACAAACTTTTCTTAAAGAAATTTATAATCTGTGTGTTCAGATTCCATGAACCTATCTAGGAATAACAGTCTGTTGCTAAATGGCTTTTTAAATCAGTATATAAACACTTTAATCACTTTTTACAGTTATTCATCTGTTTATCTTCTCTGCATCTGTGCACCTACACTCCCTTGCTGTCTTGGCTGCTGATTGCACTAATTGCTGTTATGGTCATTTTACTCGCTCCTCCATGTCAAAGATTAACCTCGATTTAATAGACTTCAGAAAAATGGACCAAAATAACAATAAAAATAATACACACTTAGTCGCCTCATACGACACGCATGGCTTACGGAGGAAAGATTCTTTTCCACTTCCCCATGGACAATAGAAGAAATAAAGAACAAGAACTATTTAGAAAAAGGAGAAAAACCTAGATGTATGTATATATATATGCATGTGCGTGTCTGTGAAGTGTGACCAAAGTGTAAGTAGGAATAGCAAGATATCCCTGTTATCTAGCATGTTTATGAGACAGAAAAAGAAACCAGCAATCCTACCATCATGCAAAACAGTTACAGGTTTCTGTTTCACAGTCATCTGGCAGGACGGTAGTACTTCCCTGGGTGGTTGCTGTCTACCAACCTACTACCTTAATTACGTGTAAGGTATAATTTAGAGAGCAGAGGAGTGGATGATGGGTGAGGTTTGGGACATCCTAGAAAAGGTTAAATGGAGGTCACAATGATAGGGCTCAAAATATCCAGCAGGAAGGTGTAAAAGTGTTAGATTGGAATGAGAGGAAACAAGTGGTTTTTCTGTGTTTGACATGCTGTTGTAGCTTAAGTAAAGTATTATTTTCATGAAGGGATTCATACAAACCACTTAACCAGACTTAAGTTCTGGATGTGGGAATATCAGTGCCTCTCATATGAAGGAGGGGGAGGAATGTTGCAGTGGAGGGACATCTGAATTGTGATACCCACACTTCTGGTATGGCAGCTTTTGTATGAATGATGGTGAATGTGTTTGCTTTTTTAATTCACCCTACCTCTGTGAAAAATGGCTAATATGGAAAAACGAAGTTTTTTCCTCCATGTATTGTATTCATGAAGTTGTGTGATTTCTTGTCAATAACTAACTAGAAGTGAATTATATGGGAAAATATATACTGTGTATAGCTGTTGCTCTTGCTGATCTTCATAGAACAAAGTTTTCAATATTACATCTTTTTTCAGGTAGAAAAATCCACTACCGAAAGCCCTAAAAAGATGACATTAAAAGATAGAATGAAGTTCTTTGAAGAGGAAATGAAGAGGGATAAAATTGGGCCTCCTAAAGGTAAGCTTTTAATCTAATAATATTGCAGTGTGTGTATATAAGTAGCCCATAGCTTAGTTTAGATGTTATTTGTGTGATGCTTCATAAAATTTTAATATTTGATAATAATGTTCTAGTGTTGGTGCATTTTAGTTTGAGAGTAATGCATACCTTGTTTGTTATTTACTGGTAACTGCAAATGTACATGCTTTGTTTGACTCATATAACAGGTTAACTTGTTGCTTATCACCAAACTCACATTGTTGTCTTAGGGCAGGTTAATTATTATTTTACCACCACTCTCAATCAACTGCTAGTATTCAGTCCCTCAAAGCAGTTCTCTACATTTTGGAAAAAATAGAATAACGTGTTTGAAAGCATTATCACAAGCTATTCCATGTCTTTGTCATTATCTTTTTATGTGGCCCTCAAATTAAATTTCTTTTGTTTATTTATCGGGTAATTTTAACCCTTTCAGTGTCGAGACCCCTGCTCTCAAACTTCCTCTCAGGGTCAAAGAATTAAAAAAAAAAAAAAATTATGAAATGATAAGAGAATTTCCAAAGGTAATGAAACCAAAAGTATGAAATTTGATGGAAAACTTACAAAATTATGTTCTAGCAAAGTTAGTGGTCTTAGTGATATATACACATCGGCGATTTTGACCACTTTACACTCTATTTTCGGCCAATTCCATTGTTCTAGTATAACAGACTCAGCTATTTTGCTAGTATTCCTTCTATTCCATCGATTGAGCACAAGAAACTGACCATTTACTTATTTCAGCTATCCAATAAAGTGATCAGAAATTGGTAATTTGGCCAATTTCATATAAAATTCAACAATTGCCAATTTGAAAATAGGGTCCAAAATAAATGATGTAGACATTCCTGGCACTAAATGAACATTTCTTCTGTTCCTTGGTCATGTCTTTAAGCCCCTCCTTTGTTACACTTGCTTTTCATTTTGAACTTTTACTTACACAAAATATAGAAGATTTACTATTATGCAGATTACTGCATTATTGTAATACTAATTGTATAAATAATGTCAGTGCAATCCTAAATGCATATCAGACTGGCCAGTTGGAGTCTTATTGTGTACTCTGGAATATCAACAAAAATCGAACATTCCTACTAATTTGAGCTCAATTTCAAGCTACTTTCTGTCCGGAAACTAAACAGAATTATTTCTATTTCTGTAATACATCTTCCATTCTATCAAATGAGACCAAGAAACCGAGAATACAACAATAAAAACCACATGAAAATAAACCACAAATTCCCTGTTTTAACCCTTTCAGGGTCAAGAGGCCCTCTCCTAAACTTGTTCTCAGGATCAAAAATTTTTTGGAAAAAAAATATTTTTTCTTATGAAAACAGAATCTTTTCCAAATCATAATGACACCAAAAGTATGAAATTTGATGGAAAACTTACGGAATTATGCTCTTGCAAAGTTAGCGGTCTCGACGATGTTTACACATCGGCAATTTCGCCCACTTTGAGCCCTATTTTCAGCCAATTCCAGTGTACTAGTCGACAAAAATCATAACTATTTCGCTAGAACTCCATTTTTTCTATCAAATGAGTACAAGACACCACCCATTTATCGATTTCAACTATCCAATAAAGTGGTCAGAACTCAGCAATTTTGCCAATTTCACACAAATTTCAAAAGATACCAATTTCCAAATAGGGTCCAGAATAAACAAGACATACATTCCTGGCACTAAAATAACATTTTCTCTGTTCATTAGTCACATCCCCAGGCCCTTCTTACATTTCTTTTGCTTTCCACTTTGAATTTTTATTCTAACAAAAAATAGAAGATTTACTGTTATGCAGACTACTGCATTAGTGTAGAAATGGTATAAATAATATCACTGCACTTGTGAAAGAATATTAGACTCACCAGTTGATGTGTATTGGACGCATAGCATGATTTGTTTACTTTTGAACTTTGGCAAAATTCGAACATTTCTGCTACTTTGAGCTCAATTTCAAGGTACTTTTCATTGTGAAACCAATCAAAATCATCTCAATTTCTGTAATATGTCTTCCATTCTATAAAATGAGACCAGGAAAACTAGAATACAACTATAAATACCGTACGAAAATACAGTGCAAAGTCACTGTTTTAAACCAAAAACACGGTCACAGATTTTTTTTTCTCATTATGCACTGTGTGCTGCAGAATTTTTTTTTATACTGTGCACACTGACCACATAGACCCATTCTTTCATATGTAGGCCTACCAGCTTTCTCTCGCTAGATTTGAAGGCGCTAGAATTTAGGCGTACTAGTACATCAGTAACCCTGGTGTGTAAGCCATACTAGTACTTCGGAAACCCTGAAAGGGTTAACAAAAAACATGGTTGCAGATTTTTTTTATCATTATGCACTGCCTACTGCAGGATTTTTTTCATATGGTGCACACTTACTGCATAGACCCATTCTTTTATATCTAGGCCCAGATTTACCATTCACAGCTTATCTGAGTGAGCTGAGCTCATGGCATCATACTATGGGACCAACACTGGCTTCTAAGCCTTGATGCAATGGGCCTGACACCGAAAGGGTTAAATAATTATTTATTCCCACACTAATGGCCTGTCTCTTGTCACACGTCATTTCACAATGCATAAGATTGTCTTTCTCTTCCTGGGTTGTAAATGTCCAGTATCTGTTTCAGCTTGTGAGGGTGATCTGTGACTCTTGGTCTCTTAACTTTCTACTGACTCATGAATTACCTATTTCATATCTATTTTGGAGCTCATGGTCAAAATCCACCTTCACTGTATCATTGTTGAGCTCATTTTACTTAATACTGCTCTTATGTTAAAGAAAATGTCCTGTTATACCTGTGGCTTATTTGGGAGAGTAATTTCCATGCTTGTTCTAGTCACATGCCAAACAAAGGCCCTATTCTTGTCTATTTCTTGTAGTATTTTGCATGGCATGCCTGTGTAACATTCTTGTGACCAGTTTTGAGGGCTCATCTACACCATGCAGCCCAGCCTTGGGCCCAGCTTCCTTGTAGATTGTCTAATCAATCAGGTATTGCTGTTAGAAGCCTGCTGGCCTCATAGCCATTACAGCCTAGTTGATCTGGCACTTGGCAGAGGTCATCTTAAGACTTATACATTTGTTCCAGTAATATTTTTGATATCTTCTGGTAGCAGTTTGAAGAATCTTGGGTCGTGGACGTTGACACAATGTTCTTTTATTGTGCCAGTGGCATGTCTGCTTTTCACTGACTATTTTACATTTCCTCCCATATCTCTCACTCCAATCAGTTAAGAGGAGTGCAAAATGGAACTGTGAACCATTAACTAACATTTTTAACATATCTCTTCAAACAGGTGTAGTGTCTGATACGTGGAAGATGACTAATGTAATTCCTATTTTTAAATCCAGGGACAAGTTTTTATTTTATTATTATTATCACACTGGCCGATTCCCACCTAGGCAGGGTGGCCCGAAAAAGAAAAACTTTCACCATCATTCACTTCATCACTGTCTTGCCAGAAGGGTGCTTTACACTACAGTTTTTAAACTGCAACATTAACACCCCTCCTTCAGAGTGCAGGCACTGTACTTCCCATCTCCGGGACTCAAGTCTGGCCTGCCGGTTTCCCTGAACCCCTTCATAAATGTTACTTTGCTCACACTCCAACAGCACGTCAAGTATTAAAAACCATTTGTCTCCATTCACTTCTATCAAACACGCTCACGCATGCCTGCTGGAAGTCCAAGCCCCTCGCACACAAAACCTCCTTTACCCCTCCCTCCAACCTTTCCTAGGCCAACCCCTACCCTGCCTTCCTTCCACTACAGACTGATACACTCTTGAAGTCACTCTGTTTCGCTCCATTCTCTCTACATGTCCGAACCACCTCAACGACCCTTACTCAGCCCTCTGGACAACAGTTTTGGTAATCCCGCACCTCCTCCTAACTTCCAAACTACGAATTCTCTGCATTGTATTCACACCTCACATTGCCCTCAGACATGACATCTCCACTGCCTCCAGCCTTCTCCTCGCTGCAACATTCATCACCCATGCTTCACACCCATGTAAGAGCGTTGGTAAAACTATACTCTCATACATTCCCCTCTTTGCCTCCAAGGACAACGTTCTTTGTCTCCACAGACTCCTAAGTGCACCACTCACCCTTTTCCCCTCATCAATTCTATGATTCACCTCATCTTTCATAGACCCATCCGCTGACACGTCCACTCCCAAATATCTGAATACATTCACAAGCTGTTACCGTCAAATTACCGGCCAGTAAGCCTGACCTCAATTGTAGGCAAATTACTAGAATCAGTTATAGCTGATATTATAAGAAGTCATCTTCATAAGCATAATTTGAAAAATGATACTCAGTATGGATTCATGAAGGGCCATTCCTGCCTAACTAGTTTACTAACTTCAGTAAATCTTTTGAGGCTGTTGATCACGATAAAAAATTTGATATTGTTTATTTGGATTTTAGTAAGGTCTTTGATAGAGTACTGCACGAGTGACTTAAAAAAAGTGGCAGCTCATGGCATTGGGGGAAAAGTGCTGTCATGGATCAAGTCATGGCTCACCAACAGGAAGCAGAGAGTGTGCATAAACGAGGTAGAATCGGAGTGGGGATCTGTAACAAGGGCGTTCCATAGGGATCAGTTTTAGCCCCATTGTTGTTTATAATATATATCAATGATCTTTATGAAGGAATTACTAGTGATATGAGTAGTTTCACTGATGGCACGAAGATAGGTAGGATAATTGATTCAAACGTAGATGTCACGGAACTTCAGGAGGATTTAGACAAACTCAATTCGTGGTCAGAAAAGTGGCAGATACAGCTCAATGAAGATAAATGCTAAGTTCTGAAGCTCTGGAATGCTCGTAACCCAAGCACCTTTAAGCTAAATAATGCAGAACTTAGCTGTATAGAATGCGAAAAGGACTTGGTGGTTATGGTAAGCAGCAACCTTAAACCAAGACAGCAATGCCTAAGCATACATAATAAGGCAAATAGATCACTGGGATTTATATCAAGAAGTGAAAGCAACAGAAGTCCAGCATTTATACTACAGCTTTATACATCATTAGGGAGGCCTCACCTGGATTACGCAGCTCAGTTCTGGTCTTCATATTACAGAATGACATAAATTCGTTAGAAAACATTCAGTGAAGAATGACAAAATTAATACAGTGGACCCCTGGTTTACGATATTATTTCATTCCAGAAGTATGTTCAAGTGCCATTACTGAATGAATTTGTTCCCATAAGGAATATTGTGAATTAGATTAGTCCATTTCAGACCCCCAAACATACACGTACAAACGCACTTACATAAATACACTTACGTAATTGGTCGCATTGGGAGCTGATCGTAAACCGGGGGTCCACTGTACATAGTATTAGAAATCATCCATATGAAGAAAGATTGAAGATCCTTAACCCTTTCAAGGTTGAGGTGACTTTCATACTTATTTTAGTATTGTAACAAAGAATGATTCAAAGTTTTGGCTAATGTTTTTATTTATGGCTGCTGTGGGGATGAGAATCTATAAAAGAGCCAGTCCAAGCCCATACCTGGAGTATTGAACTTTTTACTTTGTTGAAACTAGATTGTTTTTGTTTTATTTACTACATGTTATAATTTTTGCCATCACTTTTAGGGCTGCCACTCTATGGTCACATTTTTTCAAATGGTTTTGCAAAGATTGTGTTTGCCACATAAGCATTTTTTTTGTTTTTTTGCTTTTCAAGGCTTCTATAATTTTGCCATAATCAAATAGTTTTGAAAGGCATAATATCTTCCTCTAAAACTATGTTGATTTGGGTTGTGTAACTTGTGTTTCTAAATAAAATAAAGTAGCACTTCATCACCTTTTCAAAGATGTTCATGATTGATAAGTAATGCCAGTACTACTAGTATGTAGTTTTTTCCATTACTCTGGAGCTTCCTCTGTGAGGAAGGGCCAAGTCGTCACTTTTTAGGCCTGTGGGATTTCACCTAAACAGATTTCATCTGTTTTATTAGCTAATGTCACTCATGCATTATGCTGTATAATATTCTTGTTTATAATTGTGATATGGAAGAATTTTATTCTACCTTAAATTCTTGGCTCTCTTGTTTGTTGCTAGAGATGTGTTTGGAGATGCTTACATTACTACTGAGTGGTAGATAACTATGAGTAATCTGTTTTATCAGTCATAGCTATGGGTCAGTTGTCTGAGGTTAAAAGTCCCACTACAGTTTGCATCATGCTGACCAGAATCAGCAACTGGCTTTTCTTAAGGCATATAAATTTTTGAGCAGAGAGAGAAGTTTTCATACCTGAGCTGCCTTTTAAATACAGTCACAGTGCATAAACTCTGGCAAAACTTTAAAATAATAGTTTTTAAATATATATATATGATAGCCTTCTATTGAAAACATACTATGGAGGTGCATGCAGTAAGGGGTCTTACTGTACTCGGCAACAAACTTCTTGTTTTCCTGTAAACGTTTCTATGTTCTATCTTTTAGGCTTTCTCAAAGGGACGTATTTTTGACAGACCTTACATGTTTCTGCACTCAGTTTTTTATGCATGTTTTAATTTAGAGTACATACTTTGGACAGTTTCCCAGGGAGTGTTTGATAGTTCCCAGTCAGTTCACCTTCATTATTGCTTAGGTTCTCTACACATGTATTCATGCTTGTATGCACTTCAGTGTGCTTGTGATCTTAGTGTATTGTATTAAAGATTGTTTTTATTAGCTTCTTATTGTTTGTAAAGATCAGATCTATCATTATTTTATTTCTAGTAAGCTCCTTTATCTACCCTAATTTCACATGTTGTTTAAAATTTTTAGATTTACTGATCATAATATGAAGAGTTTAATTACACACTTTTTTCAGTAGTGTTTAACCAGAATTGTTCTGTGCAGGGATGCATCATGAAAAGGTTTACTGTATAAATGTGTGTATGTGCATGTATGCATGCATGCATATTTGTGTGTCTGTATGTGTATGTGTGTGTATTGGCATATCTTAATAGAAAGTCCTTACTGTATTATTAATGAAAAGTAACAAGTGACAAGTGTGTGACATACTGCAATTGTAACCTTGTACTGTTTATGCTTACTAAATAACAGTCATCTTAATCCATTGGAAGAGCACTTCACCCACATAATTTTTCTGTTTTGTGTATTTTTGGTTTTTAAGTTTCTGCATGAGTGTATATTGTTGATTTTGCATGACTTTGTTACAGAGAACAAGAAGTTCTCTTTCCTGAGCCAGGATGAAGTCGCCAAGATGAAGGAAGATGAAGGTTGGTGTTCTGCTCATCTTAAAAGCTTACATATATTTGAGGATTGATTTACCATTTTCTTGTCAACTTTTATTAAATTAATTTGTTGTATAGTTCACTGACAATATTTATACATACATGGATACATTTATTCATACAGACATTATATATGTACAAACATACTTGTTACAGCAATGTGTAGAGGTAGCTGGCACGAGCTAGGAGCAATGCAGGATAATATGAACTTATGTAGACTAGACCATGGTTTATTGACTTTGAGTTCATCTAGGCAGACAACAAGTAAGGGTGAGCCTAGGGGCCATATATCCATAAATATATACATACATTGTCTTGCCTTGTTAAGATTGCCTGTCTGCAATTGTAGCATTTCATATATGTGCATCCATAAACATACATACATACATATATGTGTTGTGCCGAATAGGTAAAACTTGCTATTTTGGCTTAAATAGCAATGCTCTTCTTGCCAAATAAGGCAAGCTAAAATTTGTGTATGCAATAATTTTGCAAAAATCATTCTGAACCTAATGAAAAAATTTCATTGTGTTTATTATTAAATTATTATAAACTTGTATAAAATATATTTAGCTAGATTAAGCTAAATTAAATTGCACTTGTTATAATAAGGTTAGGAAAGTTTCCTAAGGCTCTTTTGGTACAAAAGCATTAATTTTTCTATTAATATAAATGAAAAAATATATCTAAATGTATAAGAGAAAATTTTAGAAAGGAGTTAATTTTAAACGAGTTCTTCTTAATTGACCAGTTTTACCTATTTGGCATGACATACAGTGGACTCCTGAGTTTCACGAGTCCCGCACTTCGTGAATTTCAATTTTCAGCAACTTTTTTCGTCAAAATATGGCCTCACGTTTCGTGATTTGCTTCAGACTTTGGAGTTCGTACAGAACGCATCCAAGCAGCCTCCCAGCAGCTGCACACACACAAAGGCACCCACACACCATTCAGAGTCACTGTGGCATTGTTTCTGGGCGAGTGACCATCACCCCATGCGTTCATACGTAATAATCCATTCTTTTTTAGTGCTGCAACTGATAAATAAGCTACCATGGGCCCAAAGAAAGATCCTAGTGCCAGGCCTTTGGTCAACAAGGTGAGAAGCACGAAAGAATTAAAGAAAGAAATCATCACAAAATATGAAAGTGGAGTGCATGTGGCCAGCCTCAGCAGGATGTATGGGAAGCTCACACAATGTAATTAAAGAAAAAGTTTGTAGAAAAATACAAAAGTGGTGGTGGTAGAGGGTGGTAGTGGTTGTGATGGTTGTAGAGGATGGAAGTGGTTGTCATGGTGGTAGAGGGTGGTAGTGGTTGTCATGGTGGTAGAGGGTGGTAGTGGTTGTCATGGTGGTAGAGGGTGATAGTGGTTGTCATGGTTGTAGAGGATGGTAGTGGTTGTCATGGTGGTAGAGGGTGGTGGTAGAAGGTGATAGTGGTTGTGATGGTGGTAGAGGGTGATAGTGGTTGTGATGGTGGTAGAGGGTGGTAGTGGTTGTGATGGTGGTAGAGGGGATAGTGATGGTGGTAGAGCATGGCAGTGATGGTGGTAGATGGTTGTAGTGGTTGTGATAGTGATAAAGGGTGGTAGAGATGTGGTAATGGTTGTAGAGGGTGGTAGTGGTTGTGATGGTTGTAGATGGTGGTAGTCATGGTTGTAGAGGGTGGTAGTGGTTATGGTGGTAGAGGGTGGTAGTGGTTGTGATAGTGGTAGAGGGTGATAGTGGTTGTGATGGTGGTAGAGGGTGATAGTGATGGTGGTAGAGGGTGGTAGTGGTTGTGATGGTGGTAGAGGGTGGTAGTGGTTGTGATGGTGGTAGGGGTGGTAGTGGTTGTGATGGAGGTAAGGGTTGTGATGGTGGTAGAGGGTGGTAGTGGTTGTGATGGTTGTAGAGGGTGGTAATGGTTGTGATGGTGGTAGAGGGTGGTATTGGTTGTGATTGTGGTAGAGGGTGGTAGTGCTGGTGGTAGTGGTTGTGATGGTGGTAGAGGGTGGTAGTGGCTGTGATGATGGTAGAGGGTGGTAGTGATGGTAGAGGGTAGTAGTGATGGTAGAGGGTGGTAGTGATGGTAGAGGGTGGTAGTGATTGTGATGGTGGTAGTGATTGTGATGGTGGTAGAGGGTGGTAGTGTTTATGGTGGTAGAGGGTGGTAGTAGTTGTGATGGTGGTAGAGGGTGGTGGTAGAAGGTGGTAGTGATGGTAGTAGAGAGTGGTAGTGGTTGTGATGGTGGTAGAGGGTGGTAGTGGTTGTGATGGTGGTAGAGGGTGGTAGTGATTGTGGTAGAGGGTAGAGTTGCCAGAGCTCTCTGGACAGTTTTTGTGTGCGAGAAGAGTCCAGTGACTCTCATGCTGGTCCTAGTGGCATTAAAAAACAAAGAAGGGAAGTAACCCTGAACGAGGACTTGGTACCTAAACTCTTGATGGAAGGGGGAGACTCCTATCAAACGATAGTGTAACTTAAATAACAAAAAGGCACAATACCGTGACTGGAACGATACACAAATAACCCGCACATAAAAGACAGAAGCTTACGACGACGTTTCGGTCCGACTTGGACCATTGACAAAGTCACACTAACAGAGGAGGAGCAGAACGGCTATATATAGGCAGGAAGAGGTGGAGGTAGTAGTAGTGGTAGAAGTAGTAGTAGTAGTAGTACAAGAATTGTATATAATACCGACAGGATGAAATGACACATGCACAACACCCGGGCATCCCCACCGTAGACGTTTCGCCATCCAGCCAGCCACTGGATGGCGAAACGTCCACAACAAAGACAACCAGACGCCGCACATGTGTCTAATTTCATCAGTAGATGTAGTAGAAGAAGAAGAGGTAGTAGTAGTGGTAGTGGTAGAAGTGGGAAATAAGGAAGACGAGCCAGTCAAATACAAAGGAAGGGGAGCACTGCAAGAGAGCTAGAAACCCACAGAGGGAGAGCAAGCGCACCGAGGTGCGAGAAAGGGGAAGTGGTGAAATAAAATAAAGAAGGAACAGAAACACGAGACAGGAGAGAGAAAGACAACCCAGAGGAGAAAAGGAGAGAGGAAAGGGGAAGAGGAAGAAGAAAAAGAAGAAGAAGAAAAAATGAGGATTCAGGTTAAGTCACGGGTGTTCTGAAGTTTGGAGCATTTTACAATGTAGTGGGAGAGGAAGGCATCTACAGAGACGAAGCCAGGGCTAAGGTTCATACAAGGAAAGTTGTGTATAAGAGAGGATTCAACTAAACGGCGACTGTTCGAGTTGGAAGTAGGGAAGACAGTTTTAGCAGAAGACCAGTCAATAGGATGGCTATGATCTCTGACGTGACAGAAAAGAGCATTGTTAGTGTCGGCAAGCCTAACACTATTTTTGTGCTCCCTAAGTCTGTCAGAAAGAGATCGACCAGTTTCTCCAAAGTATTGAAGAGGACAGGAGGAGCAAGAAATAGAGTAGACACCAGGAACATCTGTAGAGGGAGGAGAGGTATGAACGAGATTAGTGCGAAGAGTGTTAGTCTGGCGGAAGGTAAGCTTGATGTCTAAGGGACGGAGAGAATTGTTGAGATTAGAAAGACCGGAAATGTAGGGAAGGCAGAGGATAGAAGAGTTCCCATGAGTAGAGAGTTTGGGAGAGAAGAAATTGCGTTTAGCACGTGAGAGGGCAGAGTCTATGAAATGGGAAGGGTAGCCAAGACGGGAGAACGAATTATAAAGAGTGGAAATTTCTGCTGGAAGGAACTGAGGATCACAGATGCGGAGGGCACGGAGAAAGAGGGAGATAAGAACACTTTTCTTGACAGGGGAAGCATGATAGGAAAAGTAGTGAATGTACATGCCACTGTGCATAGGTTTACGGTAAACGGAAAAGGAAAAACCTGTATCTGAGCGGTGGACATGGACATCAAGGAAAGGAAGTAAGGAATTAGATTCCCATTCAGCTTTAAACTTAATGGAAGGGGCAAGATTGTTAAGAGCTTCAAGAAAAGGTTGGAAGAGACTGGAGTCATGAGGCCACAGAGCAAAGATGTCATCCACATAGCGGAGCCAGAGTGAAGGTTGCACATCGAGGGTAGGAAGAAGAACAGTCTCGAAGTATTCCATGTAAAGATTAGCAAGGACAGGAGAGAGAGGAGAGCCCATAGCGACACCGAAGGTTTGGGAATAATATTTCCCTTGGAAGGAAAAGGAGTTAGAGTCCACACAGAGGCGGATCAGATCAAGAAAGACATCAGTGGGGATAGGGAGATGAAGAAACCCTTCATGGGCCTTCTCTCTAAGGAAATCAAGGACATCATCAAGAGGGACATTGGTGAAGAGGGACTCAACGTCAAGACTAAGCATCTTACAGGTTGGGAGAGAGCGAACCCGTTCAATGAAGTCTTGAGAGTGACGGAGGTGGGCAGGAGAAAAAGTACCAAGAAAGGGAGTGAGGGTTTTGGCCAGCCAAGAAGCAAGAGAATAAGAGACAGAACCTCTAGAGGATATGATAGGACGAAGAGGAATATCAGGTTTATGAGTTTTGGGAAGGCCATAGAAATAGGGAAGAGAGGGACAGATGACACGAAACCGTTGAACAAGGTCAAAGTCAGGAGGACAGAGGTCGGAGAGAGTCCTTAGTTTTTTGTTGAAAGTTCTCTTGATGCGATCAAGAGGGTTGGAAACGAGAGGAGTGTAGGTGCGTGAGTCAGAGAGCAAGACATCAGCTTTACGGAGGTAATCCTCGCGATCAAGGATAACTACCGAATTACCTTTGTCAGAAGATAGTATGACAATGTTAGTGTTAGATTTAAGAGAAGAAAGGGCAAGTTGGTAACGGCGTGGAAGGTGGTGATTCTTGGAAAACAGACTAACAAGAGCAGGAAGGAGAGCACCACGAAAAGTGGACAAGTCAGGAAGATTACGGAAGCGAGATTGACGAAAGGAATCAAAAGAGCTAATCAGGGAAATACCAGCGCGAGGAGTAGGCGAAGTGGCAAAGGAAAGACCAAAACCAAGAAGTTCAAGCTCATACTGAGAGAGTGAGACAGAAGACAGATTAGTGGATAGTGTAACTTCTCCATCCTCTCCCCTCCTCCCATCTTCCATACACAAACAAGAGTCTTCAATAAAGATAAGCGTGATGTTATTATTGTTTTATACTTGATTTCTCATTCTTTTCTGTATGTAAATCTATATTTAATCTATAAAAAATAATTTTTGTTAATACTTTTGGGTGTCTGGAATGGATTAATTGGATTTACATTATTTCTCATGGGGAAAATGGTTTCGAGTTTCGTGAATTTCAACTTTCGGTAGACTCTGTGGAATGGATTAATCACGAAACACACACATGCACATAACCCTTGCCTGAAATATAAGTGGGCACGAGTAGTGCCCCACTTATATTTCAGGTTAGGTTCCAGGCTACTGCCGGAAAGCAGAACGCCATTTTTTCCACTTATAAATGCATAAAAATGCCAGATAACAAGTTTACACTAGCACACATATTAATTTAACAATAGAACTAGTAGGCATTAAACACTATAAAAAGTATAACACACTCACAGTATAGTGGAGCCCCGAGTTTCATGATTAATCCATTCCAGAGAGTCTGCTGAATGGCGAAATTCACAACTAATGAAACCATTTTCCCCATAAGAAATAATGGAAATCCAATTAATCCGTTTCAGACGCCCAAAAGTATTTAAAAAAAATATTTTTTTTAAAGATTAATATGGATTTACATACAGAAAACAATGGCAAATGAATATAAAGCACTAATAAAATGGATAAATGAACACTTACCTTTGCTGAAGACTTGTTGATGTATGGTAGACAGGAGGGGAGAGGGAGACGAGTTTATTATGCTTCAGTATGACGTTAATATCTCTACAGCTTATTTATCTATCGAATTTCATCTATGACATAAACAATATTAATAACATAGAAACATGATATATATTCTAGAATGAATAAAATGTCATATGTGAGGAGTAAGTGTTGGTGTTTGGTACTTTGCTATGATTTTTTCTTGAATTCTATCATGTTTCTTTCCATCTTTACCAAAGGCCTTACACTAGGAGCTTTCTTTGGGCCGATGGTGGCTTATTTAGCAGTTGCAAGCACAGAAAACAATGGATTATTATGAAATGTATCATATGAACCCGTGGGGTGATAGTCACTCGCCGATAAACAATGGCACACTGAGTGTGAATGGTGCGGGAGACTGGCTTTTTGTGCACACTGACGCTGGGATGCTGCTCCCATGTGTACCAGACGGTTGCCAAATCAAGAAGAAAATCATGAACTGCGAGGCTATATTTTGCCGAAAGTCAGATTTCATGAAAGTCACGGCCGCCGAAAAGCGGGGGTCCACTGTACAACCGTCATACTTACCTTAAAATATTTGTAGTCTTAATGCAGGGTGAAAGGCGAGTTTTATTTGTAGGAAATAGGTCTGGGAGGTATGGTAGCCAGCCAGGTCAGCCCACCCCACCCACATGTAATATGTTACAACATTTAATTAAAGCCTCCCAGAGCCATAAAATACATATACAGTGGACCCTCAGTTATCGGCCATAATCCATTCCAGAAGCTCGGCTTAAAACCAAAATGGCTGAAAAGCAAAATAATATTTCCCTTAAGAATTAATGTAAATACAATTAATCCGTTCCAGACACCCAAAAATATTTACAAAAATAATTTTTTTAAAGTTTAACTATAGTTTTACATACACCAAATAATGAGACCTAAACAAAATAAATACATGAACACTTAAATCAGTATTACATACCTTTATTGAAGACCCTTCTTGGCTTATGGAAGATAGGGAGGAGGAGAGAGGCTTGAGAGTCACTGTACCCCTGCAACTCGATCACTTTGCACACATGTCCTTAATCACTGAAGAAGGCACCTTCTCCCCTCTCTCTTCCTCCTCCTCTGAAGCAATTTTCTCAGTTGTGGTCTATTGCTGTTTTAGATGTAGGTCTTGCAGCTCTACCCTCTACCACCCTCTACCACCATCACAACAACTACCACCCTCTACCACCATCACTACCACCCTCTACCATCACAACCACTACCACTCTCTACCACCATCACAACAACTACCACCCTCTACCACCATCACTACCACTCTCTACCATCACAATCACTACCACCATCAAAACCACTACCACCCTCTACCACCATCACAATCACTACCACCATCACTACCACCCTTTACCACCATCACAACCACCCTCTACCATCACAACCACTACCACCTACCACAATTACTACCACCCTCTACCACCATCACACCCACTACCACCATCACAACCACTACCACCATCACTACCACCCTCTACCACCATCACAACCACTACCACCCTCTACCATCATCACTACCACAACCACCACCATCACTACCACCACCACCCTCTACCACCATCACTACCACCATCACAACCACTGCCACCCTCTACCACTATCACTACCACCATCACAACCACTACCACCCTCTACCACCATCACAACCACTACCACCATCACAACCACTACCACCCTCTACAACCATCACAACTGCTACCACCCTCTACCACCATCACAACCACTACCACCCTTTACCAACATCACAACCACTACCACCCTCTACCACCATCACAACCACTACCACCCTCTACCACCATCATAACCACTACCACCATCACTACCACTCTCTACCATCACAACCACTACCACCTACCACAATCACTACCACCATCAAAACCACTACCACCCTCTACCACCATCACAACCACTACCACCATCACTACCACCATTGCTACCACCCTCTACCACCATCACTACCACCCTCTACTACCATCACAACCACCCTCTACCATCACAACCACTACCACCTACCACAATCACTACCACCCTCTACCACCATCACACCCACTACCACCATCACAACCACTACCACCCTCTACCACCATCACTACCACCCTCTACCACCATCACAACCACTACCACCCTCTGCCACCATCACAACCACTACCACCCTCTACCACCATCACTACCACAACCACCACCATCACTACCACCACCACCCTCTACCACTGTCACTACCACCATCACAACCACTGCCACCCTCTACCACTATCACTACCACCATCACAACCACTACCACCCTCTACCACCATCACAACCACTACCACCCTCTACAACCATCACAACCACTACCACCCTCTACCACCATCACAACCACTACCACCCTTTACCACCATCACAACCACTACCACCCTCTACCACCATCACAACCACTACCACCCTCTACCACCATCACTACCACCCTCTACCACCATCACTACCACCCTCTACCACCATCACAACCACCCTCTGCCACCATCACTACCACCCTCTACCACCATCACTACCACCCTCTACCACCATCACAACCACCCTCTACCACCATCACAACCACTACCACCCTCTACCACCATCACTACCACCACCACCATCACAACCACTACCACCCTCTACCACCATCACTACCACCACCACCATCACAACCACTACCACCCTCTACCACCATCACTACCACCATCACAACCACTACCACCATCTACCACCATCACTACCACCCTCTACCACCACCACTTGTGTACTTTGCTACAATTTCTTTCTTAAATTTTATCGTGTTTCTCACTTTCTTTTACCAAAGGAATTTTACTAGGAACTTTCCTTGGGGCCATGGGTACTTATTTTACAGTTGCACTTAATACATAACCACCAAAAACAATGGATTATAGCGAAATGTTTGTAATGAATGATCAGAAGCTTTCTCACTCACCCAGAGATAGAACCAGACTGACGCACAAGTGGCTGGCGGCAGTGGGTTGATGAGTCCCATATGACTGATAAGCAAAATAACGGCCGATAACCAGAAGCCAAAATACCAGCCAATAACCGAGTTTCCCGATGAACAGAGTGACCAATAACCGAGGGTCCACTTACAGCACATTCATTAATTACCTTAAAATATTTGTAGTCTTAATGTTGGGTAAGAGGTGAGTTTTATTTGTAGAAAGTCAGGTTTGGGAAGTACGGTAGCCAGCCAAGGCTGGCTACCCACACGCAATGTAAACAAACCAGGTTAACACATCTGGTATTTGTTCATGTATGTTTGTATTATACCATAATACAAACACTTTACATTGTGTACAAGTTGTCTCCACATTGACACAGTAGAATAAATAAAGACCAACACTTCCATTCTCATGTACGTTTTAGAAGGAATGATGCTCTGACAAATTATTATTACAAATTATTATTGTAAGTTATTATTATTATTACAAATTATTATTTTTATTTTTTTTTTTTATTATCACACTGGCCGATTCCAACCAAGGCAGGGTGGCCCGAAAAAGAAAAACTTTCACCATCATTCACTCCATCACTGTCTTGCCAGAAGGGTGCTTTACACTACAGTTTTTAAGCTGCAACATTAACACCCCTCCTTCAGAGTGCAGGCACTGTACTTCCCATCTCCAGGACTCAAGTCCGGCCTGCCGGTTTCCCTGAATCCCTTCATAAATGTTACTTTGCTCACACTCCAACAGCACGTCAAGTATTAAAAACCATTTGTCTCCATTCACTCCTATCAAACACGCTCACGCATGCCTGCTGGAAGTCCAAGCCCCTCGCACACAAAACCTCCTTTACCCCCTCCCTCCAACCCTTCCTAGGCCGACCCCTACCCCGCCTTCCTTCCACTACAGACTGATACACTCTTGAAGTCATTCTGTTTCGCTCCATTCTCTCTACATGTCCGAACCACCTCAACAACCCTTCCTCAGCCCTCTGGACAACAGTTTTGGTAATCCCGCACCTCCTCCTAACTTCCAAACTACGAATTCTCTGCATTATATTCACACCACACATTGCCCTCAGACATGACATCTCCACTGCCTCCAGCCTTCTCCTCGCTGCAACATTCATCACCCACGCTTCACACCCATATAAGAGCGTTGGTAAAACTATACTCTCATACATTCCCCTCTTTGCCTCCAAGGACAAAGTTCTTTGTCTCCACAGACTCCTAAGTGCACCACTCACTCTTTTTCCCTCATCAATTCTATGATTCACCTCATCTTTCATAGACCCATCCGCTGACACGTCCACTCCCAAATATCTGAATACGTTCACCTCCTCCATACTCTCTCCCTCCAATCTGATATTCAATCTTTCATCACCTAATCTTTTTGTTATCCTCATAACCTTACTCTTTCCTGTATTCACCTTTAATTTTCTTCTTTTGCACACCCTACCAAATTCATCCACCAATCTCTGCAGCTTCTCTTCAGAATCTCCCAAGAGCACAGTGTGCTCTTGGGAGAATTACCCACTTTAGCATTGAAATCCCCAACCACCATTACTCTCACACTTGATTCAAAACTCCCCATGCATTCACTCAACATTTCCCAAAATCTCTCTCTCTCCTCTACACTTCTCTCTTCTCCAGGTGCATACACGCTTATTATAACCCACTTTTCACATCCAATCTTTATTTTACTCCACATAATCCTTGAATTAATACATTTATAGTCCCTCTTTTCCTGCCATAGCTTATCCTTCAACATTATTGCTACTCCTTCTTTAGCTCTAACTCTATTTGAAACCCCTGACCTAATCCCATTTATTCCTCTCCACTGAAACTCTCCCACCCCCTTCAGCTTTGTTTCACTTAAAGCCAGGACATCCAGCTTCTTCTCATTCATAACATCCACAATCATCTCTTTCTTATCATCTGCACAACATCCACGCACATTCAGACTTCCCACTTTGACAATTTTCTTCTTCTTATTCTTTTTAGTAATCTTTACAGGAAAAGGGGTTACTAGCCCATTGTTCCCGGCATTTTAGTTGACTTTTACAACACGCATGGCTTACGGAGGAAAGATTCTTATTCCACTTCCCCATGGATATGAAAGGAAAATTAATAAGACCAAGAACTATTAAGATAAAATCAAAGAAAACTCAGATGAGTGTGTATAAATAAATGTGTACATGTATGTGTAGTGTGACCTAAGTATATCCACTTCTCTGAGGCTATGGGTCCCACAATTTACACCAGAGGTGGACCCCATTATATATATATATATATATATATATATATATTTATAGGTAGTAGGTTGGTAGACAGCAACCGCCCAGGGAGGTACTACCATCCTGCCAAGTGAGTGTAAAACGAAAGCCTGTAATTGTTTTACATGATGGTAGGATTGCTGGTGTCCTTTTTTCTGTCTCATGAACATGCAAGATTTCAGGTACGTCTTGCTACTTCTACTTACACTTAGGTCACACTACACATACATGTACAAGCACATATATGCACACCCCTCTGGGTTTTCTTCTATTTTCTTTCTAGTTCTTATTCTTGTTTATTTCCTCTTATCTCCATGGGGAAGTGGAACAGAATTCTTCCTCCGTAAGCCATGCGTGTTGTAAGAGGCGACTAAAATGCCGGGAGCAAGGGGCTAGTAACCTCTTCTCCCGTATATATTACTAAATGTAAAAGGAGAAACTTTCGTTTTTCCTTTTGGGCCACCCCGCCTCGGTGGGATACGGCTGGTGTGTTGAAAGAAAGAAATATATATATATATATATATATATATATATATATATATATATATATATATATATTTAGATAAAGGTAGGGAAGTTTTTATTGCATTTATGGATTTAGAAAAGGCATATGATAGAGTGGATAGAGGAGCAATGTGGCAGATGTTGCAAGTATATGGAATAGGTGGTAAGTTACTAAATGCTGTAAAGAGCTTTTATGAGGATAGTGAGGCTCAGGTTAGGGTGTGTAGAAGAGAGGGAGAATACTTCCCGGTAAAAGTAGGTCTTAGACAGGGATGTGTAATGTCACCATGGTTGTTTAATATATTTATAGATGGGGTTGTAAAAGAAGTAAATGCTAGGGTGTTTGGGAGAGGGGTGGGATTAAATTATGGGGAATCAAATTCAAAATGGGAACTGGCACAGTTACTTTTTGCTGATGATACTGTGCTTATGGGAGATTCTAAAGAAAAATTGCAAAGGTTAGTGGATGAGTTTGAGAATGTGTGTAAAGGTAGAAAGTTGAAAGTGAACATAGAAAAGAGTAAGGTGATGAGGGTATCAAATGATTTAGATAAAGAAAAATTGGATATCAAATTGGGGAGGAGGAGTATGGAAGAAGTGAATGTTTTCAGATACTTGGGAGTTGACGTGTCGGCGGATGGATTTATGAAGGATGAGGTTAATCATAGAATTGATGAGGGAAAAAAGGTGAGTGGTGCGTTGAGGTATATGTGGAGTCAAAAAACGTTATCTATGGAGGCAAAGAAGGGAATGTATGAAAGTATAGTAGTACCAACACTCTTATATGGGTGTGAAGCTTGGGTGGTAAATGCAGCAGCGAGGAGATGGTTGGAGGCAGTGGAGATGTCCTGTTTAAGGGCAATGTGTGGTGTAAATATTATGCAGAAAATTCGGAGTGTGGAAATTAGGAGAAGGTGTGGAGTTAATAAAAGTATTAATCAGAGGGCAGAAGAGGGGTTGTTGAGGTGGTTTGGTCATTTAGAGAGAATGGATCAAAGTAGAATGACATGGAAAGCATATAAATCTATAGGGAAAGGAAGGAAGGGTAGGGGTCGTCCTCGAAAGGGTTGGGAAGAGGGGGTAAAGGAGGTTTTGTGGGCAAGGGGCTTGGACTTCCAGCAAGCGTGCATGAGCGTGTTAGATAGGAGTGAATGGAGACGAATGATACTTGGGACCTGACGATCTGTTGGAGTGTGAGCAGGGTAATATTTAGTGAAGGGATTCAGGGAAACCGGTTATTTTCATATAGTCGGACTTGAGTCCTGGAAATGGGAAGTACAATGCCTGCACTTTAAAGGAGGGGTTTGGGATATTGGCAGTTTGGAGGGATATGTTGTGTATCTTTATACGTATATGCTTCTAAACTGTTGTATTCTGAGCACTTCTGCAAAAACAGTGATAATGTGTGAGTGTGGTGAAAGTGTTGAATGATGAAAGTATTTTCTTTTTGGGGATTTTCTTTCTTTTTTTGGGTCACCCTGCCTTGGTGGGAGACGGCCGACTTGTTGAAAAAAAAAAAAATATATATATACATGTATATATATATATATATATATATATATATATATATATATATATATATATATATATATATATATATATATATATATATATATAAACACACACACACACACAGGAAGTGGAACAGTCTGGCAAGTGATGTAGTGGAGGCAGGAACCATACATAGCTTTAAGATGAGGTATGATAAAGCTCAGGGAGCAGGGAGAGAGAGGATTTAATAGCATTCAGTGAAGAGGCAGGGCCAGGAGCTGAGTCTCGACCCCTGCAACCACAGTTAGGTGAGTATACACACACACACACACACACACACACACCTACATATATATATATAAACTCACCCACCCACCCTCACACACGCATTTTTACACAAAGCTGAAGGAGCTAGAGCATCCTAATAGGATAAAAAAAATAGAATATCAAAAGGGAGGATGTAAATGCAAGGGAACCAAGGATAGCTGGTCTGAGAAGGAAGAATGGGCAGAAAGGCTCAAGAATAAAATGGATCAAGAATGGGAAAAAATATTAAATGAACTTTGCAATAATATATTAGAGAAGCTGTCTGCAGAGAGCAAGAAGTAGGAATCACGACCTGTAGCAGCTGAGGCAAAGATACAGAGACTAGAGGAAGAAATGGATGTGCTGAAGCAGGATATAAAGATGAGGTCCGAAAGGAACAAATTGACTGAAATGGGAACATCAGCAGGCAGTGAGTGCACTGAAGGGGGGGATGGAGCTAAGAATTCTTTTGCAGCAGTAATATCAGGTCATCAGGGTGTCTAGGAGATAAGGGAAACAACAAAGAATATGCTTAAATCAAATTCAGAGATATTGAGGGAAAAAAATGGTTAGAAGAGAGAGGTCAATTATTCATGGACTTCAGGAGGCTGAATGGAAGACCTATGATGAAAGAAAGCATTGGGAAGAAAAAAGAGATTAAGATCATCATTGCAATAACAGGAGAGTAGGACATGTCTCGGATAGAAAATTGTCACAGCCTTGGGGGGTATTCAAGGGGAAAAAATTGACCAGTCAAACTGACATTCAAGATGGAAGTGGTATGGAACAGGATACAGCAACAGAAGCCACAGTTAAAGGACTCTCAATATCAACAATTGTGCCTCAGTCGAGACAGAACACAAAAAGAAAGGGAACAACTGAGAGTGAGAACAAGATAAAACCAGGGGAAGGAAAGAGAGACAGGACAGGCAACGACAGACAAGAAAGCTCAGCCTTTGGGGAAACATCAAACAAATGGTTACAGAATTCCCTCAACCCCTGTCACTCCATATCATCCAAACCCAATAACCAGAAACAAACCACACTTCATAGCCCCCCACCCCTCTAAGCACTAATTTCATAATCACAGCAACCTCCCATAATCCCCCCTACCTCCCCCCTCCCCCCCAGCCTGCACCTTCCTCTTCCATCTCCCAAAATACAGTAATGGAAACAAAGCTAAAGGTATGGTACACCAGTGCAGATGGAATAACAAATAAGAGTGAAGAGTGGCAAGAATGAATCACTGATGCATCACCTGACATCATAGCACTAACAGAGACAAAACTTACAGGGGTGATAACAGATACAATCTTTCCACCTGGATATCAGATCCTGAGGAAAGACAGAGAGAACAGAGGAGGGGGAGGAGTAACACTGCTTATCAAAAACCAGTGAAGTTTTGAGGAAATGGGAGGAATGGACAGAAGGGAAACAGACGACTTCATTGTAGGAATACTTCAGTTTGGGGGTCCAAAGGTGATGATAGCAGTGATGTATAACCCACCACTGAACAGCAGGAGGCCAAGACAAGAATATGGTGACTGCAATAGGGCAATGGTGGATACACTAGCTGAAATGGCCAGTAGAGCTCATATGGGTAGGACAAAATTACTCATAATGGGGGATTTCAATCATAAAGAAATTGACTGGGAAAACTTAGAGCCACATGAGAGACCAGAAACATGGAGGACTAAGATGTTGGAGACTATATTGGAGAACTTTATGCACCAACATGTTAGGAATACAACCGGAGAGAGAGGAGAGGATGTTGCAGCAAGGCTGGATCTCATATTCACCTTGAATAGTTCAGACATAAGGGATATCACACACAAAAGACCCCTTGGCACTAGTGATCATGATGTCCTGAGTTTTGAATACCTTGTAGAATTAACACTGGAGAACGCAGCAGCAAGAGAAGAATGAGAGAAGCCAAACTTCAAAAAAGGGGACTACATAGGCATGAGAAGTTTCCTGCATGAAGTGCTGTGGGAAAGAACTAGAGGGAAAGACAGTAAATGAAATGATGGAACTAGTGACTACTAAGTGCAGGGAGGCAGAGGAGAGGTTCATACCAAAGGGCAACAGAAAAAATGGTAAGACTAGAGTGAGCCCATGGTTTAACTGGAAGTATAAAGAGGCCAAAGCCAAGTGTGCTAGAGCATGGAAAAGGTATAGAAGACAAAGGACTCAAGAAAACAAGAAGTTGAGCAGAAGAACCAGAAACGAATATGCAGGGATAACAAGAGAGGCCCAGAGGCAATACGAGAACGACATAGCATCAAAAGCCAGATCTGAACCAAAGTTGTTATACAGTCACATTAGGAGAAAAACAACAGTCAAGGACCAGGTAATCAGGCTAAGGAAAGGAGGAGGGGAGCTCACAAAGAGTGACCAGGAAGTATGTGATGAACTTAACACAAGATTTAGAGAAGTATTCACAATAGAGACAGGAATGCTTCTGGCAAACCGTGGAGGTAGGGTGCACCAGCAGGTGCTGGACACAGCACACATAACCAAGGAAGAGGTGAAGAAACTGCTAGATGAACTAGATACCTCAAAGGCGGTGGGCCCAGATAACATATCTCCATGGATACTGAGAGAGGGAGGAGAGGACCTGTGTGTACTGCTAGCAGAAATCTTCAGTAATTCTATCAAAACTAGGCAACTGCCTGAGGCATGGAAGACAGCAAATGTAGTTCCAATTTTTATGAAAGGAGACAGACAAGCAGCATTAAACTACAGACCAGTGACACTGACTTGTATAGTATGTAAAGTCATGTTAAAGATTATCAGGAGAAGAGTGGTGAAACACATTGAAAAGACTGGGATCATACATGACAATCAGCACCGCTTCAGAGATGGAAAATCCTGTGTCACAAATCTACTCGAGTTCTATGATAAGGTAACAGCAGTAAAACAGGAGAGAGAGGGATGGGTAGATTGTATCTTTTTGGACTGCAAGAAGGCTTTTGACACAGTACCACACAAGAGACTGGTGCAAAAATTAGAGGAGCAGGCAGGAATATTAGGGAAAATACTGCAACGGATCAAGGAATACCTGACAGGAAGGAAACAACGAGTGTTGGTACTTGATGAAGTGTCAGAGTGGGAACATGTGTCAAGTGGGGTTCCACAAGTGTCAGTCCTAAGTCTGGTGCTGTTTCTTGTATACATGAATGACATAATGGAAGGAATAGATTCAGAAGTATCACTTTCACTGATGATGTGAAACTGATGAGAATACAAGTGGGTGAGGATCAGTTAAGATTACAAGGGGATCTGGACAGACTACAAGTCTGGTCTGACAAATGAAGATTGTCAGATTGAAGATTGGGGAAGGACACAGAAGACTGCAGATGGAGTACAGGTTAGGGGGATAAAAGCTGCAAATGTCACTTAAAAGGATCTTGGGGTAAGCATTATAATGAACATGTCCCCTGAGGCACACATCAATCAAATAACTGCTGCAGCATATGGGCGCTTGGCAAACCTAAGATTAGTATTTAGACATCTGAGTAAGGAGTCATTCACGACATTGTACACCGTGTAGGTCAAGGCAATACTGGAGTATGCAGCACCAGTATGGAACCCACACATAGTCAAACATGCTACAAAAGTGGAGAAAGTGCAAAAATTTGCAACAAGATTAGTCCTGGAACTGAGGGGTATGTCTTAGGAGAGGTTAAGGGAACTCAACCTGATGACACTAGAGGATAGGAGGGATGGCGGGGAACATGATAACTACATATAAAATACTAAGAGGAATTGATGAGGTGGACAGGGCTTGAATGTTTCAGAGATGGAATGCAGAAACAAGGGGCCACAATTGAAAGCTGAAAACCCAGATGAGTCATAGGGATGTTAGGAAGTATTTCTTTAGCCTTAGAGTTGTCAGGAAGTGGAATAATCAGAAGAGAGAAGTAGTGGAAGCAAGTTCCATACATAGCTTTAAGAAGAGGTATGATAAAGCTCATGGAGCTTTACCATTAAAGTATGTTCCTCACTAAGTGAGGAACATACTTTAATGGTAGTGGGTTGGTGTCAGCCATCTTTGATAGTGTTTTAATGTCACCTTTGCACCATTTATAACATTTCTGGTATATTTTTAAATGTTAGTACAGTAATGTACTGTATATTGTAAACAGAGTAGAGGAAATCAGCTCTAATATACATTATTTAGGTATGCATGCTGGTCAGAGAGCTCGTTATTTTGTGATTCTGTGAAAAAATCACTTTCATGATGTGAAAGATCATTTATGTGATTGTATAGCCAGTGTTTTGTATCATGCAGCCTGGCTCAAGTACTTAGAAATTTATGCATACTATTGTTGCTGGATAAAAGGACATGTTGCATTCATTCTTGTATATTGGTATAGGTATTTCACAGTGTATGGACATATAATATTTATGAGTTTTATTTGGCAAAATGGCTGTGCAATTTGAGACTGATGGGAGAATTAGCAGGTGTACAGTATTTAAGCTCTTATTTATATTTTATTCATCATTAGTAAAATATTTAATATATTTTCCTTAATATCATGCCTTTCTTTAACCCTTTAACTGTCAGGTCATAGATCAACGCATCCCCACTAGCTTGTCAATCAACGCACTTTTCTTCCTGTATTCAAATTTGGCACCAGAGGCCTGATAAGCCTAGGCAGTAGACAATGGGTCTGCACACTTGGTGAATGCTGTATTAAAAGAATTCTGGGACCCCTTAGTACCTTGTGGGAGCACAAGTTCATTTGAGCAGCAGCAGGCAGACAATGGGTCATATACCACCCACTCCACCATGCATGGCCTCCACTCTTGTCCCATGCCACAGGTTCAGCATGCACCATCAGACCATAAATGGGACTGGGAAGAATGTGCAATATTCGTGCCATATCCTTTCAATTTTTATACCACTGGTAGTTGCATCCTTCCAGAATGTCCTATCACTAACGAGTCCCCCGAGTTATTAGAGTACTTTCAACTGTACTTTGATGAGCCACTCGTGAACCTGATCAGCCAGATGAACAGGTGTTAAATGCGTTGCATAATCATCACGGCTACCCAGGTAGAAAGATACAGCTATGGCCAAAATGTATCTATTCCTTGCCACAGCCATCTGTATGCTTCATGTATATAAGACAGTTTAGCACAGTACTGGTCCACAGACTACTACATTACCCCAATCTTCCATGACCTCTTCCCATGCAACAGATTCACGTTGTTGGTATGAATGTTGCCCTTCTTAAACAGGAATACATCCATCAGCAATAACCCTAATGAAAATAAGTCACCGACTTTTTTTTGGATTATCCTAGGTTATTTACACATACATTTCTATGCATGATAATTGTTTACTATGTGTACCAGTACACTGTTCCAGGGGACTGTTCAAATAATGAGTTCTCTGAATATTGAATCAATTTTTCCCATAAGAAATAATGTAAACTGGATTAATCTGTTCCATACCCCCAAAAAATTACCAATTATAAAACATTTTAAGTGAAAATATTTTTTATTTAAACTTGTATAATATTTGCATACATAAAATCATGCATGAAAACTAGAAAAACAATAAATACATGAAATAAATTAAAATTTAACTGTACTTTACCTTTACTGAGGAGTGCTGATGGCTTAAGAGATAGGTAGAGATGTTATTGTTTGGGAAGGGTGTCACTTTCCATAAAAACATCAGGTAACTGCCTGTCTGGTGGTTTTTCTCTTTCTGTCTCTGTGTAGTAGCACTTGAAGATGATGGGGGATTCACTAGCATTTGATTTTTTTTCTTTGCTAAAGAATCTGACCAGTGTTTTCTTCTTTTAACAACTTTTAAAAATTATCTAAAGTGGTCATCAACATTGTCATTGAATTAGTTGATGCTCCTATTTACAACAGTTATGTTACAATGCCATTTTTTCACCAGGCTCTGTGTTGAGCCCAATGGTAACACAGTTCCTTAATTTCTGCACTGGAAATGTTGCCCTTACTGCTTCTCTCCTCTGAGGAAGAAGAAATTTCCTCAACCATTTCTTGCTGCTCCTTGTGCAGGTCTTGAAGTTCTTCTATGGTGAGCTCATTCTTGTGATCCTCCACCAACTCCTCTACATCTTCAGGGTCCATTTCCAAGCCCATGGACTAGTCCAGAAAAATAACATCCTTCACCACAGGCTCTGCCTCAGAGCCTTCAAAATCTGACTGACACACGATTAAGAACTTGTTAATGTTGCAGTTTAAAAACTGTAGTGTAAAGCACCCTTCTGGCAAGACAGTGATGGAGTGAATGATGGTGAAAGTTTTTCTTTTTTGGGCCACCCTGCCTTGGTGGGAATCGGCCAGTGTGATAATAAAAAAAAAAAATAATAAATATTTTAAATTCCTTAACAAACTTTTCAGCCTCATCTCTGTTAGCACTGGCAGTCACCCCATGCCTTACTACACTATGAATCCAACTCCTTTTTTTAAACCTATCAAACCAGCCCCTACTTGCCTTAAGTTCATCACTTTCAGCAGGGTGTCCCTGTTCAAGGGGGTATCCTTGGCACAGTGAAGAGGCTCTTGGTCAGAGGAATTAGACCTTTTGGTCTCCTTCCTTAGACCGAACCTAATTACCCCTCAGTACCCTCTTCCCTATCCCACCCTTCCCATGCTCCTCCCCTTTTTACCCTTTCCCCCCCTCTCCCCACCTCCCCTTGTTTCCCGTCCCATTTGGGATCCTCCCCTTGGGCATTACGGTTTCTAGGTAGGGGGAAGTGTGCCGGGGTTCATCCCACTCCATGGGGTCCCTCGGGGGTGGTGTGGTTTGCCATGGAATCTGAATTGTCTGAAGGTGCCCTGCTCCCTTCCTGGATTTACAAAAAGTGAGTGGAGTGCCCTTCAGATAATAGGTGTATCTCTGGAAGCTGCCTGTCGGTTTTGGGAGGTGGCAGCCAAAGGAGGTATGCTTTGTGGTGGGTTTCCGACCACCCTTTCTTTTGTCTGCCAAGGTGGCTCGGTAGATATGAGGCTGCTATCCCAGAGCGCTGGTTTATTGGCATGAAGGGAAGGGTATGGCACGTGTTCCACGCTGCATCTTCACTGCCCATGGGCTCGAGGCTTTCTTGGATGAGGGTGTGAACTTCCAGCCCTTCCGTGCCTCCTAGTGACTGTTCCTCCACCATCCCTCTTTTTTTTCTCTCCTTCTTTCTTTTTTGTAAAAATAACAATGAAGGAGATATCATGGAAGAATCACTTTTATTATGGAGTCTTCACCTAATGAAACCCTTCCTCCTCCCAGATCCCTTTCTGATCCTACACCCTGTTCTGACCCGACTTCGTTATTGGTCCATTCTCTCGACTCTTCTCATACCCCTGTACCTTCTGCCGGTGACACTTCATCACCTGCTTCGGGTGCTGCGGCATCACCCATTTCGGTCCTTGCCGCTACTTCTAGTACGCCTTTCACAATGCATCTGGCTTCCCAGAATATGGTGCGATGGTTTTTGGATCGCCTGCCTCCCTCGGGTCAGACCACCCGCGGTACTACTCCTAAGCATCCAAGACAACCTACTGATGACAGTTTGTCGATGCTCACTCAGAAACGACCTACATGACACTCACTACCTTTGCATACCGGGCTAACGAGTGCATAATGGACAAAATTCATTTCTTTACAAATGAAGTCTCAAATCATGGAATTGGTAAAACTTTTAAGGCACGTTGGCCAAAATATATCTTTCCACGCTCTTTGAAGTGGTGCACATGTCGTAACTACAGAATTCAGAGCAAGCGCATGCTGTCTCCCGCATCACTTCCATTGATAACATACCAGTCACCGTCCATAAGCATGCTACTCTTAATTTTTGCAGTGGTACTTTGGTCTTACCGCGTACCATTGTACAGTGTGATTTTTTTGTCTTGCGGCGATGATATTTTGGAACAATTAGTCCTTCAAAACTTCCCTATTCTTAAGGTAGATACGTATATCCTGCCTGCTTGTGGGCAGGATATACGTATCTACCTTAAGTAACAATGCTCGTTTAACCTTCGACTGATGTGAACCTCCGTCCTCTTGTCTGTATTGCGGGCCATCATTTAGAGGTCCATCAAGTAGTTCCCACTCCCCAACAGTGTCGTAACTGCTGGCATTTTGGGCACCCCGCTGAACACTGCAGATCTGCAGTGGAATGCCCAATCTGTGGTACAGCGGATCATTCCAATACATCTTGTAGTCTTCCCCCCCCTCTTGTCTCAGTTGCAAGGAACCTCAGCCTTCCTTTTCCCACCATTGTCAGGTCTATCGTAATGAACTTACGCTATGGCAGTATCTCAGCTCCGCTTTCAATGAAAACTTCCTCGTGTCCCACATGCTCGAGTAGCCCGTAGACCTCCAACCTCGACAATCCTCCCGCCTCCCAATCCCTCTGCGTCCATGGCTCCTGGGGTCACCCCAGTTTCTAATGCTTTTGCAGTTTTATCTTTTGACACTCCTACCTCTGCACAACTTTCTACTTCTTCATCTCGCTCACTCACTTCTCAGTCTACTAGACCTCGCAGACTTACAATTTCTTCGCGTCCATCTCCTGTACAGAATCTATCTTCTACCTCGGAGATTAGTTCTCACCCCCTTTCCAGCTCTCACACAAAGGTGGAGGCTCACTCCCCCCCCCTAGTGTAGTTCCCTCTTCCCCTGGTCCCCCCCTTCCTCTCTTCTACCATAGTTGCCCTCCAACCTCCTTCCTCTCCTGCTACACTGCAGAACTCTTCTTCCCCACCCAACACATCTCTCCAGGCTCATACTCCCCACCCTCCTCAGACCTCTTTGGTTGCCTCCATAGTTACTCCGACCTTTACTTGCAATGCCTCTCCTGTCTCTGACATCATGGCATCATCAGCTTCCTTATCAACTGAAACGTTAGATGCTATCTCCAGCTATACAGAGGAGACAACACCCCTGATGGAAACCAACAAGCCTCCATCTACCCCTTCTATTTCACGACCCATACAACAATCTATTCCTCCACAATATTCTAATTCTTCCTTGCTTACATGCTTACTGTTACCCCCACACGGTAACTTTACTGATCCTAAAAAGGTTTTATCGTTTCTTATTGTTGTCATTTTATTTTTGTACATAATGTCTTTTTTACAATGGAATATTTGTGGCGTTAGGGACAACCAAGGAGAACTCCAATTGTTGCTCTCCCAGTTGTCCCCAGTATGCGTTGGGTTGCAAGAGCCCAAAATTTGTTCTGCTGTCATTCGCCTCGTTTCGGGCTACTTGCTGATACATTCTTCCAATCCTTTACCTGACGAATCTTTTAATGAAAACGTGCTTCTTATACGCGTTGATATACTATATCAACAAGTTTTTATTTGTTCCCCGCTGCATTATACTGCAGCTCATATTTATTTACACTGATGGTTTACAGATTGCTCTCTTTATCTGTCTCCCTCCCTTGCATTTTGTATCTCTGATATCGCATTTTTAATTTCATCTCTACTACCGCCCATATTGTTGTTGGGTGATTTTAACGCTCGCCATCACCTGTGAGGAGGGTCCCACTGCGACTCGTGGTGATCAGTTGGAGACTCTTCTTGCTTTTCATCCTTTTCATGTTTTAAACATGGGTGCTCCTACCCGTTTTGACTCTCGTACTCGGTCTCTCTCCTTCATTGATCTTTCTACCTGTTACTTGCCCATTGCACTTAATTTCGCATGGTCTGTTCTTCCAGATTTACACGATAGTGATCACTTTCAGATCCTTCTTACTTCTTCTATGTATGCCCGACTGTTTCGTAGCCCTCGTTGGCAACTACTCTTTTTCTCTTGGCTATAAACGACCTACCTTCTGTTCTTCCTTCGTATATTTGGTCGTCACTGTGTTGATGACTTCGCTCTAGCTTACCCGGGCGCTGACTGTCGAATAGTAGCAACCTCCCTTCAGGTTGTGATAGAGTCTCCCATTGGACCACTTCTCACAGCTTTAAATTTTCTAGTACGAAAACCTGGTTCGTTACCTTCACTAGACATCCTCTGATTCCGGATACTCCCTTGTACTCACACAGTTCACGTATTCCGGCATGTGATACGGTCAAGTTTCTGGACCTGCTCTTTGATCGCCGGCTGACATGGAGACCACACATTTCTTCTTTATAGACAACTTGCCATGGTCGGCTAAATCTCTTTAAAGTTCTTGCGCATCATTCATGGGAAGCAGATCGTCGCACTCTCCTCCGTTTGCATTCCACCCTAATCTTGTCCAAGCTGGATTATGGTGACCAAATATATTATGCAGCCTCTCCTGCAACTCTGTCTTAGTTAGATCACCAAGGTCTCCGTCTGTGCCTTGGTGCCTTTCATTCATCCCCTGTTGAGAGCCTCTATGCAGAAGCAAATATTCCAACCCTGTTTGATTGCTGTGATGCTCATTGCCTTTGCTGTTATATTCGATCTCATGACCTCCACAATCCTTACATATATAGGATGGTCACTGATGTTAGTAGACATTCTTTATTTGTTCGTCGCCCCTGCTTACTCTGCCCCTTTTCTCTCTGCCTCCATTCGCTCTTGCCTTCTCTTCACTTACCACCTTTCTATGTTCATGCAGCATCTCACTTTTCCCTGCCCCCATGGGAAGTTCCAGCTGTTCTTGTCTGTTCTTTCCCATTGCCATGCGCGAAAGTCCAACTACCTACGGTGGCTTCCCGCTCTCTTTTTCTTGACCACTTCCGCTCTCACATTCTCATGCCATCACAGTGTACACCGATGGTTCTAAGTCTTCTGTCGGTGTTGGATTCACAGCAGTGTTTCCGGACGGTGTTGTGCGAGGACATTTATCCTCGGCTAGCATTTTTATGGCTGAATTGTATGCCATTCTAGTAGCACTTATCCATATAGCATCTATGCCTGTGTCACCATTTGTGGTTGTTTCAAACTCCCTTAGTGCATTACAGGCTATAAAAAAATTTGATACACCTCACCCCCTAGTTCTTCATATCCAACTTTTGGCTTTGCTGTATCTTTAGCAAACACAAAGATATTGTGTTTTGCTGGGTCCCTGGTCATGTTATGTACAGGGCAATGAACAGGCAGACACTGCTGTGCAGTCAACAGTACATGACCTCCCAGTTTCACATAGAGGTGTTCCATTCACAGACTGTTTCACTGAAATTGCTACCCACCTTCACACCTGTTGGCAACAACGTTCCTCTCTGTGAGTATTGTCAAGTTCCAGTATTTGTTAGCCACATTCTGTTGGACTGTCCACTCTATCAACGAGCACACACAATTTACCTCCAACGTTGTCTGCACTCCACTGCCCTTTCTTTACCTTCTCTTCTTGCTGATGGACCCTCCTTTAATCCAGACTCTCTCATTGACTTTTTGACAGCGACCGATTTACTACACAAACTGACGATGATGCCTCTAGCACTCTCTGTCCTTTCTACCTGACACTCTAGCTAACCTCTACCCCTGCACTATCCACTGCCCTACTGCACTCCATACCCTAATAATCATCCCTCTCCCTCTTGCCACCCATTTTCCCTGCATCTTTCCCTCCCCAGCTGCGCTGTATAACCCTTGCGGTTTGGCACTGGTGCATTGCACCATCAGCAATGTGGGGTGCCACTTTGTCTGACACTGAGCTTCAAGGAGTTTCATAAACTTGAGCCTGTACAACCCTAGTAGGTTTAGCACTTCTTTTTTTTATTATAATAATAATAATAAACTCGAACACCTCTAAAAATATTGCCTTGAATTATAAATAATTTGTATACATTTGTAGACAAGGCAGGCGGACATGTTCACCTGTCAATGTGTGTGTGTGTGTGTGTGTGTGATTGTTTCATTACTATTTCCGTACCTAATATTTGTGCCAAAACACCCATTGGCTATGAAATCACAAGATCTACTCTCAGTTGTAAATATTAGAACAAAACTACGTAAATTAAAAACAAGAAAAAGGGCGTTATCTGAAAGATTTCTGCAAGGTGGACTCCATGTTGCTGTCCCTGTTGATGTCCAGTGCAAACTTCACTTCCTTTTTATCTCAGTCAATATTATAGAAAAAATATTTATTAAAACACCTAGAAAATTAAACTTTTTTTTAATTTGAAGTGCTAGCAGAGATGTGTTGCTCTGGGCCCTGACAGTTAAGAGGTTAATATGCATGGGTAGAGGATAATCTGTGTACGGTATGTCTTACTTTATTTATTTTTAAATACTAATCAATTAGATCGACGAGTAGCAGGCATGACAGCAGAAGAGCTAGCCAACCTTTCACGTTTAGATGATGTTGAGGAAATGGCAGATGACTTGGCACAGCAGTTTGGTGTGAACAGTGAATATGATCACCGGAAGTACAACGACCATGACCTTAAGGAAGGACTAAGAGAAACAAATGATAAAGAAGAAACAAAAAGGTAAATTATACCTTTAAGTTTTGGTTAATGGTGTAAGAATTTTGATGTGTAACTCCAAAAGTTTTCTATCCAGTTTTATACTTTTGTTATCATTACCTTCAGAAAAAGATTCTCTAACATTTCAGAAGGAAAAATAACTAATTTTTTAAATTTAACTAATTATATTAAATTTAGCACTTTCATAATCTTACTTCAACTGTGCAGCTGCTTAAGTTCTGGTTATAGTCTGCTTAAAATGCTTTGCACAACCAGGATTTTTTCAAAATGTACAAAATCGCATTCTAATTTTGTAATAATTATGTGCATTTTTTGGAGCCATCTGACCTTGGTGGGAGATGGGTAGTGTGGCAGTTCTGAAAATAAGAAGTTAAGTTCCGTAAATCGGAAATCATTTGACCCACTGGACTATAACACATATATACAGTTCTGAATTTGATGGATTTTGTCTGAAAATAATTAAATCAAGGTTTTTCCTGTATCATTGTATCATTGGTACTGGTTTAGAAAGACACGTAAACAAACACTATGATATATTTATTAGAAAAAGTTTCGGTCCTGGGACCTTGATCACTTCTAACATACAGAGGTAGAAAGACATTATATATAGGCAGAGAGTGAGGTGTGAGTGACACATGGTGACCTGAAGAATGCCATGTTGGGATGAGGACAGATAGACGATGAGATCATGTGACTCCTGTGTTGTTGGGTTGGTGGTGCTTAGCCTGCTTGAGTATCATGTATGCTAATGTTTTAGAAATTTTGTGGTTTCCAATGTTATGTTCTGTTGTGTCGGTGACAGCGATTAGTGAGGCTTCTAGGCAGCCGTTGGCGTCTGAGGTCTGGTTTGGTGAGAACGAGTTGTGCCTCATCCCAGTTCATCAGATGCCCTGTGGAGTCTCTGTGGAGGACATAGGCGTACCTTAAATTGTCTCTGTTACAGGCACACAAAATTTCTAAAACAATAGCATACATGATACTCAAGCAAGCTAAGCACCACCAACCCAACAAGACAGGAGTCACATGATCTCGTCGTCTACCCATCCTCATCCCAACATGGCATTCTTCAGGTCACCATGCGTCACTCACACTCTCTGCCTTTATATAATGTCTTTCTACCTCTGTATGTTAGAGGTGATCAAGGTCCCAGGACCGAAACGTTTTCTAATAAATATGTCAGTGTTTACTTACATGTTTTTCTAAACCAGTTTGTCGGTATTTATTACCAAGGTTTATAACATCATTTGTACTGTACTGTATATACAAGCAGTATTCTTATTGCACATATACTTCTCTAAATTCATGTTATATTTTTACCTTGTACTGTATATATTTTGAACTTGTGCTGTGATTGCGCTGTTACAGATCCAATGGTGAAAGTGGAATAATTCGAACGGCAAAGGCAGAAAGAAGAGCACAGGCAAGGGAAGGACAAGTTAAGGAGGAGGAGGAAGAAGAGCAACTCTCTCCCGCAGACAAACGAAGAGCTGAGGCAGAAAAGAGAGCTGCCTGGAGGCAAGCCAGACTTAAAAGTCTTGAGAATGTAAGGAGTTTATCTTAAACCATAATTAACTGTTAAGATAATCGTAATTCTTTTATTAGATTTGAAGTGCTCATTTATTACAATTGAGAAAACTCATTCCCATACAATTTTCTGTTTTTGTCATAAATTCAGGTTCATTTTAAACATTAGGATAATCCTTTCAAAAATTATGTGTAGTCATAATAGATATTATAGTTCTACACATTGTTGTGTGCAAGACATATTTCTCTACTCTCAAATTTCTTATTGCATAATCCACCTTTAAGGCGTTACTTCCTTCTTCAGAATTTATTTAATGATATTTCTTCACAGTCAGATGCTTACATTGCTGTCAGTTTATCAAACTTATCACTTCCAAATTGTTTATTTCTTTATACAGTGCACAAAAATGAAAATTTACAACAGTTTCCACATTTTTCCAAAGGAGGTTACCAAAAATTAGTTACAGTTGTCCCTTCATTTCCGCGGGTGATCCATTCCAAGACCTGCCGTGGCTGCCCGAAACTGTGGATAGTAGCAAACCCTATATGTATGTCATTTTTCATTTACATACCTGATAGAGTAATTGATAAATTATGCACAATAAGACATTACAATGTTGATGGTTGAGTTCTGTTGGGCATTGTTAACCCCTTTCGAGGTCGGTCCTGTTGTACTATGGCTGTGAAGCTAGTGTTGGTCCGTAGTACTACACCATGAGCTCAGCTCAGTCAGATGATAATATAATAATATCTTTATTTACTACAAGTACATGTACATGGTATACAGGCCTAGCTGACATCAATGACATACTACTATACAGAAAGCCAGGGAAGCACCCTGGCTCAACAGGCACATACCAGGGAATTAATGAGGCTTTGTGAAAAGTACCAATTAAACCAACAGGTAATTGATTGCACTAGAAATGAAAATACCCTAGATTTGATATTCACAAACAACGAGGAACTAATAAGAAACATAACAGTTACAAAAACAATATACTCTGATCACAACATCATGGAAGTTCAAACGAGTTTTAACTCAGGGTTAGGGAACTGTGTCACTAATGTTAGAGATGGGATGTTCACTAAGTTTAAAAAAATAAACTAAGAGCTATCAGACATACCCTGGGAATCAGACATGAGCACCCTAAATCCCCACCAGTGCCTAGAGAAGCTGAATAGTGAAGCATACAAGCTATGTCTTGGCAAGAGGCGTGGAGTTAAAAGATAAAGAATCACACACAAAGTGGGAGTTGTCACAGCTGCTCTTTGCTGATGACACTGTGCTCTTGGGAGATTCTGAAGAGAAGCTGCAGAGATTGGTGGATGAATTTGGTAGGGTGTGCAAAAGACGAAAATTAAAGGTGAATACAGGAAAGAGTAAGGTTATGAGGATAACAAAAAGATTAGGTGATGAAAGATTGAATATCAGATTGGAGGGAGAGAGTATGGAGGAGGTGAACGTATTCAGATATTTGGGAGTGGACGTGTCAGCGGATGGGTCTATGAAAGATGAGGTGAATCATAGAATTGATGAGGGAAAAAGAGTGAGTGGTGCACTTAGGAGTCTGTGGAGACAAAGAACTTTGTCCTTGGAGGCAAAGAGGGGAATGTATGAGAGTATAGTTTTACCAACGCTCTTATATGGGTGTGAAGCGTGGGTGATGAATGTTGCAGCGAGGAGAAGGCTGGAGGCAGTGGAGATGTCATGTCTGAGGGCAATGTGTGGTGTGAATATAATGCAGAGAATTCGTAGTTTGGAAGTTAGGAGGAGGTGCGGGATTACCAAAACTGTTGTCCAGAGGGCTGAGGAAGGGTTGTTGAGGTGGTTCGGACATGTAGAGAGAATGGAGCGAAACAGAATGACTTCAAGAGTGTATCAGTCTGTAGTGGAAGGAAGGCGGGGTAGGGGTCGGCCTAGGAAGGGTTGGAGGGAGGGGGTAAAGGAGGTTTTGTGTGTGAGGGGCTTGGACTTCCAGCAGGCATGCGTGAGCGTGTTTGATAGGAGTGAATGGAGACAAATGGTTTTTAATACTTGACGTGCTGTTGGAGTGTGAGCAAAGTAACATTTATGAAGGGGTTCAGGGAAACCGGCAGGCCGGACTTGAGTCCTGGAGATGGGAAGTACAGTGCCTGCACTCTGAAGGAGGGGTGTTAATGTTGCAGTTTAAAAACTGTAGTGTAAAGCACCCTTCTGGCAAGACAGTGATGGAGTGAATGATGGTGAAAGTTTTTCTTTTTCGGGCCACCCTGCCTTGGTGGGAATCGGCCAGTGTGATAATAAATAATAACAAGCTATGTATGAAGCATGTACCATTGATGAAACCCAGAAGATCAGATATAGAGAGAGATCATAGGAGATGGTACAGAAGAAGAAAACAGGTTACTGAATTGCTTAAAAACTCAGATATGCTACAACACAGGAAAGATAGGCTTAGCTGAGAGATCACTGAATTAAAGCAAAAACTTAGGATGTCATACCTCACAGAAGAATTACAAAGAGAACAAAGGGCCATACAGGATATTGCAAGAAACCCAAAATACTTCTATTCCTACAGAAAATCCAAGCTAAGAACTACCAGTAGAATTGGACCACTACTGAGAGGAGATTCATATGCTGACGATGAATAGGAAATGAGTGAAATCCTAAAAAAACAGTACAAGTCGGTGTTCAACCCACTAAATGACAGCAAGGTAGAAAATGCAGAAATATTTTTCACTCCAAAAGAAGGCCATGCAGACCAACTAACTGACATTAGTACAAATCCCATAGATTTCAAAAAAGAAATGGGCAACATGCCCACCCACTCAGCACCTGGATCAGATTTATAGAATGCCTTGTTCATAAAGAAGTGTAAAGTACCATTAGCACAAGCACTCGGCATTCTTTGGAGAAAGAGCACTAGCTAAAAATTACAGACCAGTAGCCCTAACTTCTCACATCATAAAAATCTTCGAAAGAGTGACGAGATGACAGATTACAAATTTCATGGACCAGCACAATCAGCATAACCTGAACCAGTATGGTTTTAGAGCAGGATGATCATGCCTGTCACAGCTGCTGAACCATTATGACAGAATTATGGAGGCATTGGAAGACAACCAAAATACAGATGTGATTTACACAGATTTTGCAAATGCATTTGACAAATGTGATCATGGAATGAATGGAGTGATAGTGCACAAAATGAAGGCCTTGGGAATTAAGGGGAAGGTAGGCAGATCGATTTTTGGGTTCCTTACACACAAAACACAAAAAGCAGTAGTGAACAGGGCAAGATCTAGCATCAGCGAGGTCAAAAGCTCAGTGCCCCAAGACACTGTCCTGGCACCTCTGCTGTTTCTCATCCTCATATCAGACAAAAACACCCGGCACACTTTTATGTCATCATTTGCAGATGACACTAAAATAAGCATGAAAGTCATCACAGGAGAGGACACTGAAAAAGTACAGGAAGACATAAGCATGGTTTTCCAGTGGGCAATGGAGAACAACATGATGGTCAGTGGTGCTAAGTTCCAGCTGCTTAGGTATGGAAAGAATAAAGAACTCAAAAGGAACAATATATACAGAACTCAAGAGGGTCACCAAATAGAACGTAAGGAACACATAAAAGACCTGGGAATAATTATGTCAACTGACCATTCTTTTAACCCTTTCAGGGCCAAGAGGCCCTCTCCTAAACTTGTTCTCAGGGTCGAAAGTTTTTCGAAAAAAAAAATTATTTTTTTTGTGAAATGATAGAGAATCTTTTTCCGATCATAATGACACCAAAAGTATGAAATTTGATGGAAAACTTACAGAATTATGCTCTCACGAATTTAGCGGTCTCAACATTGTTTATACATGGGCGATTTCGCCCACTTTGAGCCATATTTTCGGCCAATTCCAATGTACCAGTCGACAAAAATCATAACTATTTGGCTAGAGCTCCATGTTTTCTATCGAATGAGTACAAGAAACCACCCATTTACCAATTTCAACTATCCAATAAAGTGGTCAGAAATTGGCAATTTTGCCAAGTTTGGCAATTTTGCCAATTGCACACAAATTTCAAAAGATGCCTATTTCAAAATAGGATCCAGAATAAACAAGACAGACATTCTTGGCACTAAAATTACATTTTCTCTGTTCATTAGTCACGTCCCCAGGCCCCTCTTCATTTCTTTTGCTTTCCACTTTGAATTTTTATTCTCACAAAAAATAGAACATTTACTGTTATGCAGACTACTGCATTAGCGTAGAAATGGTATAAATAATATCAGTGCACTTGTGAAAAAATATCAGACTCACCAGTTGACATGTAATGGACACATGGCATGATTTGTTTACGTTTGAACTTTGGCAAAAATCGAACATTTCTGCGACTTTGAGCTCATTATCAAGGTACTTTTCATTGTGAAACCAGTCAAAATTATCTCAAATTCTGTAATACGTCTTCCATTCTATAAAATGAGACCAGGAAAACTAGAATACAACCATAAATACCATACGAAAATACACTGCAAAATCTCTGTTTTATCTGGAGTTTATCTGGAGAGAGTTCCGGGGGTCAACGCCCCCGCGGCCCGGTCTGTGACCAGGCCTCCTTAGGTCAGTGTCCCAGGATGCGACCCACACCAGTCGACTAACACCCAGGTACCCATTTTACTGATGGGGAACATAGACAACAGGTGGAAAGAAACATGTCCAATGTTTCTACCCTGGCTGGGAATCGAACCCAGGCCCTCACCGTGTGAAGCGAGAGCGTTAACCACCAGGCCACCAGAGCACGGTTTGATTTTTTTTTTTCTCATTATGAACTGTGTGCTGAAGGATATTTTTTTTATACTGTGCACACTGACCACATAGACCCATTCTTTCATATGTAGGCCTACCAGCTTTCACTAGATTTGAAGGTGCTAGAACTTACGCATACAAATATGGCACCAACCCTGGCGTGCAAGCTGTACAAGTACGGCACCAACCCTGAAAGGGTTAAAGACCATAACAAGACAAAGATCAGGACAGCTGAGAAGATGACGGGGTGGGTATTGAGAACTTTCAAAACAAGGGAAATAATGCCAATGGTGACACACTTGAAATCACTAGTGTTCCCTCACTTAGAATATTGTTCAGTGTTGATGGCCCCGTTCATAGCAGGATAAATAGCAGAGCTGGAACAAATACAGAGATCGTTTACAGCTCACATTGAGCCAGTAAAGCACCTAAACTACTGGGAATGCCTTCAGATCTTGAACATGTACTCATTGGAGCGGAGGAGAGAGAGATACGTGATAATGCAGTGGACCATCGACTTACGAAGGCCTCATCTTACGATAAAATCAACTTATGAAGCTTTTCAGCGTAAAAATTTTACCCCTACCTACGATGAAAAACTCAACTTACATCATTCGTCCCATACACGTCCACGCATCCGTCTGGCATGAGCGTGCCTCAGCTGGCCTGCCTTCAGTTAGTGTGCCAGTGTTTACAAGCCAGTGCGGTCGGCTCCACGCATGCATTCAGTACATTTTGTATTCTTCCAGTGTTTTTAGTGCTTGTAACTGGTAAATAAGCCACCTTGGGCCCAAAGAAAGCTTCTAGTGCTAACCCTGTGGTAAAAAGGGTGAAAATTACTATAGAAATGAAGGAGATAGTTAATAAGTATGAAAATGGAGTGCGTGCCTCTGAGCTGGCCAGGTTGTACAACAAACCCAAATCAACCATCTCTACTATCCTGGCTAACAAAAAGGCAATCAAGGAAGCTGTTGTTGCGAAAGGTGCAATTATCTTTTCGAAACACAGATCGCAAGTACTCGAAGATGTTGAGAGACTGTTATTGGTGTGGATAATCGAAAAACAGATATCAGGAGATAGCATCTCTCAAGCGATCATATGTGAAAAGGCAAGGCAGTTGCATGACGATTTAATAAAAAATACCTGCAACTAGTGGTGATGTGAATGAATTTAAGGCCAGCAAAGATTGGTTTGAGAGATTTAAGAACTGTAGTGGCATACATAGTGTGATAAGGCATGGTGAGGCTGCCAGTTCTGACCAAAAAGTGGCTGAAAAATATGTGCAGGAATCCAAGGGGTACATAGAGGCTGAAGGACTGAAAACCCAATAAGTGTTTAATTGTGATGAAACAGGCCTGTTTTGGGAGAAAATGCCAAACAGGACCTACATTACACAGGAGGAAAAAGCACTGCCAGGACACAAGCCTCTGAAAGACAGGCTACCCTTAATGTTGTGTAGTAATGCTAGTGGGGATTGCAGAGTGAAGCCTCTAGTCGTGTATCACTCTGAAACTCCCAGAGTGTTCAGGAAAAACAATGTTGTCAAGGCTAATTTGTGTGTGATGTGGAGGGCAAGCAGCAAGGCATGGGTCACTAGGGACTTTTTCTATGACTGGTTTTACCATGTGTTTGACCCCACTGTGAAAAATTATCTCCTGGAAAATAAATTGGAAAATAATTGATCTTCATAAAAGTGAAATTTTTGCCTCCTAATACCACTCCTCTCCTCCAGCCCATGGACCAGCAGGTCATTTCAAATTTCAAGAAACTGTACACCAAAGGAATGTTTCAAAAGTGCTTTGAAGTGACCTCAGACACTTGATTGACCCTAAGAGAGTTTTGGAAAGATCATTTGAGTATCCTCAATTGCATAAACCTTATAGGTAAGGCTTGAGAGGTGAGTGACTAAGAGGACCTTGAACTCTGCTTGGAGGAAATTGTGGCCAGAATGTGTAGAAGAGAGGGATTTTGAAGGGTTTGGGGCTTACCCTGAGGAGTCTATGCCAGTTGTGGAATCTATTGTGGCATTGGGGAAGTCCTTGAGGTTGGAGGTTAGTGGGGAGGATGTGGAAGAGTTGGTGGAGGACGACGATGAAGAACTAACCACTGATGAGCTGCAAGAGCATCTGCAACAGCAAGAGGCCACAACTGAGGAAATTGCTTCAGAGGAGGGGAGAGAGAAATGGAGGAAGTTGCCTTCCTCAAAGTTTAAAGAAATTTGTGCAAAGTGGGTTGACATGCAAACCTTTATGGAAGAAAATCACCCTGACACAGCTATTGCAAGCCGTGCTGGTGACTTTTACAATGACAATGTTGTGAACCACTTTAGGAGAATCTTAAAGGAATGTGAGGTACAGAGCTCTATGGACAGATTTTTGGTGCGACAGAGGTCCAGTGACTCTCGAGTTATTCCCAGTGGCATTAAAAGAAGAAGGGAAGTAACCCCAGAAAAGGACTTGCTACCTAAAGTCCTTAAGGAAGGAGATTCCCCTTCCAAATATCCTAAGTCGAGGATTGACCGTATGTACCTGGAAAGTACTCGAGGGCCTGGTCCCAAATCTGCACACTGCCAAAGCAACATACTGGAGTGAGAGATATGGAAGGAAGTGTAAAATAAACCCAGTGAGGAGCAGGGGTGCAGTGGGGACAATAAGGGAACACTATCAACATCCGGGGTTTCAGACTATTCAACTTCTTACCAGAAGATATCAGAAACATGGCTGGAACAAGTGTAGAAGCCTTCAGGAGGAAACTGGACAAGTATCTTCACCAGGTGCTAGATCAACCAGGCTGTGATGGATATGTGGAGCAGCAGGCCTCCAGCAGCAACAGCCTGGTTGACCAGGCAAGCACCAGACGAGCCTGGCCCATGGCTGGGCTCAGAGAGTAGATAAACTCCTTGTCCCAGGATGCAATCCACATCAGTCAACTAACTGATGGGTGAACATAGACAACCGGTATAAAGAAACACGCCCAATGTTTCTACCTGCTCTGGGAATCAAACAGATTCTCACTGTGTGAGCGAGAGCTTTAGCGATTCAGCTGTGAGCAGTAAATTTGGGCCTAGATATGAGAGAATGGGTCTACAGTAAGCAGTGCATAATGGGGAAAAAAACTGCAACCATGTTTTTTGGTTTAAAACAGCAACTTTGTGGTGTATTTTCATATGGTTTTTGTGGCTGTATTCTTGGTTTCTTCATATCATTTGATAGAATGGAATATATGTTATAGAAATAGAGATTATTTTGATTGGTTTTAGAACTGAAAATAGCCTGAAATTAAGCTCAGTGTATCAGAAATATTCAATTTTTGCTGATGTTCAAGAGTAAACAAATCACGTCACGCTTCTAATACACATCAACTGATGGGTTTGATGTGTTCATAAATGCACTGATATTATGCAATTATTGCAATATTGCATAACAGTAAATCTTCTATTTTTTTGTGTGTGAACAAAACCTGAAAACATAAGTAATGAACAGAGAAAATGTTATTTTAGTGCCAGGAATGCCTGCATTTTTTATTGTGGACCCTATTTTGAAATTGGAATACAGTGGACCCCCGCATAACGGATGCCTTGCATAGCGGACGCTTTGATCGCTAAAATTTTGCCCCGCATAGCGCCCAAAAACCCGCTCAGCGGCCTTCGTCCGAGACGCGTCCAATGTGCGGCCTGAGCCACGCTCACATGTTCCGCGGGTGGCATTGTTTACCAGCCAGCCTCCGCGGTAACATCCAAGCATACAATCGGAACATTTTGTATTATTACAGTGTTTTTGGTGATTTTTTTCTGGAAAATAAGTGACCATGGGCCCCAAGAAAGCTTCTAGTGCCAACCCTACAGCAATAAGGGTGAGAATTACTATGGAGATGAAGAAAAAGATCATTGATAAGTATGAAAGTGGAGTGCGTGTCTCCGAGCTGGCCAGGTTGTATAATAAACCCCAATCAACCATCGCTACTATTGGTGGTACAGCTGCTGCTGCTGCTGTATCACCGTCAGCTGCTGCTGCACTGTCAGCTGCTGCTGCTGTACCACCGTCAGCTGCTCCTGCTGCTGTAGTACCGTCTGCTGCTGCTGTAGCATCATCTGCTGCTGCTGTAGCATCGTCTGCTGCTGCTGTAGCATCGTCTGTTGCTGCTGTACCACCGTCAGCTGCTGCTGCTGCTGTAGCATCGTCTGCTGCTGCTGTAACATCGTCAGTTGCTGCTGTAGCATCGTCTGCTGCTGCTGTAGCATCGTCTGTTGCTGCTGTAGCATCGTCTGCTGCTGCTGCTGCTGTAGCATCGTCTGCTGCTGCTGTAACATCGTCAGCTGCTGCTGCTGCTGCTGTAGCACCGTTGTTGGTGTGGCTTATTGAGAATACCAAGAAACAATTAACCCCAGAGGATTTGCCACCCAGGATAGCCCAAAAAAGTCAGTGTCATCGAAGACTGTCTAACTTATTTCCATTGGGATCCTTAATCTTGTCTCCCAGGATGCAACCCACACCAGTCGACTAACACCCAGGTGAACAGGGAAAATGCCTGGAACTAGTGCTCATATTGGTGAATTTAGAGCCAGCAAAGGTTGGTTTGAGAGATTTAAGAATCGTAGTGACATACACAGTGTGATAAGGCCTGTTCTGGAAGAAAATACCAAACAGGACCTACAGTACTCAGGAGGAAAAGGCACTCCCAGGACACAGTGTCTCATCAGTCATTGCTGCATCTTCAATAAAGGTAAGTGTCATTTATTCTTCATTTAGTAGAGTAGTACATGCACAATATATATTGTGCATGTACTACTCTACTATTGTGCATGTATCCTTCTCTTTGTGTGTAGGAAAATGTATATTTCATGTGGTAAAATTTTTTTTTCAAACTTTTGGGTGTCTTGCACGGATTAATTTGATTTCCATTATTTCTTATGGGGAAAATTCATTCACATAGCGAACATTTCGCATAACAGCCAGCCCTCTTGCACGGATTAAGGTCGCTATGCGGGGGTCCACTGTATTTTGAAATTTGTGTGAAATTGGTCAAATTACCAATTTCTGATCACTATTTGAAATAGTTGATTGAGTGATTTCCTATGCTCAGTTGATAAAATGGAAGACATACTAGTGAAATAATTGGCCTAAAATCTGACTCAGTAGAGGATATCGCCAGTGCATCAATATTGCTTACACAGCAAAATTTGCAAAGGCGTAATTTTGTCTTTTTATATATATATATATATATAATATATATATATATATATATATATATATATATATATATATATATATATATATATATATATATATATATATATATATATATATATATATATACACATATGTATATAAAATTTTGTACTTTTTGTACCATTCCATAATAAGGATAACTTTTTTTTTTTTTTTTTTTTTTTTTTTTTTTTTTTTTTTTTAATTTTGCAACCCTGAGAGCAAGTGCACCCTGAAGGGGTTAAGCAAAATTAAGTGTTATTTTCACAACACTGAGATAAAACAGCAGAATGTGAAGAGCAAGAACACTAGAGGCTAACTGGATACAAGTAAGCAGGCTAGCGTGGGTACAGAGGATAAAGAGAGAAGAGTCATGTACTGAGTGCAACTGAGTGGGAAGGTTTCATCATGTTACTCAGAATGGCATGCAATTTTAAACTTATGAATTGTTTATTTCTGGAATTTTCCATTTAATATTTTCGGGTCAAGGTAAACCGCGGATAACTAAAACCATGGAAACCAAATCCACATATACAGAGGTTCTTCTGTAATTTGGTGCCCAGAAATTCCTGTGTTTTAATGTGTCTGTGTTTACTGTAATGTTATCCAATGTTGGACAGCAGGTATTACCAACAGGTATGCCAGAAAGACACAGTGCAATGTAGCAAACCTTTATAAAAGAGGATGTTTCAGTCTGGGTAAAACTTTATCAAGCACTACCCAGAGCAAACTGTTTTCTGTAATAAAGGTTTGCTCTGCACCAAGTGTCTTTCTACAACTTTTCAGTGATGATGTAATATTGTGTGTAACAAGATTTACTGACTGGAAAGGTATGATGATACCAACAGTATGTAGTTAAAGACACACATGCACAGTTCAAGACATTTATTGAGAAAATGTTTCACTACAAGTGGCTTCTTCACTCCTAGTCAGGTGGAAAGCTGTGAAAGCGTAGAGGTGATGGCAGTAGTACAGCCGAGGTGTGATGGATCAGATTTGAGAGGGACCTCTCAGAAGTGTAGTAACATATTAAAGTGTTCCCTGGTGCAGATGTGATGTTGATGGCTGGTGTTATCTAATGACACTATCTAGGAAGCATTTTAATGTTATTCCACTACTGACAGGTCAGTTTCAAAACCAACCCATCACACCTCAGCTGTAATACTACTATCTCCATTACCTCCATCCATTCACAGTTTGCCACCCTGACTCCCACTATTATACATGCCTGTTTCTTAGTTGTCTCTGTACTAGGACTGAAGAAGTCACTTGCGGTGAAATATTTCCCCAATAAATGTTTTGAACTGTGAATTTTGGTCTGTACCTGTATTTGTTTACCATAAATTTAAAAAAAAAAAAGTTCAGATGAACTAAACAATCCTCCCTAGAAAAAGGCACATACTATGCCAGTATTTTAAAATGGTCAAGTGTAACAATGGGCATTGTTATCTAATGGAGTACCACAAGGATAAGTGCTTGTTCTGACAATATTTCTAATCTTATATCTGTGACATCCCAGAAGAAATTACAGTACAGTGGTCCCTCAATAATCGACCGGCCTGAAAGTCGACCATTTCGGAAATCAACCGGTTTTTTCGACAAAATATTGACTCGGAAATTGACCGAAATTCGTTTATCGACCCGTCTCAACCCGTCGTCCCAGACGCGTATGCACGAGGTAAGCGGGCCTCGACCCACCTCAGCCTTCCTTCCCAGCCAGTGTGCCATTGTTTACCAGTTAGCGGCGGTCCTCTCACGTGCTCCAGTGAAATATTTCATAATATTTCATTTATTTTAGTGCTTGCAAGTTATTTAAGTGCTAAATAAGCTACCATGGCTCCAAAGAAAGCTCCTAGTGCCAAACCTTTGGTAAAGAAGGTGAGAAATACCATTGAATTTAAGAAAAACATCATTGAACAATATGATAGTGGCGTACGTGTGGGCGAACTGGCGAGGATGTATAACAAAAATCATTCAACCATATCTTCCATCATAGCCATGAGAAACGAAATCAAGGACGCTGTTGTTGCAAAGGGGGTAAATATGCTGACAAAAATGAGATCACCAGTACTGGAAGAGATTGAGAAGTTATTATTGGTGTGGATAAATGAGAAACAATTAGCAGGAGACAGTCTTATGACCTCGATTATTTGTGAAAAGGCTAGGCAGTTGCATGAAGATTTGGTAAATAAATTGCCTGCAAATAGTGGTGAAGTGAGTGATTTTAAGGCCAGCAAAGGCTGGTTTGAGAGACTTAAGAAGCGTGCTGGCATACACAGTGTGGTGAGGCATGGTGAGGCTGCCAGTTCGGACCACAAGGCGGCTGAAAAATATGTGCATGAATTCCAGGAGTACATAGAGGCTGAAGGACTGAAACCTGAACAAGTGTTCAATTGTGACGAAACAGGCCTCTTCTGGAAGAAAATGCCAAAGAGGACCTTCATTACACAAGAGGAAAAGTCAATGCCAGGACACAAGCCTATGAAAGACAGGCTGACGCTAATGTTCTGTGCTAATGCTAGTGGGGATTTCAAAGTGAAGCCGTTACTAGTGTACCATTCTGAAAATCCCAGAGCATTTAAGAAAAATAATGTTATGAAGAGTAAATTGTGTGTGTTTTGGAAATCTAATAATAAGGCATGGGTCACGAGGGAAATTTTTGTAGAGTGGTTCAACGAAGTGTTTGGCCCTAGTGTGAAGAATTACCTCCTGGAGAAGAAATTGGATCTCAAGTGCCTGCTAGTAATGGACAATGCACCTGCTCATCCACCAAACTTGGATGACCTAATTCTGAAGGAGTTTGGGTTCATCTCAGTAAAGTTCTTGCCCCCGAATACCACTCCTCTCCTCCAACCCATGGACCAGCAGGTCATTGCAAACTTTAAAAAACTGTACACCAAAGCAATGTTTGAAAGGTGCTTCAATGTGACCTCAGACACTCACTTGACCCTACGAGATTTTTGGAAAGAACATTTCAGTATTTTCCATTGTGTAAGCCTTATAGGTAAGGCTTGGGAGGGAGTGTCTACCAGGACTTTGAACTCTGCTTGGAGAAAATTGTGGCCAGAGTGTGTCGACAAGAGGGATTTGGAAGGGTTTGGGGCTGACCCTGATGAGCCTATGTCAGTTTTGAACTCTATTGTGGCACTGGGGAGTTCCATGGGGTTGGATGTGAGTTTGGAGGATATGGAAGAGGTGGTGGAGGACCACAACGAAGAGCTAACCACTGAGGAGCTGCAAGAGCTTCAGCAGGAAGAGCAACAGATCGCAGCTCAGAATCTTGCTGCAGAGGAGGAGGAAGAGAGATGGAAGAAGGTGCCTTCTTCAGAAATTAAGGAGATTTTTACTATGTGGGGTAAGATGGAAAGATTTATGGAGAAACATCACCCAGAGAAGGATGTTGCAAGCCATATCGGCAACTTGTACAGTGACAGAGTCTTGGCCCATTTTAGGGAAGTTTTAAAGAGACGCCAGAAACAGAGCTCTCTGCACAGTTATTTTGCGAGACAGGACTCCAGTGACTCTCAAGCTGGTCCTAGTGGCATTAAGAAACAGAGAAAAGAAGCAACCCCAGAAAAGCAAATGGTACCTGAGGTGTTGCTGGAAGGGGATTCCCCTTCCAAACTATAAACAATCCACTCTCTCCTCCTCCTCCAGTCTCCCATACACTAAGAAGAATCTCCAATAAAGGTAAGTGTTATGCTGTTAATGTTTCATTCATCATTTCCCATTGTATTGTTTATGTACTACATGAATATTTCATGTAAAAAATTTTTTTGTTTTAACCCTTTGACTGTTTTCGACGTATAAATACGTCTTACGAGCCAATGTTTCTGACGTATATATACTCAATAATTCTAGCGGCTTCAAATCAAGTGGGAGAAAGCTGGTAGGCCCACATGTGAGAGAATGGGTCTGTGTGGTCAGTGTGCACCACATAAAAAAAATCCTGCAGCACACATTGCGTAATGAGAAAAAAAAAACTCTGATCGTTTTTTTGGAATAAAACGCCGACTTTGAGGTGTATTTTCGTATAGTATTTATCGTTGTATTCGCGTTTTCATGGTCTTAGGTGATAAAATGGAAAACATATTACAGAAATAGAGATGATTTTCATTACTTTTACGATGAAAACGACCTTGAAACTGAGCTCAAAGTAGCGGAAATGTTCGATTTTTACCAATGTTCAAGAGTACATAAATCACACCACACGTCCAATACACGTCAACTGGGGAGTCTAATATTCTTTCACTAGTGCACTGATATTATTTATACCATTTTTACAATAATGCAGTCGTCTGCATAACAGTAAATTTTGTATTTTTTTGTATGAATAAAAAATCAAAATAGAAAGCAATAATAATATAAGAGGGGCCTAGAGATGTGACTAATGAACAGAGCATATGTTATTTTAGTGCCACGAATGTCTACCTTGTTTATTCTGGACCCTATTTTGAAATTGGCATCTTTTTTATTTTGCATGAAATTGGCCAAATTGCCAATTTCTGACCACCATATTGGGTAGTCAAAATTAGTAAATGGGAGGTTTCTTGTACTCAGCTGATAGATAAAATGGAGTTCTAAAGAAATAGCTATGAGTTTGGTCAACTGGAACAATGGAATTGGCTGAAAATTGGGCTCAGAGTCGGCGAAACCGCCGATACGCATATGTCGCCGAGACCGCTAACTTCGCGGGAGCATAATTCCACGAGTTTTCGACCAAATTTCGAACTTTTGGTGTCATTACCATCGGGAAAAGATTCTCTATCATTTCATAAGAAAAAATAATTTTTTTTTTTTTTCAAAAATTGAGCGACATAGAATGACAGTTTCAGAGAGGGGCCTGAAACAGTCAAAGGGTTAATACTTCTGGGTGTCAGGAACGGATTAATTGAATTTACATTATTTCTTATGGGGAAAATTGATTCGTAAATCGACCATTTCGATAATCGACTGGCTTCCAGGAACGGATTACCGTCGATAATCGAGGGACCACTGTAGTAGGTTGGTAGACAGCATCCGCCCAAGGAGGTATGACTGTCCTGCCAAATGAATGTATGACTGAAACCTGTATTTGTTTTACATAATGTTAGGAATGCTGGTGTCTTTTATTCTGTCTCATAAACCACAAAATAACAGCTGTATCTTGCTATTTTTACTTAAACTTATGTCACACTACACATGCATGTACACGTTTATGTATACACATTCACTTGAGTTTTCTTTGATTTTTCTTAATAGTTCATGTTCTTTTTATTTCCTTTCATATCCATGGGGAAGTGCAATAAGAATCTTAACTCCGTAAGCCATGCGTGTTGTAAAAGTCAACTAAAATGCCGGGAGTGATGGGCTAGTAACCCCTCCTTCTATATGGCTTACTAGAAATAAAAATAAAAAAAAAACTTTACAAACTGTTAGTGTGTGATCAGGGTAATATTTTGTGAAGGGATTCAGGGAAACCGGTTAGCTGGACTTGAGTCCTGGAGGTGGGAAGTACAATGCCTGAACTTTAAAGTAGGGGGTTTGGGATATGTTGTTGTTTAGAATGACGTCTAAACTGTTGTATCTGTGCACCTCTGCAAAGACAGCTATAGTGTGAATCATGGGGAAAGTTTTTTTTTTTATTATTATTTTTTGGGGGGAAGGGTGGGTCACCTTGCCTCTGGGAGGTGGCCAGCATGTTGAAAAAAAAAATGAACATATTTGCAGATGGTGTAACAATTCTGTACAAAATTAGCAAAAAGAAATGGCTATGTATCCTTACAGGAAGACCTAGAAAAATTGAGTAAGTGAAGTAAAGACATACATGATAGAATTTAATGTGAATGAATTTGTTGTATTGGCTGTTTGGAGTGACATTTAAACTGTTATATCTGGGGACCTCTGCAAAGATAGTGATTATGTGTGAATGATGGTGAAAGTGTTTCTTTCTTTTTTGGGTCACCCTGCCTCAGTGAGGTGGCCAATGTGTTGGAAAAAAAGAAAGAATATGCTGTAATGAAATGGGTGAAGGTGGTAACAGGCCACATGCAAAACAAAAACTGTGCAACAATACACTACATATATCAGCCAAAGAAAGGGACAAATATGTCATCTTGATAAAACCTTGTAACCTTGTTACCAGAAAATCACAAACAAACATTGAGAACTCCTGTGTGACACTGGTCAGCTTCAGAGTAGCTTTTAGATATATGGACAGGGAAATGTTGAAAAAACTTTTCACAACACACTTTAGACAATTTTTTTTAAACACAGCAGCCATTTTCCACCAAGGCAGGGTTACGCAAAAAGGAAACAGAAGTTTTTCTTTCTTTCTTTCAACACACCGGCCATATCCCACCAAGGCGGGGTGGCCCAAAAGGAAAAACGAAAGTTTCTCCTTTTACATTTAGTAATATATACAGGAGAAGGGGTTACTAGACCCTTGCTCCTGGCATTTCAGTCGCCTCTTACAACACGCATGGCTTATGGAGGAAGAATTCTGTTCCACTTCCCCATGGAGGTCAGAGGAAATAAACAAGAACAAGAACTAGTAAGAAAATAGAAGAAAACCCAGAGGGGTGTGTATATATATGCTTGTACATGTATGTGTAGTGTGACCTAAGTGTAAGTAGAAGTAGCAAGACGTACCTGAAACCTTGCATGTTTATGAGACAGAAAAATGGACACCAGCAATTCTACCATCATGTAAAACAATTACAGGCTTTCGTTTTACACTCACTTGGCAGGACGGTAGTACCTCCCTGGGTGGTTGCTGTCTACCAACCTACTACCTATAAGGTTTTTCTTAATATATTAAATAATTTATATAGGAAACAGGGTTATTAGTCCATTGCTCCTGGCATCTTAGTTGCCTTTTACAACACACACGGCTTACGGAGGAAGGATTCTTCTCCACTTCCCCCCTGAAGACTTTAGACTAATATCTAAAAAAAAAAAAATCATGCTAACAATCTAGAAAAGGTTTAAAGTCAAGCCACAAAATTGCTCCCAGAGATAAAACATGAGAGTTATAAAGACTGAAAGAGCTGAAGAAAAAGAGATGTGATAAACCATATTCAAGATTATGAAAATATATGAAAGAAATAACAAAGAACTCCAGCTGGCACCACAAGAGATCATAGCTATCAACTAAAATAAAGAAAAGATGCTGGGGTGTTTTCTTTTACAGATCAGTGGATTGCTTTACAAGAGGAGGTAGTCAAGTGCTACAACTACTGGAAGTTTTCATTTTTTTTCCATCCTTCACTGCCTCCCTCCCTCCCTACCCTGCCATCCCTCACCGTCTTCCTCCCTCCCTACCCTACCATCCCTCACTGCCTTTTTCCTTCCCTATCCTGCAATCCCTCACTGCCTCCCTCCCTGCTTGTATAAAGAGTTTTTTTTTTTTTTTAAAGATAGTGGAGGACCTGTACTGTAGATTTATTTATTTATTTATTTTGTGTTGTTGGGTGGTGGGAAAGGTCAGGTGGTGGAGTATTGTTGGTAAGGCAAATAGATACAACATAAGACATAGGATACTGCACCTCAGTGGCTGAGGTGCAGTATCCTTCATGTCTCCTCTATCTTCACACACTACACTACTCTTTCTCTCTCACACACACACACACTTTTTTTTTTTCTCCCCCCTCTTCTTGTTTTTTAACTCATCCCCTCACTCTTTCTCCATAGATTGTTTTGACTCTGAACCTTTAATTTCAAAGCAGAAGATCCTGAAAACTATTCCAGTTAAATATTTCTTTACCCAAAATCATTTCTCAAGGATGGTTCTTCTACAACACACCAGGTTCTAACTCCATGTTTGACATAGGTTTAATATCTGTCTTTTGTCTGTTTTTCTGTTTTGGTATTCAGTGAAAGTAACCTTTATGAATGACAGGGGTTTAATGTTCCTGCTTCCCACATTTGGTGTACTGTACTCTAATAAAAACACTAAGGGTACAAAACCTTTATTTACCCTTGTGCATTTTGTATATGTGTTAATCTTTATCCACAGGATGCATTACAAGCACAGTATGTCATAGAGAAATACTGCGAACTGTCTGACACAACAAATGGTAAGTAAAATAAATGCTGGTGCATATATTCTTTTTTTTTTAATCTTATACAGTATAATACATTTTTTGAAGGAAAAAAGTAAAATGTTTATTGATACTCTAAATAAATGTTATATATTTAATGTAAACATAATCACATGTTGATCAACCGAGGCAAGATGCTCGTTCATACATAGTGGGTCTCCTCTAGGGAGGTGCCTTGATTATGGTGAGGGAAGGGGGCTCATGATCCAGCTAATTAGATCTCTCCTCCCTTTCCCTAGAACAAACCTGATTGTATCCCATTCCCCAAGCTCTGTATAAACCCTACGGGTTAAGCACTTACCCATCATCATCATAATAATGATGATGATGATATAATAAAATACATATTGGTTAAGAGTACATGAAGATATCTGTCAGTAGTGGTGTAGTTACAATCCCTTGCCACTCATACCCAGCAGGCATACATATATAGTTTTCTGCTAGTATGCAATTTTCTGTTAGTATTATTTTTAGTACAGTACATCTCAGCTATGTGAAATTTTACATAAAATCTGCACTAAATGGCTTTTCATTATCAGATATGAAGTATTTGAATTCATATTATTGAATTCAAATAAACCAGAATATAGTCATTGTGTGCTGGGTTTTAAATTGAGGTCTTTAGAATATTTTGTAGTGGTGAGAGTAGGTGACTAAGAGTGCCTCACTCTGAAGCTCTTGATTGGATTAACCTCTTTGTCTTTGATTTTATCCTATGTTATTTCTTATGCCCCTATTTCTAGTGAAGAACTTATACTCGTACCTGTCTGTCTGTGTCTGTACCCTTCTGTAAGTGCTTGTAAGCTACATAATGTATTCTTGTAGAGTTGAGAGCATTTGTATCATGCTCTCATATTCGTCATCCTTCTTCCATAGTTGTAGATAAAAAATTACTAAATTCTATTTCTCAAAGTGTACTGTTGGTAAATATCATAATTTTTATATTGCAGCAGAAATAGCATTGTATACTGATGGTTTCAAGTATACTGAACATTATACTGCAACAACAACAGTAGTAGTATATTGATGGCTTCAGATATAGTGAACATTATACTGCAGCAACAACAACAGTGTATACTGGTGACTGCAAGAGTAGTAAACATTATACTGCAACAACAATGGTGTATTACTGGTGGTTGCAAGTGTAGTGAACATTACATTGCAGAAACAGCAGCAGCAGTGTATTACTGATAGTTGTAGGTGTGGTGAATATTATACTGCAGCAACAAGTGTATACTAATAATTTCAAGTGTAGTGAACATTATACTGTAGAAGCAACAAGAATAAATACTGGTGGTTGCAAATGTAGTGACATAATTATACAGGTAACCTCAGCTGAGGTAGTTAAGGACAGGTACAGTGAGCTTGAATGGTTATCAGTGAGATAATCTCTGACTTGGGTTGGAGAGTTGGAGATTTTGCTGCTTAGATTTGTTCCAGTAGTTGAAAAGAAGTCATTTAATTTATTTGCTGTCTCCCAGGATTTGGGGGAGGTTCATTAGGTTTAAGTTAAAGCTATTTCCTTGGATTTTGTGAACTTACTAGTGCTTAGTATCTGAGAAAGTGTTTTCCAAGTCTTTTATATATCTCCTCTAATAATATGCATAATATGTTTGTTTTGATTTCTTCGTGAGCTTTGTGATTGTAATATTACATCTCTCGGCTCATTTTTTTTAGGTATTAATCCTAACCTGTGCTGCTTCTCATAAATATTCTTTGTCAGTGGATCAAAGGATGCCATCAGTTATTCATGGGCCATTTATCTATTTGTTGTCACCTGTCTGGTTTTCAGTGGTCATTGTCTGTAGTAGAGGTTCTGTATTAAGTGAAGGAATATATGAACACCAGAGTTAATGTCTTGGTATTTGTTTAATTCTTTCTAGCAGTCACTGTTGCTGATTGCTGCTACAAAGTTATTCACTGATTCCTCATTATGGAGCCTAAAGGGGATTTTACTAGTTTCATGAAACATTGATTGAAGAGCTGGAATATTTGTCTATATATAGTCAAGAATTGATGAATGAAAAAAGGTGAGTGGTGCATTGAGGTATCTGTGGAGACAAAAAATGTTATACACAGAGGCAAAGGAGGGAATGAATGAAAGTATAGTGGTACCAACACTCTTATATGGGTGTGAAGCTTGGGTTCTAAATGCTGTGGCGAGGAGGCAGTGGAGATCTCGTCTAAGGGCAGTGTGTGGTGTAAATATTATGCAGAGAATTCGGAGTGTGGAAATTAGGAGGTGGTGTGGAGTTACTGGAAGTATTAGTCGGAGGGTTTAAGAAGGGTTGTTGAGGTGGTTTGGTCATTTAGAAAGAATGGAACAAAGTAGAATGTCTTGGAGAGCATATAAATATGTAGGGGAAAGAAGGTGGGGTAGGGGTTCTCCTCAATAAGGTTGGAGGGAGGGGGTAAAGGAGGTTTTGTGGGTGAGGGGCTTGGACTTCCAGCAAGCATGCGTGAGCGTATTAGATAGGATTGAATGGAGAGAAATGGTTTTTGGGACCTGACGATCTGTTGGAGTGTGAGCAGGGTAATATTTTGTGAAAAGATTCAGGGAAACTGGTTAGCCAGACTTGACTTCTGGAAATGGGAAGTACAATGCCTGTACTTTATAGGAGGGGTTTGGGATATTGGCTGTTTGGAGGGACTTCTAAACTCATATCTGAGTATCTCTGCAAAGACAGTGATTATGTATGAGTGTTGGTGAAAGTGTTGAATGATGAAAGTATTTTTTTTTCTTTTCTTTTTGGGTCACCCTGCCTTTGTGGGAAACAACCAGTGTGTTAAAGAAAATGGTCAAGTGATGTTGCAGTAGATTCAGTTATTCTTGTAGGCTTCATTATCAAGGGTATTAGTTAGCCATTGTACATATTATTCAGAAAGTCTGCTACTAGAGGGTCTTCAGATTAAATGAGGTTGATGTTGAAGTCCCTAGCATGTAATAAGTGATGTTTGTTTTTTTGTTAAAGATTAGGTTCTTGATTTTCTCTCTAAAGTTAGCTTCGTTGGGGTGTGGTGACCGGTAGACAGCTCTGATTATGAGAAGGGTATACAAGTTCTTCATTGTGAATTGATCAACTATGTATTCTCCAACTTCATCTCTGGTGCAGGTTGAATGAATATATATTTCATCTCATTTGTGTAGTAATCAGGTCTACAGTTGTGTGTGTCTGTGTACTCCAGTAATTTATAGATGTCTGTGGTGGTGGTTCAGCCAGGTGTCAGGGAGAATAATAAAGGTTGGATTAGTTAAGAGATGTTATCATAGTGTTTACCTAGGGATCTGTAGTTTAATACTGATATTTTCTGGCATTGAAAATAGTTTTAGCATAATTTGCAGAATAATATTTGCAGTTCTAATCTGCAGATAACTGATTATTGTAAAGATAAGTGATAAGGTTCAACTCTTGATCACTGCTTATAATCATAGGTATACATTGCAACAACCTAATATACAAACACAAATATGTAATAGTTAAAGGAGTATAATACTGAAATAGAGTAGTGAATCTTCCATGTAACCTTGATAAACTAATACACTGGTTTTGTAAGTACTGTAATTCTTAATCAGTAAAATAATACTAAGTGTGAGGTATTACTAATGAACTAAAAGGAATGATTCAACAGGGTAAGCTGGGTCAAAACAATACACTGGCTTTACAAATAATAAGCAAAAAAATAATGATTCTCCAAAGTAAGATTGGTCAGAATAAAATACTGCTTTTACAAATAAAAATTGGAAGACATAATTCACTAATGTAAGCTTCTCTGTAATGAATCACAATAACACAGTACACAGTTTACAATAAAGTAAGTGAAGATGATATCCTGGTGTTCACAAAGAACAAACTAAAAGTAATGATTCTCTAATGTAAGTTTGGTCAGTATAATACACTGACTGTACAAATAAAAATTGGAAGAAATAGGTCAACAGAAAAACTAATTATGAAAATGTAACTTGCAGTGTTATATAGTATTTTTAAACAGAAAAAAAAGAAAAACTGTAAAAAATTAAAGGAAAACATAAAAACTAGGTACATAATTTTACACTTGATATTGCACAAATAAAAAAAAATATTGTACATACAAATGGTTATTAGCACTAAGAGAATGGTTCTTGCTTGAACTATATTAGGTATATTTAAAAACAAAAAACTTTTTCAATAAACAATGATGATATTACCAATTCACTGAATTATAGCTGAATTGAGGTTCTAATGATAAATGAGAACTAGAATTAATAGTCTAGCTAAATCACTAAAACAGGGAGGTCAGATTTATAAAACTATGGTATGAAAGTAGGTTTTTTTTTTCTAACACACTGGCTGTATCCCACCAAGGCAGGGTGACCCAAAAAGAAAAACAAAAGTTTTTATTTTAAAATTTAGTAATTTATCCAGGAGATGGGGGTTACAAGCCCTGTGCTCCCAGCATTTTAATCACCTCTTGTGATACACATGGCTTACAGAGAAAGAATTTATGAAAGTAGGTTTTATTTATTTTTTTTTTTCAACAAGTCGGCAGTCTCCCACTGAGGCAGGGTGACCCAAAGAGAAAGAAAATCTCCAAAAAGAAAATACTTTCATCATCATTCAACACTTTCACCTCACTCACACAATCACTGTTTTTGCAGAGGTGCCCAGAATACAACAGTTTAGAAGTATATACGTATAAAAACACACAACATATCTCTCCAAACTGCCAGTATCCCAAACCCCTCTTTTAGACTGCAGGCATTGTACTTCCCATTTCCAGGACTCAAGTCCAGTTATATAAAATAACCGGTTTCCCTGAATCCCTTCGCTAAATATTACCCTGCTCACACTCCAACAGATCGTCAGGTCCCAAATACCATTTGTCTCCATTCACTCCTATCTAATACACTCACGCACACTTGCTGGAAGTCCAAACTCCTTGCCCACAACACCTCCTTTACCCCCTCCCTCCAACCTTTTCGAGGACGACCCCTACCCCGCCATCCTTCCCCTACAGATTTATACGCTCTCCATGTCATTCTACTTGATCCATTCTCTCTAAATGACCAAACCACCTCAACAAACCCTCTTCAGCCCTCTGACTAATACTTTTATTAACTCCACACCTTCTCCTAATTTCCACACTCCGAATTTTCTGCATAATATTTACACCACACATTGCCCTTAGACAGGACATCTCCACTGCCTCCAACCGCCTCCTCGCTGCAGCATTTACAACCCAAGCTTCACACCCATATAAGAGTGTTGGTACTACTATACTTCCATACATTCCCTTCTTTGCCTCCATAGATAACATTTTTTGCCTCCACATATACCTCAATGCACCACTCACCTTTTTTCCTTCATCAGTTCTATGATTAACCTCATCCTTCATAAATCCATCCGCTGACACGTCAACTCCGAAATATCTGAAAACATTCGCTTCTTCCATACTCCTCCTCCCCAATTTGATATCCAATTTTTCTTTATCTAAATCATTTGATACTCTCATCACCTTACTCTTTTCTATGTTCACTTTCAACTTTCTACCTTTACACACATTCCCAAATTCGTTCACTAACCTTTACAATTTTTCTTTAGAAAAAATCAGTGGATTGGTTTTCAGGTAGTCAAGTACTACAACTGTTGGAAGTTTTAATTTTTTTTTTCATCCCTCATTGCCTCCCTCCCTACCCAGCCATCCCTCACTGCTTCCCTCCTTACCCAGCCATCCCTAACTGCCTCCCTCCCTATTCAGCCATCCCTCACTGCCTCCCTCCCTTCGTACCTTGTTATCCCTCACTGCCTGCCTCCCTCCCTCCCTACCTACCTACCCTGCCATCCCTCATTGTTACTCCTTGAGGTTATTATATTGCACATGGAATTTAGTGGCCACCTACTGCATCTTAGCCTGAGTGGGATAGGCCAGCATCACACAAGAATATTGTTAGATCATGTTCATTAGCTATGTAATGTCACTTACTTGTGATTGATTTTCTTACACCAGTTTTACCTTCCCTCTCAAAACACTGTTGGTTTTTTCTCTCCAGTCAGAGTTTGCTTAGCCTATAGAGAAGGTTTTGTCTTTCCTTGGTAATACACTTAATAACATAAACTTCATTTTTCATACTTATGGGTGACTGGATTAGGTCATTTCTTTTTATATCAACATTATTCAACATTATTGCTCTTTTCCCATTCAGTTTACTTATCAATTGTTATTCTTTGATTTCATCATTTTGTATATTCATGTGAAGTTCATCTTTAGCCCTTCTGGGGTGGGTCCCGTTGTTCTACGACTTTAAAGCATGGGTCGGTCCCGTTGTTCTATGGCTTTAAAGCATGGGTCGGTCCCATTGTTCTACGCCATGAGCTCAGCTTAGTCAGGTAAGCTTTGAGTGGTAAATTTGGGCCTAGATATGAAAGAATGGGCCTATGCAGCAAATGTGCACCATATAAAAAAAAAATCCTGCAGCAAGCAGTGCAAAATGGGAAAAAACTGCCACCGTGTTTTTGGTTTAAAACAGTGAATTTGTGATGTATTTTCGTATGTTTTTTATTGTTGTATTCTAGGTTTCTTAGTCTCGTTTGATAGAATGGAAGATATATTACAGAATATCCAATTATTTTCAAATATCCAACAGATTTTTGTGAGGGCATTAGATCAGAGTGAAGGCAAGTGCTCTTTGTGACATGACATGCTGTTGGAGTGTAAACTAGGTAATATTTATGAAGGGTTTCAGGGGGAAACTGTTTAACCACACTTGAGTTTTGGAAGTGGGATGTACAATGCCTGCACTCTGCAAGAGTGGTGGGGATGTTGCAGTTTGGAGGGCCATCTGAACCATGATGTTAGCACACTTCTGGCAAGATAAAGATTGATTGAATGATGGTGAATGTGTTTCCTCTTTTCTTGGGTCACAGATATGCAGGCCAGTGGGGCTGTCAGCAGCAACAGCCTGGTTGACCAAGCAAGCATCAGACAAGCCTGGCCCAGGGCCAGGTTCCAGGAGTAGAAAAACTAAGAACATAATGGTATATTAGTAAAGTGCATTTAACACTGGTTTCTAAAACAACTGGTGGTGTCAAGAGGAAAGGTTTGGTTATCAGTGTTAAGCATCTGTCAGTGGCACATCTCAACCATTTACATCTTGGTCATCTTTGTACAGTGGACCCTCGGGTAACAGCATTAATCCGTTCTAGAGAGCTTGCCTTTAATCGATTTTGCCGTTAGCTGAATTAATTTTCCCCATAAGAAATAATGGAAATCCAATTAATCCGTTCCAGACACCCGAAAGTATTAAACAAAATAATTTTTTTTACGTGAAATACACATTCCCCTACACAGAAAACAATGAGACATGCACAATAACCAATACTGAAATGACACTTACCTTTTTATTGTGGACTTATTGATGAGTGATGAGATGGGAGGAGGGGATTTGATGGAGGTGTACTATTGTTTGGAAGGGGAATCCCCTTCCATAAAGACTTCATGTAACGAGTCCTTTTCTGGGGTTACCTCCCTTCTTGGGTTTTTAATGCCACTATGACCAGCTTGAGAGTAACTGGACCCCTGTCACACAAAATATCTGTCCAGAGAGCTCTGTTTCTGGTGTCTCTAAGATTTCCCTAAAATGGGACACAAGTGTGTTGTTGTACATGTTGCCAATACGGCTTGGAACAGCTGTGTCAGGATAATGTTCATCCATAAAGGTTTGCACTTCAACCCACTTTGCACAAATGTCCTTAATCTTTGACGAAGGCAACTTCCTCAATCTCTCTTCCTCCTCCTCTGAAGCAAATTCCTGAGCTGTGATCTGTTGCACCTGAAGCTCTTGCAGCTCTGTAGTAGTTAGCTCTTCATGGTCATCCTTCAACTCTTCCACATCCTTGCCACTAACCTTCAACCCCATGGACTTCCCCAATGCCACAATAGATTCCACAACTAGCATAGGCTCCTCAGGGTTAGCCCCAAACCCTTCAAAATCCCTCTCTTGTACACATTCTGGCCACAATTTTCTCCAAGCAGAGTTCAAAGTCCTGCAAGTCACTCCCTCCCAAGCCTTACCTACAAGGTTTATGCAACTGAGGATACTCAAGTGATCTTTCCACAACTCTCTTAGGGGCAATTCAGTGTCTGAGGTCACTCCAAAGCACTTTTGAAACACTGCTTTGGTGTACAGTTTTTTGAAGTTTGAAATAACCTGCTGGTCCATGGACTGGAGGAGAGGAGGCAAAAACTTCATTTTGATGAAACTCAACTCCCCCACAATTTGCTCTTGCAAGTCATGAGGATGAGCAGGAGCATTGTTCGTTACCAGGAGGCACTTGAGTGACAATTTATTTTCCAGGAGGTATTTTTTCACAATGGGGCCAAACACGTCATAGAACCAGTCAAGGAAAATGTCCCTAGTGACCCATGCCATACTGTTTGCTCTCCACATCACACACAATTTAGCCTTGATGACATTGTTTTTCTTGAACACTCTGGGAGTTTCAGAGTGATACATGAGTAAAGGCTTCACGTTCCAATCCCCACTAGCATTGCTACAAAACATGAGAGTTAGCCTGTCTTTCATAGGCTTGTGTCCTGGGAGTGCCTTTTCCTCCTGAGTAATGTAGGCCTGTTTGGCATTTTCTTCCAAAACATGCCTGTTTCGTCACAATTGAACACTTGTTGGGGTTTTAATTTTTCAGCCTCTATGTGCACCTTAAAGTCCTGCACATATTTTTCAGCCACTTTTTTGTCAGAACTGGCAGCCTCACCATGCCTTAAACTGTGTATGCCACTACGATTCTTAAATCTCTCAAACCAACCTTTGCTGGCCTTAAATTCACTAACATCAGCAATAGTTTCAGGCATTTTCTTAATTAGATCATCATGCAACTGCCTTGCCTTTTCACATATTATTGACTGAGAAGCACTATCTCCTGATAATTGTTTCTCGTTTATCCACACCAACAACAGTCTCTCCACACCTTCGAGTATTTGCGATCTCCGTTTTGTAAGTATACTTGCACCTTTCGCAACAACAGCTTCCTTGATTGCCTTTTTGTTGGCCAAGATAGCAGTGATTGTTGAATGGGGTTTGTTATATAACCTGGCCAACTCGGAGACATGCACTCCACTTTCATACTTTGCGATTATCTCTTTCTTTAATTCAGTAGCATTTCTCACCCTTTTTACCACAGGGTTGACACTAGAAGCTTTTTTGGGGCTCATGGTGGCTTATTTAGCAGTTACAAGCACTAAAAACAATGGAATAATACAAAATGTATCGCATGTATGCGTGGAATCGTCCACACTGGCCTGTAAACATTGGCACACTAGCTGAAGGCAGGGCGGCTCAGGTCGAGCGGACAGGCAGACACATTCAGGACAACTGCCCTTAACCGAGTTCTTGGGCATTAGCCGAGCCAATATTTTGATGCAAAAACGTGCTGCTATCCGATTTTGGCATTAGCTGATGCCGCCGTTACCTGAGGGTCCACTGTATTTTCAGCCCTCTACATTATTTTCACTAGTAGAGTTTTACAGCTCCTGTGACTCAGAAAAAAAAAAGTTATTCTTAGGCTCCACTATCAATCATTCAGTTTGTACTTCATCTCCCAAGCACAAAAACATAAGTAAAATGACTCAAAATTATTATACAGTGCTATAAAATTACCATGCAGTACAGTACTGTACTGTACTGTACTGTAGTACAGTGGTCCCTCATTTTTTGTAATTAATCCTTTCCTGGAGGAGCTACTATAAATGAAATTTACGATTTGCGAATCAATTTTCCCCATAAGAAATAATGTAAATACAATTAAGGAAGAAACAGAGGCAGTAATTTCATGCACTGGTCAGGGAGGTATACCATCTTTTAGGAGTGAAGAAGAGCAGAATGTAAGTGTGGGGGAGGTACGTGAGGCATTAAGTAAAATGAAAGGGGGTAAAACAGCTGGTACTGATGGGATCATGACAGAAATGTTAAAAGCAGGGGGGGATATAGTGTTGGAGTGGTTGGTACTTTTGTTCAATAAATGTATGAAAGAGGGGAAGGTACCTAGGGATTGGCGGAGAGCATGTATAGTCCCTTTATATAAAGGGAAAGGGGATAAAAGAGACTGTAAAAATTATAGAGGAATAAGCTTACTGAGTATACCAGGAAAAGTGTACGGTAGGGTTATAATTGAAAGAATTAGAGGTAAGACAGAATGTAGGATTGCGGATGAGCAAGGAGGTTTCAGAGTGGGTAGGGGATGTGTAGATCAAGTGTTTACATTGAAGCATATATGTGAACAGTATTTAGATAAAGGTAGGGAAGTTTTTATTGCATTTATGGATTTAGAAAAGGCATATGATAGAGTGGATAGAGGAGCAATGTGGCAGATGTTGCAAGTATATGGAATAGGTGGTAAGTTATTAAATGCTGTAAAGAGTTTTTATGAAGATAGTGAGGCTCAGGTTAGGGTGTGTAGAAGAGAGGGAGACTATTTCCCGGTAAAAGTAGGTCTTAGACAGGGATGTGTAATGTCACCATGGTTGTTTAATATATTTATAGATGGGGTTGTTAAGGAAGTAAATGCTAGGGTGTTTGGGAGAGGGGTGGGATTAAATTATGGGGAATCAAATTCAAAATGGGAATTGACACAGTTACTTTTTGCTGATGATACTGTGCTTATGGGAGATTCTAAAGAAAAATTGCAAAGGTTAGTGGATGAGTTTTGGGAATGTGTGTAAAGGTAGAAAGTTGAAAGTGAACATAGAAAAGAGTAAGGTGATGAGGGTGTCAAATGATTTAGATAAAGAAAAATTGGATATCAAATTGGGGAGGAGGAGTATGGAAGAAGTGAATGTTTTCAGATACTTGGGAGTTGACGTGTCGGCGGATGGATTTATGAAGGATGAGGTTAATCATAGAATTGATGAGGGAAAAAAGGTGAGTGGTGCGTTGAGGTATATGTGGAGTCAAAAAAACGTTATCTATGGAGGCAAAGAAGGGAATGTATGAAAGTATAGTAGTACCAACACTCTTATATGGGTGTGAAGCTTGGGTGGTAAATGCAGCAGCGAGGAGACGGTTGGAGGCAGTGGAGATGTCCTGTTTAAGGGCAATGTGTGGTGTAAATATTATGCAGAAAATTCGGAGTGTGGAAATTAGGAGAAGGTGTGGAGTTAATAAAAGTATTAGTCAGAGGGCAGAAGAGGGGTTGTTGAGGTGGTTTGGTCATTTAGAGAGAATGGATCAAAGTAGAATGACATGGAAAGCATATAAATCTATAGGGGAAGGAAGGCGGGGTAGGGGTCGTCCTCGAAAGGGTTGGAGAGAGGGGGTAAAGGAGGTTTTGTGGGTAAGGGGCTTGGACTTCCAGCAAGCGTGCGTGAGCGTGTTAGATAGGAGTGAATGGAGACGAATGGTACTTGGGACCTGACGATCTGTTGGAGTGTGAGCAGGGTAATATTTAGTGAAGGGATTCAGGGAAACCGGTTATTTTCATATAGTCGGACTTGAGTCCTGGAAATGGGAAGTACAATGCCTGCACTTTGAAGGAGGGGTTTGGGATATTGGCAGTTTGGAGGGATATGTTGTGTATCTTTATATGTGTATGCTTCTAGACTGTTGTATTCTGAGCACCTCTGCAAAAACAGTGATAATGTGTGAGTGTGGTGAAAGTGTTGAATGATGATGAAAGTATTTTCTTTTTGGGGATTTTCTTTCTTTTTTTGGGTCACCCTGCCTCGGTGGGAGACGGCCGACTTGTTGAAAAAAAAAAAAAAAAAAAAAAAACAATTAATCCGTTCCTGACACCCAGAAGTATTAAAACAAAAAAATTTTTTACATGAAATATACATGTAGTACATAAACAATACAATGGGAAATGATGAATGAAACATTAACAGCATAACACTTACCTTTATTGGAGATTCTTCTTAATGTATGGGAGACTGGAGGAGGAGATTGGATTGTTTACAGTTTGGAAGGGGAATCCCCTTCCAGCAACACCTCAGGTACCAATTGCTTCTCTGGGGTTGCTTCTCTTCTCTCTTTCTTAATGCCACTAGGACCACCTTGAGAGTCACTCTAGTCCTGTCTCGCAAAGTAACTGTGGAGAGAGCTCTGTTTCTGGCGTCTCTTTAACACTTCCCTAAAATGGCCCAAGACTTTGTCACTGTACATATTTCTCACCTTCTTTACCACAGGCTTGGCACTAGGAGCTTTCTTTGGAGCCATGGTAGCTTATTTAGTACTTGCAAGCACTAAAATGAGTGGAATAATATGAAATATTTTGTAGGAGCACTTGAGGGGACCTTCACTCACTGGTAAACAATGCCAGACTGGCTGGGTAGGGAGGCCGCCCTGGCTCACACTGTGTGTATGCGTCCCGGACGAACTACTATTCGCGAGTCAACCTATGAAAAGCGAGTCCATGTTTATACGAAAATACCCCTATGATTGGCGAAATTTACCATTGCCAAGAACTACGAAAAGCGAGGGACCACTGTACTACAGGTTACTAGTGTCCAGTTGTCTTCTGAACTAATAAACCAAGTCCACTTGTCCAGAAGACATCTGGACAGTAATGAAAAATTTATTTTTTAATTTGAAGGTTTTGGACAATCAGCAATATTTTTGCATCACTCCTTCACTCCATTAGTCCATTAATTAGTGGGCTCAGTATTTCAGACTCCCTTAACCCTTAAACAGTCCAAAATGTAGAGCTGCGTTCACATACTTAGCATTCCGAACATAGATCTACGTTTTATTTTACACGCTTTCAACCTTGGCACGATAGGTCTGAGTTGCCTGGACATAAGAGAATGGATCTGCACACTCAGTGTGCACAGTATGACAAAATTTGGGGATGCCGGGAAAAATTTACTCTTCATTTTAAACAAAAAAATTTTTTTTCCAAAAATATTCAGAGCGCTATGCAAGTGAACGTTGATCTACATTTTGACAGTTTATGGGTTAATATAAAACTTACCTAGGTACATATTTCAAATGCATAAGTTGAAGGAGCACTTCAAAGAGTTAAAAGATTTTAATATGCTTTTTTCCAATGTTGAATAAGTGAATTAGTTGCCACTTGCATGGTACTGAATCATGCAAATATGTGAATGAATTAAGAATTACCTTGGTATGAATATATTTGCATATAAGGCATTGTTAAAAAAAAAGAAGGAAAATTGGAATAACTCTAACAATAACACTGCCAGGCACAAAGTTTTAAGGCAAACCAATGGGTTACTGTGAAAATGTAATCAAAGACAGTAACCACTGTAGGAGACAGAACACACCTTTGCAGAGACAGTGTTTCCACAGATAAGCAAAACTAACTAGTCTTCTCCCTACAATAATGTTATTATTCAAACATTAAATTTATGATACCTGCTGAGATATGTTTCTGTTTCAAGGCCACTACCCCAGGAATCTGATCTGACCTCCTCAGCCTTGGATTTACTTCCATTCTTCCCAGGCACTGTATGACCCCTGCAAATTTAACTCTTCTCCATAGACATAATGATGATGTACACATAATTGAACATAAAATGCATGGGTATGATAAATTGTATCAACGTAAATAATGATGATATACATTACAAATCCTACCATGTGTAAATAATAAAGTAGAGAAACCAATTTTAAAGTTATTGTGTCTCAAGGTATTAATTCTCAATAAAAATGAAGTAGATAAATTAGACACATGTGCAACTCTTGGGTATCTTTATTGAGGAAACATTTCACCACACAGTGGCTTCATCAGTCCATACAAAGGAGAAACTTGAAGAACAGGAGGAGAATGAGGTAATCAGTCCCTCAACCTTGAGTCGATGTGGTCAGTCCATCAATCTTGACTAGAATACGGCATACGTGCTGAGAAGGAGCTTATAAACCGTTGGCAGGAGAGGTGCAGAAGTCATAGGTCGTGTAACATTTGTTCAATGTTGCACATGTGTCTAATTTATCAACATGTCGGTTCTCTGAACCATTCATCTACAAAAAATGAAGTAAATTTAATATAGAAAAAAATTTCTGTAGTAGCAGTTAGTATTGTAGAAGTGGTCCATACATTCAAAGCAAGGCAGTGTATGGTAACATTGTTGGACTTAATGGCTAGCAGAATAATTATGAAGGTGCATAAAGAATTATTAGCATTTTTAAATCTTAATCATCTTCACCTTGGAATAATAAAATATGAAAGTATCTTCTTAAAGCTCACATCATTATGTATACTCTACCTACTTCTCTATACATGTGTTTGTTTTCCCAGTGGAATCCTTC